>NC_072791.1:134985549-135288579 GCF_028583425.1 Eublepharis macularius | reverse complement strand
TATGCACCACCCCCCAACCAAAGATAGTTTTTCACTGAATGGTAGTTCTTCATTAATAGTATTCTCACACTCCACTTTCTTGTATAGGCAGATGTTTAAAAGTGTGCTTGCATGGCCCTGGAGACACACAGTATGATTTAATTTCTGCCAGTTTCAGTCAAATTCAGTCGGTTTCAATTTCTGCCAGTTTCAGTCAATGTGGAGTGGCCTGTATAAGTGGAGATTCCTAGTTATCCCCTCTCACTTGCCTTCTTAATACTTGTTCCCCCAATTAATTAAGGAGATCTTCTATTTGGGTAACATTAGGAAGGTTCTTCTGGCACTGTTTCCATCACTAGAACTCAAATATGTTGTTTCAACCTTTAAAAACAGCCATTGTGGGAGCTCAACATGCTGTAGTTCTGGGAAAGGAGGGATTTAACTCTACTCCTATGCCATTCCTTTGATTGAAAATATTGCCAACACTCTTCTTCAAGGTCTGATGAGGGGGAAAAATTGAGCATAATATGGATACCCCCCCCCAAGTTGTTCTGGATAACTCTGGTCAGTACTGATTCAGATATAGGAACGCATTTAAGAAGCCCTAAGCGTCTAGTTAGCTTTCGCGTATCCAGTCATTTAACTCCTGGTAAGAAGTTTCAGGTTTGTTGCCTAGTATTGTATACAAATCATACTATTACAAAATCTCTGCTTCCATTCTAAGCCTTTATTATTAAAGCATGATTATTCAGCATTCTTAGTATTACACCATCATTTAGTATTATAAAATCATTCCATCAATTATAACTACAGGAGAGCAATTACATGAGTCCATAAAAAGTTCTTACCCCAAAGATAAGCAGGTCACAGGCAAGGAGCCTCTTCTAAGAAGAAGCTCCTGTTCAAATCAGCTTCTCATATTTTTTGGATTTCAAAAGCATCTCCTAACAATAACTAACTGCCCTGCGCACATTCTTGGGCACTCATTTTTGGCTAACTTATTATCTTATAACTTCGAACACCAGACAAGGTTATCTATATTTGAAACTATATTTATCTATATTTGAGTTTGGCACATGTGTTCTTTTTTGGAGTAGAGTAGAGCAAGAAGAGTACTAGAGCAAGGCTGTTTAATCAAAGACATCTCCTGGAGCTGAACTTAAAAGTAATTGACTGAATGTGAAGGAATAGCTTCCGTTAGTGTCTCTGGTGCACCAGTCACTTGGGGCCAAGTTATCTGAAATGTTGTGTTACTCACATAACCTTCTTTGTATATCAGCTCTTGCACCTTGAATGTCGCTTAACAAACAAGTCTGCCACTCTTCTTGTGCTAGCAGAGCTGTTAGTGCAAAATGTATTGTCTCTGTGTTCTACTTGCATCTCTTGACAAAAAGGAAACATCAAGCTTTTTCAAATGTTTTTTCCCACTTGTTTCCATTATTGTCTCAGATATTTCAGGGTGGTAAACACAAATAAATAACCCTGCAAATTATCTCTGCCTCTCAGTTTGTTTTATTTTTTCATTTGAGAATGATGTAGGTGCTGCATGTTGTGATCTTTTTAATAAAAGAAAGTTAATAAAACAATACATTACTGTCCTGTTCCTGCAGTGGGTGACAATTTTCTGAACTGGTACATTTGACCTCTATGTAAAGGAGGGTATTGTGAATGCGCTTTTAAACCTTTATAAAGTGAGTGGCAGTGTACCTAAATTGCTATTATATCTTAACGCTATGCATAGCTTTGCCATTTGGCTATAACCTGTTCAAACTGCCAGTTGTCTGCATCAGAAGAAATGAGTTATTTGAGTTCCCTAATTAGAAAGCTTATTTTGAACATATTATTAAATATGCCCCATGTCACTAGACCCAAATTTGGGGTTTATTCAAACCAGGTTTTCACTCCAGCTTGGCTTTTCAATTGCACAGTTTTTCCTTCCCTTACATAGAGCATCATTTGCTAGTTGCTGCTCTCCCAGTTTTTATTAACAAGAAAAACTCAAAAAACAAAAGAAGTAGAGCAATGACCAACAAACAATACTGTATGGCCATTTCCACACACATTGAATAATGCACCTTCAATCCACTTTAGCAACCCTTTGGAAGTGGATTTTTTGTTCCACACATGGAAAAGCAGTTCCAAATGTTCACTAAAGAGGATTGAAGGTGGATTATCCAACGTGTGTTGAAACCACCTACGTAAGGGGAGAGGGGGAAACAATGCAATTAAGCAGCCAAGCTGGAGCAAAAGCCTGATGTGGAAAAGCTGTTTGACAATAGTCTTTCTGTAAGAGATGTAAGAAACACTGTCAAAGCTAAACTACGATGCTTTCAGGTCTATCTTATACTGGAAAGATTATCAGGTTAAAGTTTTATCTGAAAGCTATTGGACCATCCTGGACAGGAAACCCTACTCATCAGAATGTCAGCAGAGGCACACAGAAATTGTTTGGTGCCATTTCCAGAGCCTACTTCCTTATAGACATGTCCATTTGACTCCAGGCTCTGGAGTCTGTAAAGTTTCATTAAACAAATCTTCTTTAACAGAATGCCTTTTTAACTAGGTTAGTTAATTGTTTTTCTCCAATAATCCAGTGGCAGAATCCACTGGGCATACACAACTAGAAAACTATACCCCATTACACCTGAATAATTTTTCCTCTAATCAGGTTGCCAAACTCCAGGTTGGGCCTGGAGTTCTCATTAGGGGTGTGCAAAGGCACACTGTTTTGGGATTCTCGTTTCGGGTATACTGGAAACGAGAATCTGTTTCGGCAACAGCTAAATCCGAAACGGCAAGCCGTTTCGGGTTTAGCGGTTCGGGTATCGTTTCGGGTTGTTTCGGGTTTCTTTTCGATGGGAAGATACCTCTGTCTTCCTGGACGCCTGGGGGAGGCATTTTCCCACCGAATCAAGCCAAAATTGGTAGAGACCTTCCTCTAACTCCTCTCTAACAGCTCCCCAAGCTTCAGACCGATTGGACTTTGGGGGGCCATGTTATGGCCCTCCAAACCAGGTCCCCCTATCCTCACCTAAAAAAGGGAAACGTGAATGTATTTTTAGCTTGCTGCTGCTAATCTTCTTCATTCTTTCCTATGGGGAAAAAATGAAGAGGCAGGCTTGTCTTTCCAGGGGTGGCATTTTGCATGCAAAATGCCCCCCAACCCTCAGGGGCCCTTCTCCCACCTTTCCTCCCACCCCCCACCAAGGCTCAGCCTGCTCCCACTTGGGGGGGCATTTCATGGCCTCCCCAAGTAGGTGCTCTTTTCTCCACCAATTCCACCTGGGGGAGGCTTGTCTTGCCAGGGGTGGCATTTTGAATGCAGAATGCCCCCCAACCCTCTGGGGCCCTTCTCCCACCTCTACTCCCACTCCCCACCAAGGCTCAGCCTGCTGCCACTGGGGGGGGGCATTTCATGGCCTCCCCAAGTAGGTGCTCTCAGCCCCCAAAGTCCACCCCCCACAGCCCCACACAAACTCAATTCCCCCCCAGCAGCCACACACAGACTCAAATCCCAATTCCCCACATTAGCCCCTCACAGACCCAAATCCACCCCCAGCAGCCCCACACCCATAACCCCAGGAACAGGCTGGCAAAGGCCAGCCCTCCCCCTTTGTTCGCTATGCTGGGAACTTCTAAACTCTCTTTCCCAGGGCAATTCCGCACAGCCCAGGGGTGCCACAATGGTGGGCAAACTTCTGAGTGCCAACTTGTCCCTGGGAAAGAGCACCTGACCTGACACACAGACAACCACCCCCTGACACCCCCACCACCTACAAAGAAGCCTGGCCAGCCTGCCCTACTGTTTCCTATGATGGGGACCAACTGCACATCAAAGAATAAAACACGAACAACACAAAATATTTTTTTTAAAAAATTATTTTCTCACTTTCAAAGTACAAGTAGGCAAAGCATTATGACACATTACACCAGCAGTCCCCCACACAGAAAAATAACACGACTCACTTAACATCAGAGAATCACAAAAACACAATTCCTGTCAAAAACACTTTATTTCTTGAACAGATTTAGGTTACACATCAGGGGGGCACACCAAAGGGTATGCCAGAAGTATCTTACACAAAAATAACACAACTCACTTCACATTAAAGAATCACCTGAAAACACAATTGCTTTCGAAAACACTTTATTTCTTTAACTGTTTTAGGTTACACAGTAGGAGGGCACAACAGGGCATGAAAGCAGTGTACTACACACAATAATACAGCCCACTTCACCTTTTTTGACAGCAATTGTGTTTGAGTGATTCTCTGATGTGAAGTGAGTTGTGTTATTTTTGTGTAGTAGACTGCTTTTACGCCCTGTTGTGCCTTCCTACTGTGTAACCTAAAGCAGTTAAATAAATAAAGTGCTTTTGACAGCAATTTTTTGGGGGTGATTCTTTAATGTGAAGAGAGTTGTGTTATTTTTGTGTAAGATACTGCTGCCATGCCCTTTGGTGTGTCCCCCTGCTGTGTAAACTAAAGCTGTTCAAGAAATAAAGTGTTTTTGACAGGAATTGTGTTTTTGTGATTCTCTGATGTTAAGTGAGTTGTGTTATTTTTGTGAGGTGGAATGCTGGTATGCCCTTTGGTGTGCCCCCCTGCTGTGTAACGTAAAGCTGTTCGAGAAATAAAGTGTTTTTAACAGGAATTGTGTTTTTGTGATTCTCTGATCTTAAGTGAGTCATGGTTTTTTTCTGTGTGGGGGTCTGCTGGTGTAATGTGTCATAATGCTTTGCCTACTTGTACTTTGAAAGTGAGAAATGTTTTTTAAAAAACTTTGTGTTGTTCGTGTTTTATTCTTTGTTGTCCAGTTGGTTCCCATCATAGAGAACAATGGGGCTGGCTGGCCAGCCATTTCTGTAGGTTGGGGGGGGGGAATTTGAGGGAGGGTGTCTGTGGTTCAGGTGCTCTTTCACAGGGACAAGCTGGCACTCAGAAGTGTGTCCACCATTGTGGCATCCCTGGGCTGTGCACATTTGCTCTGGAAAACAGAGTGTTATAGTTCACAGCATAGGAAACAAAGGGAGAAGGCTGGCCAGCCTGTTCCTGGGATTGTGTGAGGCTGCTGGGGGAGAATTGGGTATGTGTGGGGCTGTAGGGGGTGGACTTTGGGGGCTGAGAGCACCTACTTTGGGAGGCCATGAAATCCCCCCCCCAAGTGGGAGCAGGCTGAGCCTTGGGGCTGAGCCTTGGTGGGGGGTGGGAGGAAAGGTAGGAGAAGGGCCCCTGAGGGTTGGAGGCATTTTGCATGCAAAATGCCACCCCTGACAAGACAAGCCTCTGTTATTTCCCAGCTGGAAATAGTGGAGAAAGGGGAGGAAGAGCACCTACTTTGGGAGGCCCCCCAAGTGGGAGCAGGCTGAGCCTTGGTGGGGGGGTGGGAGGAAAGGTAGGAGAAGGGCCCCTGAGGGTTGGGGGCATTTTGCATGCAAAATGCCACCCCTAGCAAGACAAGCCTCTGTTATTTCCCAGCTGGAAATAGTGCAGAAAGAGGGGGGGAAGAGCACCTACTTTGGGAGGCCATGAAATGCCCCCCCCCCGCCAAGTGGGAGCAGGCTGAGCTTTGGTGGGGGGTGGGAGGAAAGGTAGGAGAAGGGCCCCTGAGGGTTGGGGGCATTTTGCATGCAAAATGCCCCCCTTAGAAAGACAAGCCTGCCTCTTCATTTTTCCCCAATAGGAAACATGGAGATCAGCAGCAGCATCCACAACGTAAGAGATCAGCAGCAGCAAGCAAAAACCTTTCCCTTTTAGGCGAGGATAGGGGGGCCTGGTTTGGGGGGGCATAACTTGGCCCCCCAAAGTCCAATCTTTCTGAAACTTGGGGGGTTATTAGAGGGGAGTTAGAGGAAGGATCCCACCAAATTTGGCTTGATTTGGTGGGAAAATGCCTCCCTCAGGCTTTGGGGAAGCCTGGGGGAGGCTTTTTCCCATTGAAATGCATTACTAAAACAAGCTGAAATACCGAAACCTTTTGGAAATCGCTGTTTCGGATTACCCGAAACGTTTCGGGTTTTCTGAAATGTTTCGGGAAAACCCGAAACAACCCAAAACAGGTTGTTTCGGGTTTTTTTCGGGTATCATATACCCGAATTGCACACCCCTAGTTCTTATTGATCTCCAGACTATAGTGATCAATGCCCCTGGAGAAAATGACTGCTTTGGAAGGTGGACTATATGGCATTTGGGGTTGCCATGTCTCCCCTGGCAATCAGTGGGGGGTGAGAGGACTTACTAGATTGCAGGGGCTCACTGACAATGTCATCACATTGGCACTTGTGTGAATGTGCACATGGAAGTGATGTAGGGTTGCCAGATCCCCTTACCCTCCTGGCGGGGGGGGGGGGGGACCTGACACTCACCTTACTCTTACTCTTCACATATGTGAAAAATGCATGTGCACTCCCAGGCCTGCACAATGACATCACTTCCAGGAAGTGACATTACTGGATGAGATTTTTCAGGGTGGTATGCTGCTGTCACTCCCAGGAGTGACATAGTTGTGCCACCCCAGGAGCATGCCAAGGAGGCCTGTTCAACTGCCATTCCCCCCTGCCAGCCAGGTGAGTGGTGGTGGGGGACAGAGGGTGGGAAGGAACAGGGGGTCCCCTGCCACCATCGAGGGAACGGTAACCCTAAAATGACAATCAGCGCATTGCTAGGAGATGCCAAGGACACCCTGGAACCACAGAGTTTTGCTGAAATACCAGAGTTTGCTAGCTTCTCCTGGTGACACTCTGATGTAACATCTGGGCACACAGGATGTCAGGATGTTGGGACGTTGCTGACATTCCATCCCATTTCCTGCCATTCTCCCCCCACCCCCCACCCCTCACTGGACAGATGAGCAGTGGTGAGAAGTGCCTGCTGGGGCAGAAGATCCCTTACCTTGACAGGGAGATTGGTAAACCTGATGGTATTACACCTTGTTGAGGTCCCTCTCCAGGAATTTCCTAACCTGGAGTTGATAACCTGTTAGTTCAAGGTTCTCATGCAGCAAGTCTGTTGTGCTCAGCAAGGCCCTTTGGCCAAGTTGTGCTACATTACTTTGGGGACTCAGCCCTTTTTAGCTGCTGCCCCCTTGTTTTGGAACAGTCTCCTGGAGGAGGTGAGGCATGCCTTCTCATTGCTTGCTTCAGGAGAGGAGGCATAACGGAATTTTGTAGGAGGTATTTAGTTTTGAGTAAATAGAACTGTGGACAGTGATTATACTAAGAGTCAAATGTTGCTAACTTTTTATCTGTTGTTTTTTAAAGAAAGCCAATAACCTATGTTATTATTTGATCATTTTTGTCATGGTGATTTATTGGTGTTTTGAATGTTAGTATCTGCCTTGGGTTCTGGCTGTTCTGGAAGAGAGGGGGACATAAGGATAGTTTAAATAAATAAAGTACTTGCTGTGCCAAGAACAAAATCGGATCATTTTAAGTCCAGCACTTGCCCCAGTGGCTATAGGAGTTTGGAGTCTACTAGGTATTGGAAAACAAGGTGAGAGCCAGTGTGGTGTTGTGGTTACAATGTCAGCGTAGATCTAAGAGAACCAGGTTTGTCTCCCCAATCTGCATTGGAAGCTCACTGGGTGATCTTCTTGGGCCAGCCACACACACTCAGCCTAAGCTACTTTACAGGGCTGTTGTGAGGATAAAATTGGAAGAGAGGAGGCTGATGTAAGCCACCATGGGTCCTCATTGCAGAGAAAGATGAGGTATAAATGAAATAAATAAATGAGGTCAACAGGGACTACTAAATCATGTGAGCTGCTGGCCTTTATTCTCAGTGTATCTGATGTTTTAGACACGTTAAAAAGCATGCAACCGAAAAGCTGGTTACAAAGTTCATTATGCTTCTAAAGCAAATACTTTAGAAGCATAATGCATAATTCTAAATACTTTCTGCAAAATTCTAAATACTTTAGAAGCATAAAACACATACTTTTCATTCAGTGTTTTCCTAAAAGATTGTTCTAAAGCCTAGTGAATAATTTATAAGTAAGAGTACATGGTTTAGAAGCATAAAGTCCCAGGTCTCGTCCTTGTCACCTCCAGTTAAGGATAGCAGACCTATGGGTGAAAATTCTGGATTCAGTGGACCAACGGTGTGAAACTGATCTGACCCTTCTGAGGATGATGCTCTCATGCATTTTGTAGTTGTTATTCTGAATAGTCAGTGCAGGGAATCTGATTTAGGCTGGAATCACAGTTCAGGGAGACAGTGGAGTTAAGCATTTTACCCTCCCATGTTTCTCAATTTGAAATGTCCCATGGGGCTTCTATTTGCCCTATTATGGTAACATACTCATCCTTGTATAAGGCCAACAGGGCAAGTAGCTGCACCATCGTCCATTTCAGGAGGGGGAAACAGTTTTGAGGTAAAGGCTTGCATTCCTTTCTTCCTAAGCCATGGTCCCAATCAAAATTAGGATATTGTATGCTAGCTATTTAAAAGAAAAAAATGTTTTGGAGCCCTTATATGGAATTAGGAACATCTCATTTGAAAGCCAATATAATGTAACAGAGTGTAAGGCTGTGATCTGGGAGATCCAGGTTTGGATCCCCACTCTCCTGTGGAAGCTTCCTGGATGATCTTGGGCCAGTCACACCCTCCCAGCCTAATCTACTTAACAAGTTCTTTGTAAGGATTAAATGGAGGAGAGGATAATGATGTAAACTACTTAGGGTCTGGGGAGAAAAGTGGGGTATAAATGAAGTAAATAAATAAATAAAGCAGCTCTGTATGGTCAGTATTACATTCCTTGCATTTACATTATTACAATATTTTAATGCATTAATATAATTATAAATATGTCCAAAGTTACAAGAAACATGTATCTTAGGTGATTACAGGCTTTCTTATAACAAATCAATGACCTTTATTCAAAGGTCCAGTGGCACTCTCAGGTAAATGTACATGTGATTCAGGTGCATAACGATTTCCATTAATTGCTGTTTATGAAAGGAATTTATCATGCTAGGAACATTGGTTTTCTGTTATTTTTATACATAGTTTGTTAATTTTATATCGGATCTGCCTATTGCAATTTATTTAAAGCAGTTCTTCAGTTGTTTGAATCGTTCATGTCTAGTACTTTGTATATAATAATCTTGCAGCCAGTATCATAATCAAGTCAACCTCTGATCTTTTATTTTTGCATTTGATTTTAATTCAGTAGATTGAATCACAAGGTCTATGAACAAAGATTTACTTGTGGGACAGAACTTTCCTTTCCTGCTGTAGCCCATTGCCTCCCCCAAAATGCTGCACCTGGTGGTTGAGGGACCCCCCGTCCCCCAGGAATAGTATGGGATGTATTATTGGGGAGTCTGTAATGGAAAGAGCGACCAGTGAATATTGCCTCTGGCTTGGGAAAGCGCTCTTCCTTGTACAGGAAACAATTTTGGATTCAATCCAATGCCTCTTGTCAATAAACCGGTGAGTCCAAAATTCACAGAATATTTAGCACTTTTTTTGGGGGGGGGGAAGCCAAAAACCAAACCAAACTAGCTTATATTTTAGGTAGTAATATGATATCCCTGCACATGAAATTTAAATGTACATCAATATTCATTCTACCAGTGCTATTTTATATTATTCTAGCTTGCCATTTTTCCTTTGGGATGAGTTTCTTCCAAAGCACTGGAGATCAGTCAATAAAGACATTGAAAGCAGTCAGGTCATCCAATTACCTAAACATGTCCCCATTTCAAGATTTAAGAACTCCAAGATCTATTTTGTTTACAGAATAGTGAAAAATGTGCAAGGGTAATAATTCTCAAGCTGCCATAATTTGCAGTTTCTAGGCAAGCGTTAATTGATTATACAGGACGGTTGTCTATGTATAGGTGTGTCAGATATTTGATGACTTATAAAGCAAGACCTGTTTCTACTCTCTTTTAGGTATTTGGTGCTAGAACATGTGTCTGGTGGAGAACTTTTTGATTACCTTGTAAAGAAGGGAAGATTAACGCCAAAAGAAGCCAGGAAATTTTTCCGACAAATCATTTCCGCTTTAGACTTCTGTCATAGTCATTCAATATGGTGAGTATAGAAGTCTAACAGTATCTAAGTGGTGAAGTTGGTAACAGATATAGTGGGTGACAGCTGAAAACCAATGTGGAATAGACTAGGAATGGGAAGACCTAGTTCCGAACCTCTGATCAGTCACAAAGCTCACTGTGGGTTCATATAGCAGTCATGTTCTCTCAGCATAACCTAACCAACCATAAGGTTGTTGTGAAGATACAGTAGAAGAGGAGAGAAAATGTTGACTTCCATGAACTCCTTGGAAGGCCAGCAGGATAACAATATAGAAGAGTGTGAAGAAATGTACTTTAAAGAAGGTTTCTTAAATGCAACAATAAAAGAGCTGGGAAGGAATTAACATTTGCCTGGTATGAGCTTGATTGGCAGGTTGTTCTGATCTTTCTTATTGGTCAGTCAGAACCAGTTTTCAGGATGACAATTGGTTGCTGATAGGATTTTGAGTTCAGTAGAGTTTGTGAGTGAGTCTGACAGAGATGGTCAGACAGGTTCCCTCTGGTGTGAGGGAAAAGAAATCTTTTGCCCTAACTGTAACTGATTTGAGGGAGAATTCTAGTTAAAAACCAGCACAAGCTGAAACCCGTTTACACAGAAACGATAGAATTGGGGTGGGGGGTGTTTGACAAGGAATGATTGGGTAGTAATTGGAGACTCGCATTCAAGCCAAGTGAAGAAGGGTTATATCTTCTTAAGTGAAGGAGAATAATTCCTGCCCAGTGTCTAAAGGGGGTCTGACAAAAAGAACTGTGGTTCTCAAAAGCTTATGCTACAGTAAAGTTGGTTAGTCTTAAAGGTGCTACTGGACTCTTTTCTATTTTGCTACTACAGACTAACACGGCTAACTCCTCTGGATGTATGTAGAATAGTGATTTTTTTTTTAAAAGACAACCTATATATAGTACAAAGATGTTTATATAAAATATTCTACAGCATTAGAAAATGATAATTCCTGTATATAATATAGACATTGTTTAAATGTGACTAATATTGCCTGTAATTAATAGAGTAATGTGTATGATGATAATACACGATGGAAGATTTTGATATCCCCAATGATATAAAGCTTAACTTGATATCCCGATATGGTGTTAGTCCTATTGAGACTGTGTGAGATTGTTTCTATCTAAATAATACACTTTCTTTTGTTTAATAAAATACTTGTATTTTTGTTTGCAACTTTAATTTTTTCCTACCTCTCAGATGGCAAAAAATAAAATACAGTGGCTAAGGCAGTGTAAGATGTAGTGGTTTGCAACACTCTGTCTCTCTCATTGAGTATATTCACAGTTTTGCTTGTAGAAAACTAAGCCATTCTATACTTAAAATTTCTTAAATATGCCAAATAGTACAATCGTATATGCTAACTTATAAATGTCGTGTTTTATATTGTTAATGCAGTTAAATAAGTTAAGGTTTGAAAAGAAATCAAATATTGCATATATTTCAGTATTTCCCAAAACTCTGTTGTTTCTTTTAAAAAAAAACTTTACAAATTTTATATCTCTAGGGGTAACCACATGACCACCATCAGCTCCTTGGAGCAAGGATAGGATAAAAGTATAAAGCACTGCCACCTTCCTCTGCTGGTTACATCCATGCTCATGCTGAAGACTGTCCTAGGGCTTTCTCTAATTTCATAAAGTAACATGTAGCATGTTGAGCAGTTTATATGTGATTCCTGCTGTACACAAAACCTTTTTTCTTTTAGTTAGCTTAAGAAAAGGAGGCATCTACTGTCACATTCATTTACAATGAATGCTTTAAACTAGGAAAATCAAACCCCAGTGGGGCTAGCAGCTTAATTTATAAGGGTCTTGGGGGCGCTTGCCAATAAATAAGAATAATATGTGTCATATTGAGCCTAGTCCCTGAAGAAACCTAGGACAATTACCAATTCAACAAACTCATTTTATGGCATCTTTGGGTTATAGAAAATCTTTGGGTGTTGGCAGCCTTGCGTAGACCCCTTCTGGGCTTTCGAATTGTTGTAGCCTTTAATTTCCTTTCCAGAAGGGAGTAATTTTCTTTATCAGTCTGTTATTGATACTTATTAACTCACTTGGATGATTTAACCGTTGAGTGTGGTTGAAGCTGTAACTTGCAGACCATGTTTTAAATTGAGCCAGTTTCCACTTACTGCTTTAACAAGTTTGAGTAATTTTTAAATTTCACCGAAATTGAGTTTTTGCCACCAATTGGAATGCAAGGTTTCTGTACAACTACTAACCCATAACCACATACTTATTCTCATACTATTTCCTAAATTTTGATTGTCTGAGAGCTGTGATTTATATAATGGCTATAGTGATGTTTCTCAATACAGACGCCATTAAGTTACTTTCAGTCTGATAGGCTAAAGTCTGCACTAGAGTGTGCAATGCATAACCAGTGTGTTGCCACTTCTTAATAAATATGCAGTGATTACAGACCCCTTTTTGCTTGACTGACTGCAGCCCTGCTAGATCCATAAAGGGCAGGGGTGGGGGAGGGTTATTATTAGAGATGGGCACGATCAGCATTACAATAGAAAAATACCCACGATAATGGCATTCATGCAATCGGGACCCAAAGGATCGGTGCCGTCCACGGCGACCAATCCAGCATTTGGGGGGGGGGGCTTCATCAGGGCTTGATCGGAGCGATTGGTATCTGATCAGAGATCCAGTCACTCCGGCGGCAGTAATCTATTCCCCTGGCAACGGAGCCAGGGGAATGCCTGAGCTGAGTTTGCCCTCCTTCTGTCACCCTGGAAACCCGAATGGAAGCCCAGCTTGCCTTGATCAGCAGGGCTTCCTTCCAACCACAGAGCAGCAGCGCACACACCAGTTGGGAGAAGACAGCCAGGGGAGGGAGGGGGAAGGGGGTGCTCTGTAGCCATGGGCACTCCAAACGTTTTTTGCTTTTTAAAAAAATGGGGCTTTGTAGGAGGAATGGCTGTTTTTCTGTCTGTCACTCTCTGTTTTTAACCTGCTTTTAAAACACTGTATTTTGTGGGAAAACCTCATTCACGGCTCTGTGTGTGTGTTTAAAATATGCTTTGGGAAGACTGGCTGCTTGCTTTTAAAATTGGGTGGGGAGGAATGGAGGATTCTGTCCCTGCTTTTTTTTTAAAAGGTGGCTGAAACATGTTGACGGGGTGTCTCTCTCTCTCTCTCTATTTGGAGAGGCAGGGACGGGTTAAAAACTTTCCCCCCCTCTGTTCTAAGTGTGTGTGTGTGTGTGTGTGTGTGTGTGTGTGTGTGAGAGAGAGAGAGAGAGAGAGAGAATGTCCCCTCCCTGAGGGGAGGCGGCTCGTTGCCGGGTTAAACCCCCCCCTGCTCTAAGTGTGTGTGTGAACGTTCCCTCCCTGAGGGGAGGCAGCTCGTGCCTGCCGGACCCGGCGGTCGCCGCCACCACCCACCTTCCGATCCACGGATCAGAAACGGGAGATGATCAGTGTGGATCGGTGATTTGGGGTTGGCGCCGGCGCCAATCCCCGATCAGCTTGATCGGTAATTTTCTTTGGATCATGCCCACCTCTAGTTATTATTTCTCACAGACTCCTATATGGATGTGTTTTACCTTTCTTTTGATAACAGAGGAAGAGAAAATGCAGGAAAGAGGTCCAGATTGTGTACAAATCACTGTTAAGTTGAATTTAACTTACTATGCAACCCTGTGCACATGAAGTGAGGATTATCCTGAAGAAGAGTACAGAAGATTGTAGCATTAACCTACAGCTGAGCTATAGACGTTTGAAAAAATCTGAACATTCCTGTAAATAAGTATGAAAATCATGTTTGCACAGATCACACTATATAACTTTGGAGAGGGCAAATACTTTTGCATCTAACCTTAAGTGGTACAAAATGAGTGGTGACCAGGGCTTTTTTTCAGCGGGAACGCAGTGGAATGGAGTTCTGGCACCTCTTAAAAATGGTCACATGTTTGATGGCCCTGCCCCCTGATCTCCATACAGAGGAGAGTTTAGATTGCCCTCTGTGCCGCTGAGCAGTGCGGAGGACAATCTAAACTCCCCTCTGTCCAGAGATCAGGGGGCGGGGGCACTGGCCATGTGACCATTTTTGCCAACAGCAATTTAAACTTTAAAAAATCCCCCCCTTGTTCCAGCTGACCCAAAGTGACGTCATTGTGCAGTCTTGAGTTCTACCACTGAGTTGCACCACCTCTTTTCCCAGAAAAAAAGCCATAGTGGTGACCAAATACAAACATCATACATGGCCATCATGGTTTCCCTGTCTGGGATGAACAGATCCTCCCTATGCCTCCAGTCTTTCCTTCAGAGCCATGCTCTGTTCCATCTAGCCAGGTGAGCCTGTTTTCTACTGGTAGTGTGCCACACTTGCATAAATCTACAACATGAGTCTGCAGCTGAGATGTGACATTTAGTGGGGCAGGAAATTAAAATGTTAGGCAAATCATGCACAGAGAAATCATGGGAAACTAGACAGTTCTGATATGGGCTCTTATCTTGATGTTTTAACATACTTTTTATTTCTAATCTGATAGCGATTAAAAGGGTTCTGGAATGAAGGTATCAAAGCATTGCCTTACTTATAAATCAACAGTATGTAAGTTTTGAATTCTACTAAGCTAGAAGGGTAGATAAACTCACAGAAAAGAATAGTGACAGGGTATGGGGTAGTTTGAATGCCAAGTCCAGAGAAAATAGGCAAGTAGCCTAGATGGGTTTATAATAGTCAGTGGAGCACAAGGGAGAGCTGACAGAAATCAATAATAGCTTGAGGGCCCAATCTGAAACTCATTAAAATTAATGGAGAGAGTCCCACTTACTTTGGTAGCGACTGGATCTGGCCAAGAGATTTTTTCCTTATGAAACTATATGACTGAACTCATAAATCCTTTAGACTGGTAGTTCATCAGTCCTACAGACACTTACAGTTTCACAGTTCACAAAAACCCTGCAGGTTATTGCTTATGTGATCAAAGTTGCCATTTTAATAAGCTTTAGGTTTTTTTTCTTTGGAGAATATGTTTATTTGGAATAGCACCTTTTGGATGATGCTCAGCATGTTTAGGTGAGATTATGTAGTCTATCCAAAAGTTTGTTAGCATTCAACCTTGGCAACTTCAATAAACTTCTTCTGCAACTCATATTCACCAGATGTCCTTGGAAGATCATTGTGTTCCACTATCAGTTTTCCTTCTAGAAAAAAAAAAGCAAATTACTTTTTTTATTGACTGCATTATTACAGAAAGGCTTAAATTCACCACTGGTCAGTTCTGAGGTGAAAAATAAACTGAAACTTACTAATTTCAGTTATAATTGGCTGTTTGTCCCCAAATTATCATAAAATAACACATAAAATAAGAAATAAAATAACACATAATAAAGGGCAGATTGTCTTCTTTAGGATGTAGTTACAGTTCATCTCCTTCACAGTGCAATTCTAAACACTGTTATACCCTGCTTAACTCATTAGCCCTGATCTGGATGGGCCAGTCCAGCCCAGTTTTATCAGTTCTCAGAAGCTAAATAAGGTTGGCCCTAATTAGTACTTGGATGAGAGACCATCAAGGAGGTCCAGGGTTGCTACACAGAGGCAAACAATGGCAAACCTCCTGTGAACATTTCTTGTATTGAAAACTCTTTGGGGTTGCCATAGGTCACCTACTACCTGATGGCACTTTCCACAACCACCAAGCTCATTAAAGTCAACAAGCTTAGATGAGTATAACTCTGTTTAGGACTTTACTGTTAGAAATATAAGATGAAAATACAGATACCTTGTCCTTTTGCCTCATTAAGATTTCTATCCTGAAATTCCAGAGTAGGTGAAAGTTTTACAATGAACCAAATTTCAACAAAGCACACCTACTGTCCTGCTATTTTGAAAAAAGGAATGGTTCCTTGATCTTTTTCTAACATAACAATAGGCAGGGGTGTTTTTTTTGGGAAAAGAGGTGGTCGAACTCTCTATTATTACATGTGTGCACACAAAGCGCGCACGTGCACGCTCACAGAAATGTGTGATGATGTCACTCCCGGAAGTGACGCTGCTTCCCAGAACCCAGCACAATGCATTACGACAAGATAAATGTTAGTAAGCTTGGAAAATTACACTATTATGAGAAAGGGTTTTTTTTTCCTTTTTGTATCCTCTACAAAAAGTGAAATTTTCTATTCCCTTTCCCAAACATTTCATTTCTTTGGAATCATATTTTAAAATATGCAAGAAGGAAGGGGCCTCTAAAAATCCAAAATCCATCTCACAAATCTGAATTCTAACAGCTTCCCTCTGCCAGCATTGAAAAAAAAAATCCAAAATTCGTTCTCAAAATTCCACAGAGTCTGAAACTCCTAATCTAATGAATATTGAATTTTCAAATTTTCAGGGAGAGTTTTGCTTTACTGGAGCAATTCAAAATTAGATACTCAACTTTAGCTGCATTAGATTTATACTTAGTTTAAAATGGCTTTGTTGTTGTTGTTGTTGCCTGCCAACTCTACCTTTCCAATGGCTAAGCTGTTGTGACATTGTGAAATGCTCATAAATATCCCAATGTCCCATACAAACGATAGTCATAAAAACTTCCTTAACACCCAAATGTCCACTGCAATTTCAGTGATGTTAATCAGCTGAGGGTGGGGAGAACCATTTGAGTTACAGCTATTAAGACATAAGAACACCTATATGCTGATGAATATATTGATGAAAGCCTTCTGTGACTTGGACACAGCTACCCATTCCTAGCATAAAACTGGAATAACCATAACTGATATTTTAACTAATACAAATAACCGTAACTGATATATTTAACTAACACAGAACCAATCTGCATTCAACAGCTGTGGGAACCATAACAATGTCAACTTCAGTCAACAAAAGAATGAAAGCAACACACACACACAGAGCCCCACCCACCCCATGAAAAGAAAGAGAATGAACTCAAAGCAGCGCACACACACACAGTTCCCCCACCCCCATGAAAACAAAGCAGAATGAACTCAAAGCAACACACACACACACAGCCTCACCCACCCCCCAAATAAAAATAAAACAGAATGAACTCAAAGCAGTACTTGCATACACAGAACCCCCTGAATGAAATGAAAGCAGAATGAACTCAAAGCAGCTTAACCTCCCCTGCAGAGCCCTTGCTGGGCCCCAGCTCTCTGTCTCTCTCTCACTCACTCACAGAGGAATGGGAAAAAAGCAGAATTAACTCAAGGCTAAGCCTGCTTGCACTCTCTCTCAGTCACAAATGGAAAAAAAGCAGAATGAACTCAAGGCTAAGCCTCCTCTGGAGAGCTGGCTCCAGCAGCTCTGCTTGCACACACTCTCTCTCTCTCTCTCTCTCTCACTCTCTCATGGTTGAATGAATGAGTGAATGAATGAATGAAAAAAGCAGAATGAACTCAGAGCAGCTAAACATCCTCTGCAGAGCCCCTGCTGGGCCCCAGCTCGCTCGCTTGCTCTCTCTCACACACAGCTAAGCAGCTAAGTCTCCTCTGGAGAGCTGGCCCCAGTAGCTCTGCTTGCGCACTCTCTCTCTCTCTCTCTCTCTCTCTCTCTCTCTCTCTCCCCCCACGAATGAAAAAAAGCAGAATGAACTCAAAGCAGCTAAACCTCCTCTGCAGAGGTCGTGCGGAGCCCCATCTCTCTCTCACTCTCTCACTCACTCACACACAGAGGAATGGGAAAAAAACAGAAAACTCATAGCAGCTAGATGTCATGGGGCTCAGTGAAGGTGAGGACTCCTCGGGAGAAGAGGAGCCTTGTGTAATCAGCCAAGCCAGCTCAGATAAAGCAGAAGCCGGCAATTAGGAGGAACAGCTGCTGGCATATCAGAGTCCACGGCCGGCAGCTGAGCCAGAAGCCCAACACCTTTCAGCCTCAACACCACTGATGAAGCCCAGCCAGCAGTTACCCAAAGCCCTCAGTCAGCAGCTGAGCCAGCAGCACCACTGCCCTCCAGTTCCAACACCACTGGTGAAACACTATCGAGGACACCCAAACCTCTAGCTTCACCCAGAGAGCACCGTAGACAAAAGCAATGAGTGGAGCTGCAGGAAAGGTGGCAAAGTGCATGCTCCTGGCCAGACGCCAGCTGCTTGTTGAGAGTGATGAGGAAGTAAGCACAAGATAGCACCCAAGCAGCTGGCTGCCAGCCCAGCCTATCTATAAAACCCTGCCACAGACAACCGGGAGCATGGAAGCAACACATCAGAATCCTGTTCCTGCTACAACCACTCCACTGAACCTGGCCTTACCCTTGCCTTACTGTTGTGACCTTTGGACTGTGCCTTGACTCTGCCTTTGCCTAGCCCTCGGGAATTGCTGTTAACTGATCTTTGGACTGCCGAAGGAGGAAGGAATCACATGGGCAGATTCTAGAGCTGCTGGGATGGTGTTCTGGAGCATTCCCCCTCCAAAAAAAGCCCTGTTTTTAAGTATGGAGTTAGCCACACAACATAGTCTTTGATCAGGGTACCCAGTGTACTGCTGTGCTGTAGCAGATTGCACGTTTTAAAAATCTGGAAGGGCTCTACACCACAGCTGCAGGACTGTTAAGGGTTAATTCCTCACAGAATCAAAGAGCTTTGAGTGACAGGCTACTCCAAGGGATCTGATTGGGTAGTATGAGCTGGAAAGGGTGTCTGTTTTCAGTCCTAGCAGAGAGAGATCCAGTGTGAAGAGTTGGGAGACAGAGGCCTAAAGGAGAGCAGTTTTAACACTGGCAGGAGAACTGGGGAAATTTGGCAAGGAGGTTTGGGAAGTAGGTGTGTTACCAGAACTGCTCTTTATTATAATGGGGAATTAGCTGTAGCAGTCTGTAACTTAAAATTAGCGCGGATCTTAACCTATGTCTACGGAGGTCCCGATCCCAGACACTCTAGTGAAAAAGAGGCAGACTACAAATAGGTTCAAACACGTGTATTGAGTGTGGCGTAAGCCTAAACTTGCACAAGCATACAAGAGAACATACAAGATCTAAGAAATACAGAGTAGGAAATACAGAGACGTTCGCATTAGCTGGTTCCCAACGATGATAGGGGGAATACTCACTAATCCTGGATCGAAGCAGAGACACAGCAGCGAGGGTGGCCCAATGCCAGCACTGGGACCACAGACGGACAGCAAGGAAGTCTGGATAGGAATGGCCTAAGCCACGGACAGAAAGGGGGGGGTCTGGATAGGAATGGCCTAAGCCACGGACAGAAAGGGGGGGTCTGGATAGGAATGGCCTAAGCCACGGACAGAAAGGGGGGGTCTGGATAGGAATGGCCTAAGCCACGGACAGAAAGGGGGGGTCTGGATAGGAATGGCCTAAGCACCGAGTGGTCTGGGAGACCAGCTTAAATACCCCAAAACGTACCCTGGGGCTGGTGCTGTACTTGGTGGTTCTCACAGTTTACAACAAAGGGTCTAATGGGCTACTGAATGGCTTGGATGGGCCACTTTAGTAATCAGATTGAGATAAGTGACACCTCAGGAAGAGGGGACAAAAGAGGGAGGGGGAAATCCAAGTGGGCTGAAAGGATGTTCCAGCGGACAGGGCTTGTCCTGATGTCATCAGCTCTGGAATGCGGAGGTTTCTTTGAGATGCATTCTCTAAGTGTTTGGGATGGTCGGCACTTAGTTCCTTCTCCGGGGCGGCTCCTAAGATATGCAGAGCGGGGCGAGGTGCTCTCGCTGCGGACGTGGTGTGCCCGCTTCGCCAAAATGGCTTCCCAAAGCAGTCTTCCTCTCAGGGTCTTCTGGCTGCCTGAGAACATGGATGCCGGCTGGGCATAGCTGGGGCTGGATAGCAGGCTGCCCGGTAGCGAGGGCAAGCTCGGGGACCGGTCCGCGGGAGGCTCCAGGCGGGAACTGACCAGGGAGCGCCTAGCCAGGCTCGCTGGAGGTTTCCCCGGCAGGCGCCCGGCTGCTAGCAGCGGCTTGGGCCCATATGAGGCAGGCTTCCATGGAGGCAGGGGGAACGACACTTTAAAACACAGTCCAAAGCAGGGAACAGGCACGGTCCATGGCAGATGGCAATGCAGGCACGGGGCACACTTGTAACAGAGTCCAAAGCACACACAGGGAAATCCAGATACAGGGCAGGGCAGGGCTGCCCAGAAAGAGAGTCCTTTGTGCAGTTAACCAAACATGGAGTCAGTGAACTACACAGTCTATAGCGGCAGCAAGGTAATAAAACAGCAGACAGGAAACTGACACGTGTACTAGAGCACACACGTGCAAAGCAGTCTTTGGTGCGGCAGTGAAACAGCAATGCAGGAAACTTTAACACAGTTCATGGCAGGCCTTAAAGCAGGGGAGGGGGCCTACTTGGCAACAATTCCCCCCCTCGGAGACCCCGTGACGTCAGGCGCGCGGGTCTCCGAACTTGACTTCAAAGGCGAGGTGGTCGGCAATGTCCGGTGGTCGAGCTTCGAGCGAAGAAGGAGTGGGAAGGAAAGGGGGAGGAGGCGTCACTCAAAAATTTAGTTTGGAGAACCACCTAACCGAATAAGTGCAATTTAGATCAGCCAATGGGCTGCAGGTCTCTGGGTTCACACCAGGGGGTGTGCTAAGTGCAATCGTCAGAATAAATAGCAATAATTCATAAGCAATAGCAATTCATAGTTACATAAGCAGTAATGAGCAATTCATAGCAATGAGTAATTCATATGCAGCGGCAAATTCATGGGTATAAGGTTAAAAGCAAAGGCAATTCATGAGCCAATTCATGAATACAGGATTAAAAGGCGAAGGTAATTCATAAAAGTACAAGCAATTCATAGATAGGTGATAATTCATACAGGATAAAAGTGAAATGTGCAAGCAAGGCATAGACCAATTCATCAAGGGTGGAACAATTCATAGGTGATTAAAACCATAAATACATATATAGGATTAAAACAATAATTCAGGAAGTTAAAACCAATTTCATAGATAAAAGCAGCAATAGTAAAAGCAAGTGCGGGGAAACAATTCATGAGGGGTAAGCGGCGGAAGGGCTCATAGGGGACAGAAAAATAAACTTCGCAATTAAAAGGCTAACTCATGCGGCCAGATTAAAACCAAATTCATAGAGTTTAAAATCAGTAATTAAATAACCTTTAAAAGAGACCATTCCGGAGGGGTCTCAGTTAAAACCAAATTCATAAAATGATAAATAGGCTAGAATTACCTCGGCGGAGGGAGTCAGGTTAAAAAGGCAATTCAAAAGGTTAAAATCAAATTCATAGGGATAAGTTAATAGGGGGTGATAAAAGGGGTCCCAGTTCATGGGAAGATCATGGGCGCACTTGCAGTAGATAGAGGGAGGGGCTAGTTCGGGGCTAAATTCATGGGAGTGAAATTCATAAAAGCAATGGAAAGAAATTCATAGAACGATAGAACAACAAAGATCACAGACGGCTCAGTCTGCAGTACAGCTGCTAGACTGGGTTGCATATATACAGGAACAAGCAAACTTAGTCCATGTGTTCCAAAACACACTTCCACCCCCCCTTGCTGTCTGCGTCAATCCGCAGAGCAGGGTCGGTGAGCGGCGAGAAGGGCTTCAGGCACACAGTTCTAGTCCTCATGGAGGTAGTGCCGCTGGCAGTCGTTCGTAGGCGGGCCGTGGGCTGGGAGGCAGAGAAATATGTCCCCCCCTAGTCCACAAGAGGGCCTCGGAGTGGTGTCCGGCAGCAGAGCGTCCATGGGGCCGGTGCAGGATCCATACACATAATAAACATAATCATAGTTCATAACACCATAAACAACAAAATAAGCAAGGAATAGAAATGGGGCGGCAAGAACAACCATTAAGGCAGAAGGAGGTCGGGGTTGTATCGATCCATGCGGTAAGACAGCTGGAGTTGCTGGAGCTGTCGGCGGCTCCAACAGCCCAAATAAAGTAGTGAGGCACATAGTAAAACTTGAAAAGCCAAAATAACAATAATCGGGTGCAAAGCCAAGTTGTAAATTCCAGTGGCAGTGGGGCTCCAGCCAAAGAGGGTTTCCCACCACGAGTGCTCACCGGTGGTCTTGATTCGTTGGACCAGGTCCAGGATCTCTTTTCCGTTGTGGGACACAACCAAAGCAGTGGTATCCCCGTCCCTCTGGATGCTCTGGAGGGTGCGATGGAGCTGGGGGTGGGCCAGGAGCTCGTGGATTAGCTCCAGACCGATGCCAAGGGAGACTGGCTTCACATACCGATAGATGGAGGGTGCCACCAGGATCTCTTCTTGGGTCCAGACCGGTACCGTGTAGGTGAAGTCGCAGGCTGCCACCGAAGACAGGTTGCAGAAGCAGCGGTTGACTCCCGGGATCACGGGCTTGAGCTGGAACAAGTTCAGGATCACAAAGTCGCAGGCCGTTCGCACGCAGGCACATCCTTTCCCAAGGTAGACCACAGCAGAGCTGTTCTCCCGGACGACCTCGAAAGGGCATTCGTTGAGGGTGTCGACTTGCGGGGCTACACAGGGGTGATGAGGTGCAAAG
This sequence comes from Eublepharis macularius, assembly GCF_028583425.1. Taxonomy (NCBI): domain Eukaryota; kingdom Metazoa; phylum Chordata; class Lepidosauria; order Squamata; family Eublepharidae; genus Eublepharis; species Eublepharis macularius. The sequence continues at coordinate 135,266,120 of NC_072791.1, read as the reverse complement.
GCTTGGTCTTGGCAAATGAAGCCGGTCTGGTCTCGATGCTGGCACCCTTGGAGGCTGACGAGCTGCCATCCGATCGGGGTGAAGCGGGCCAAATGGTCGGGGTGGCGGGCGTAAAGGACTTCGGTATCGCTGACTTGGAGTCCCAGAGGCACGACTGGATACACATGGAATGACTCGTGCGCACTGGCCGTTAATAAAAATAATTTAAGCTCCTGGGTGGTCGGTGAGAATGAGGAATTTACGAGAGACCACCAAGATTCAAGCTCCAGTTCTATGGGTGACAATTTGGGCATAATCAATCTTTTAATTTCCAGGGGCAGGTGCCCGTCCGTGGCTTGCCGAATTAGCCCCATGGCCACAGCCTGATTTAATTGTTGGGCTTGCATACATGCCATGGCTATTGACACATTGCGTTCAAAAGACTGTGTTCCTTTGAGCAGCAGAGAAAAATCTCTTTCAATTTGACTCTCCCAGTTAACTAAAATGGAGCTGATCTCGTGTTGCCCATTCGAAATGGAATTTAGGGACTGCACCACCGGTTTACCTAAGTCGGAGATGCTAGTCGTGACATGGGCAAACTTATTAGCGAGAGTCTCAATATTGACCGAATCCATGATTGCTAAGCCTCCGGCTGCAGGAGCAGTCCAGTCGGCAATGCTTCGTCTGGCACGCGAGAGAGAAGGAGAGGGATCGATCCACAGTTGCAGCCATGCATTCCAACCCTTGCTACCGGCCTCCAGATAGGGAGCGCACTGCGGCAGCCTCTGGGTTATATTTAGCTCAGCTAAGTCTATGCGGATCTCTTTTAAAGACATTTGCGGGCGGACTAGAACTCTCTCTCGAATGTCAGTTTTCAAAACATGGGAGCCCACTATATGCGTGCCGCCTTGGCTTAACTGTTTATTGCTAGCAATCAAAGGGTCAATTTGGATGGTGTGGGTCTCCTGGGTCCGGATCAGCAGGGAATAATTGCCTGGTTCATGAGTCAAATTTACAAAGAGCAGCCCAAGCCGGTGAAATTTCTCTACTAGGGGCTTGGTTTGGCATTCGGGCGTCTGCTGAACCAGTATCCAATCGGGTGGGCCGTGTTTGGCTAGGTCGTCCTCTTTTACAATCCAGGTCAGGTTCTCCCAGCGCTCTATAGCAAAGGAGAGAACTGCGCCTGAAGGGGGCGTGATAGTGACAGATGCAGACTCAGTGGCAGTGGTGCCTAGTAGGATGGTCATCCTGAAGGGGTCTCCTGCCTTCCATACTGCGGCCGACACTAGAATAACTTCACAGTATGGTCCGAAAGCCTCAGTGACAAAGGGCGAGGTTTCGACATTGGCAGGGGTGGTATATTTGTCTACCACCGGGACTGCGGTGGGGGCTGGCCTGATACGGGGAAGGAACATACATGGGATCGGAGCAAGCGGTGACACTGTGTCAGTAGGTGAATAGCATACTAATTCTTGGGACATAGTTTTTACTCCCACACATAAAATAACAAGCTCTGGGGGTCGGATCCACTGCTCTTCGCAACTGCGGAAGTTAGTGCGGTCCGTGGGGGTGGTCATATTGCTCTGCTGCACAACCTTACAGACCATCATTTCATTTCCTGCTAGTGTATTAATACATCTCCAGTGGGGGTAGGGCATTAATTTGGACGGGCGTCCCCCTATTAGGGTGCCTGCCAGCACGAGCAAACACAGAGTAGCCAGGTGCCTCATCTCCTGGCCTTCCTTTCCTTTCTGTAGTGAAAATATCCTGGGGAGACCTGTGGGTATAAGTACAGGTTCCCTGAGTTTATTGCAGCAAAAATGAATAAAGTAGAGCGGGGGGGAAAAGGGAAGGTGTTTTTCTGCCAGCACTGTCTATTAGGCCGGGTTCGAACGAGAAGTCCCAGGGGCACTAAGCGAGCCTTCCAGCTTGTTGCTCTGGGGAACTCCTGTGCGAAGGTTTCTTTCTCAAGCATGTATATTTCAGGGGGGACGTCTTTACGTCGGGCAGGGGTCGGCTGAACGTTAGGCGGGATTATGCAAACTTGCCCCAGGGGTCCCTGGGTGCCTAGGCTATGTGACGTTCAGGTGCCCCTTGCTTGGCGGCGGGCTACTTCTATTTTGCGGGCTGAGAGCTATCGGTCCGGCTCGGCCTGGCCTTGCCGTTTTGAAAGGAAAAAACCTAGAGAGCGGTTTCCATTAACTATAAGGGTTGCTGCAGACGGGGGCCCTCGCTTTAATTTTCAAAAATAGGCCTTCGTCATATATTTGCAGGACAACCAATTTTTGGAGGGACTCCCTCGGGAGGCCCCATTTTCTGGTTTAAAAAAAAAAAAAAAAAGATACACCAAAAGGAAAATACACCGAGCAAAAAGAAAAATACACAGAGCAGAAGCTCCCGGGTGTGGGATGCTTTTAGGTTGCCCTTACTTGGGGTGCCTGGCAGGGCTTCATTATAACTTCAATATGTCTCCCCCCCTTCTTTTCCCTTATACGGTACGGGCAAGGGAAAAGATTTCAGTACGTGGGATTGGCGGCTACTGGCGGAAAGAGCCGAAGTGGAGCCGAGGGCGCTCGGCGGCGTGTATCGAAAAGAGGCGGAGGCGGCGAAAATCTTTCGGCGCCGCTGGGTCTGGGTTGTTCGGGGGTCATCTTGGCGCGGGGGATCTTGGCTATGTAAATGAGGCACGCTGCTCCTTGTGCGTAACGAACGCACCTCAATAACACATTCCAGAGGTAACATATTTACAAAATACTGGCGGGTCTTTTACCTTTGCACTAAAGCGTACTAGATGGTGGCGCCGTATAGCAACTCACCATGACGAATAAGAACATTAGTAACAGAGGGGGGTTGACGGGCTGGACGGGGGTTTCCTTCAGGGGAGGCACGGCCCTCAAAGCCAAAGCCGACCATCATGCGAAAGCGTGGGTCTGGCAGGTGAGACCCCGAATCTACGTAGATGCGGGATCTTCACCAGCACGGCGGGTGAAATGTTTTCAAACAAAGAAATCACCTTTTTTGGTGGTTTCAACGTTGGAAGACTGCATTCACTTTTGGGCTAAAGCCTCTCCAAACACTTTCACACACAGCAAATCTCTTTTGCCTGTGCAATTTTTTTCCGAACATGCGGCTTACAATCCAATTAAGAATCACTCTCGGTGGTGGTCTTATTTGGCTTTGGTTGCCGTGTTTCTCCCTAGGGTCCCAACTGTGGGGCCCGCCTAACCAAGTTAAAGAATAGAACTGACAAGAAATAACAAAAACACTAAATGATTATAGGAAGCTACGTTGGCCTTTTACATCGAAATTTAAAAGGGAATTGGGCTTCAGGTTCACACACACATAAAGTTAAGACTGCACAATGAAAAGGGACGGGGGCTGCGGGGACTTGAACTCAAGTCTCCTTAAGGTGGTTTTTCCTCTCCTGGTTCCAATCCCTTCCAAATTCTGACAGGGAACCAGTGATTACATTTATTTGGGCTTACTTCAGCCTGGGAGAGGACAAAAGGAAGAACTGGGAGGAGGTCAGAATCCTGGTCTGGCCAGTTTTTCCATTTCAATGAGGGGTGGGGGTGTAGCGCTGAGTGGAAACAGTCTGTTTTAGACGCTGCTAGCAACTGGGATTCTTTCTGGAGTCTGCTCACTTGCATTATTACATTCCTGACTGCACTTACTGCTGGAGGCTCTACCTTTTCACTAAGTTTTGGGCTTGAGCCTTTTAAAACATGGAAACAGATACACAAATGTCTTTGAATTAGCTCGAGCACTACTAAGCCACACAGGCCCAACATGAGGTTTTCTTCAGGGGTGTTAGTCAGGAAAGGCTGAGAGAAAGCTATTTGGTGAGTAGTTGCAAGCACTGGATTCTCAAAGCAATTTAATTCTTCTAAAGGAACTGCATTTTTACTTTTGTTTACCTGTTCTTCAGGATCATTGCAAGAGGGCACAGTCACGGTGGGCTGTGTATAGCTTGGCTGGTGGCACTCTATGGGAGCCAAGACAATTGCTTGGGGAATGACTTTTAAACTCTGCACATGCTCAGAGGCTAAAGTGAATTCTGGCTTCTTGGGCATGGGGGCTGAGGCAGAAATTGGAGGCAAAGGTGACTGACTACCTGTTTCACTGCCTTTGGCAGGGCGGGGTGCTGATTCAATCACTGATTGTTCCTCTAAAGTTTTTAATCTGGCCTCAGTGAGTCTCTGGGATTCCAGGAGATTTTGCATCAGGGTTTTTAAAGTGGCAGTTTCATTATTCTGGTTCTCCAGCAAAGTCTGCATGCTAAGGAATTTATTGTGGAGCTGCTCTTTCTCTATTGTGCAAGCATTTAATTTTTCTTTTAATTCCTCATTCTCTTTATTAAGAACATTTATTTTTAAATTCTGTTCCCTATTTACACTTATGAGCTCCTGAATTTTATTTTGCAGCTCTGTCAGATTTCTTTCAGAGGTGTCTGGCAAAGTTGGTTCTGGGTTCTGGGTGCGAATCACCCTTTGGAATCTTTCCTTCTCTCTTTTAAGTTCCAAGCTATTTTTAGTTCCCGGAGGTCGAAGGCTAGCCTCAACCTTTGGTTTTCTCCCACGGGCAGTTAAGTGGGGAGAATAATGTGTGACCCCCGGGCATCCCTATTGTAAAAAGGGGTTCCCAGCTGGTGGCGGCTCTCCTATTACTGTAGCCACTGGCTGTGCATGTTGGGAAGGGCCATTCCTAAAGATGTCTAGAAGGGCAGAGAGAAGTACTGAAGTGGGCTGCTGGTGGAAGAGCTCCATGTCTGCCCCATGATCCTTGAGCCGCTTCCAGAGTTCCCAGCGGAGTGAGTCCCTGGCTGGCGGTGGGCCGCCTAGGTCAGAGGGCTCCTCATGGTCCTTTGGCTGCAGTCTCCAGGAGTCAGCCTGACTTGGGGGAGGGTAGACCTGATGATTGTAGGGGTGAGGTGCCCGAGGGGGCGGGGGTGCCGAGGGCAGCACAGGTCTCCAGGGCTCAGAGGGTCCCTGTGGGGAGGAAGGGTAGTGACTGGGGGTGGGCGCAAAGGTCACTCCTGGACGGGAGTCCCTCTGGCTGCGGCCCCGAGTGAAGCTACCACTTCTCCCACGCAAGATTCCACCTCTAGGCTCCGAGTACGAGCTATGCCCTTGAGGCCGATATTGGGAGTGGGGACCATGGTTGGCATACGTGACTGTGTTGATGGGCTCACTGTCTTTCCTATGGGGGGCCGGGGACTTCACATGGCGGATCGCTCCGGTTTCTCGCAACAGGCCAGCAATGCTCCTGATGCGAGCTTCCAGGTCTCCCCATGAGATGCTCCCAGGTTCAACTCCTGCCAGAGCTAGGCGGGTAGTACTGTTGAGACCATCTATGACTGCCCTTCTGAATTCTAACTCATCGAAGTCGGGTATATCGCTTGCATCCAGGTCCACTTCGTCTGCTAGCTCAGCGAGAAGCTGCTTCCTAGCTAAGTATGCCTCTGGGTCCTCTCCGGGCTTTTGGGACTCTGCAATGTACAGGGCCTTTAAACTCTTGGTGGGCCATAGGAATGCGCACAATTCTTTAATTGCTCTGTACTGACTTCGGGTGGCTAGTCTCCGGTTAGAAATATATGCGTTGAGGGAGGTGACTATTTCGGGGCTGGCACAATGGCGGGCCAGCTGAGCTACATTGGAGCCACTGGCAGAGGGCTGGGACATGGTCACGTGTGCGAACCATTGTATAGCTGAGTCCCGGTTCAGGGGTCCCATGCGGTCCGCTATGGCTTGGAGCTCATCGGGCCTCCAATTGCGGGTCTCCTTAACTATCCGGTCTGTCTTCCTGCCATCCTCGTCTGTGGAGACAATTTCTTTGGTAGCTATCGGATGGAGGGGCTGTGGAGCTTCCTCGGGCTGAGACGGAGAGGATGACCAGTTGTCGGTACTACCTTCGGGGAGGGCCAGGAGGGCTGCGGGATGCACGGCGGAGATTACGGCCTGCTGCATCCCCAGGTGCTGCTTTAGGGCCTCTAGCTCCCTCTTACAAGCGGAGTGGTCTGCTGCGGCTATCTTTGCAACTTTCTGCTCTGCCATGAACTGGGCAGCATGGGTTAATTTTGCAATTTTCTCCTGACCTTCAATTACTGCGTGCTCAGCCATATCGGCACGAGCGGTGGCTACTTCAGCCTTGTGCTGAGCGTCCTGGAGGGCAGTGGTTAGTCCCTGCTTCTCCAGCATGTAATTAACTCGCTCTGAACGCCACTCGGCTGCCTTTTCCTCATACTCTTTCTTCTCCTTCCTTAACTGTTCTATCTCCTGTTCCTGTTCTTCTTGAGCTGCCTGTAGCTTATTAATTAGGGACACGCTGTCCTGTAGGGCGGTGAAAAGTGCCCAAGCTCCGTATCTATCTTTCTTACTAGACCTAGGTTTCTCCTTCTCACAAAAATCCTGGAAGGCGCTTCTAACTATCTGGAGCGGGTCGGGTCCCTTGAAGGAACCGGCTTCCCAAGGGCAATCTCCCTTCTTAACTAGCCACTTCTCCAGGCGGGGCACGGTGGGGGCTGCCCGGTACATTTTACTTTTGTTTAAGGCTGATCTCGGGGGAGGTTAAAGAGTAGATCAGCGACACCAGGGGTGGGGCGATTAAAGTTCCCTATAAGTTTTCCCGTCTAGGGGCCGTTCGGAGGTTATTTCCCTTCGGGTCCTCGGGGATTCTTACACTGGATTCTTAGGGGTTTTTAACAACTTTCTCCTCTCTATGTTCCTTTGGGAGGTTTATCCTTCCCTCTGGTTCTCAAGGATTTTTAACTGGGTTCTACACAGGTTTTTACCAGGGGTGATTTAAAGGTCCTACTTTTAGGTTTGCAAGGGTATATTTAAGGGTTCTACACTCGGTTCTTCTCCACCGGGGGAGAAGGAAAATTCCTATTCCCGCTTCAAGCTTGCCTACAAGCCACGGGACCAGGAAAAGTTTACTGGCTCAGAGGGTGCTCTCAAGCTCTCTAAGCCCAAGAACCAAAAACGCTCAGTGCTCCCAAGCCTCTGCTCAGAAGCCAAAGCTCAGGGGTCTCCCAAGCCTATACTCGGAAACCAAAAAGTGTCCCCAAGCCTCTGCTCAGGAACTGCTACTAAGGGGGTCTCCCAAGCCTCTGCTCAGGCAACCAGAAATGCTCCCAAGCCTCTGCTCAGAAACTGCAAATGCTCTCAAGCTCTCTGCCCAAGAACTGTACTCAAAAAGTCCCCAGGCCTCGTGCTCAGAGACAAACGGTTAAACTGTCTCCAAGCCAAGACCAAAAGACTGACGCGCTCAAGGACTGCCTCTGCAGGTCCCCAAGCAAAAGTGCCCAGGAGTAAAGCTTACTGTACTCCCAAGCGAGGTGCGCTCAAGAATTCTAACAACTCCCAAGCAAAAGTGTGCCCACGAGTCCCACTGACTCCCAAGCGAGGTGCGCCCACGAGTCTGACTTAAAACTCGCAAGCGGAAAGGCGCCCAAGAGTCCTACTAACTCTCAAGCGGGGTGCACCCAAGAGTCTTCCTTAAAACTCTTAGGCGAAAAGCGCTCAAGAGTCTATCTTAAAACTTTTAAGCACGGTGCGGCCGGCTGCCGCGGGGCTTCAGGAACCTGGCTTCAGATTCCCAAAGCTAAACTAAAACGAACGGACTATCGATCCCTTCACGTTTCCTCCGGAGCGGGGATTGAAGCCTAAGTGCTGGCAGGAGCGGGGTTTGGACGGACAGGAGAGACGGGGGAGGGCGGAAAAGAGTTTTATATGTGCTGCTTCAGGATGTATATATATATCTATAGCCTACTTCTGGGATCCCACCCACATAGACGCGTTTAGGCGGCCCGGAAGGTGGCCAGGAACTTCACCAGTTCAGAGGTCCTCACCCACAGTACACCGGTTATAACGGCTGGAGGGCCTCGCGGTGCACCACAAAAGGCAAGTAGTCCAAAGCTGGCTGAAGGAGGAAATGGGGGAAAAGCCAACCCACAAGATAGAAATGCTCACTAGAGCCACACACACTCACACTTTTAGTTCCCTGAGCTAAATTGCGCTCCTTACACAGAGGTCTGGAAAATTTTCCTCTAAGTCAGTTCGTTGAAGACACGCGTGTCGACTCACGTGTATTCACACGAACTGGGTTATGCCCGCATTCTCCACCAGTAAACTGTTACCAGAACTGCTCTTTATTATAATGGGGAATTAGCTGTAGCAGTCTGTAACTTAAAATTAGCGCGGATCTTAACCTATGTCTACGGAGGTCCCGATCCCAGACACTCTAGTGAAAAAGAGGCAGACTACAAATAGGTTCAAACACGTGTATTGAGTGTGGCGTAAGCCTAAACTTGCACAAGCATACAAGAGAACATACAAGATCTAAGAAATACAGAGTAGGAAATACAGAGACGTTCGCATTAGCTGGTTCCCAACGATGATAGGGGGAATACTCACTTATCCTGGAGCGAAGCAGAGACACAGCAGCGAGGGTGGCCCAATGCCAGCACTGGGACCACAGACGGACAGCAAGGAAGTCTGGATAGGAATGGCCTAAGCCACGGACAGAAAGGGGGGGGTCTGGATAGGAATGGCCTAAGCCATGGACAGAAAGGGGGGGTCTGGATAGGAATGGCCTAAGCCACGGACAGAAAGGGGGGGTCTGGATAGGAATGGCCTAAGCCACGGACAGAAAGGGGGGGTCTGGATAGGAATGGCCTAAGCACCGAGTGGTCTGGGAGACCAGCTTAAATACCCCAAAACATACCCTGGGGCTGGTGCTGTACTTGGTGGTTCTCACAGTTTACAACAAAGGGTCTAATGGGCTACTGAATGGCTTGGATGGGCCACTTTGGTAATCAGATTGTGATAAGTGACACCTCAGGAAGAGGGGACAAAAGAGGGAGGGGGAAATCCAAGTGGGCTGAAAGGATGTTCCAGCGGACAGGGCTTGTCCTGATGTCATCAGCTCTGGAATGCGGAGGTTTCTTTGAGATGCATTCTCTAAGTGCTTGGGATGGTCGGCACTTAGTTCCTTCTCCGGGGCGGCTCCTAAGATATGCAGAGCGGGGCGAGGTGCTCTCGCTGCGGACGTGGTGTGCCCGCTTCGCCGAAATGGCTTCCCAAAGGAGTCTTCTTCCCAGGGTCTTCTTGCTGCCTGAGAACATGGATGCCGGCTGGGCATAGCTGGGGCTGGATAGCAGGCTGCCCGGTAGCGAGGGCAAGCTCGGGGACCGGTCCGCGGGAGGCTCCAGGCGGGAACTGACCAGGGAGCGCCTAGCCAGGCTCGCTGGAGGCTTCCCCGGCAGGCACCCGGCTGCTAGCAGCGGCTTGGGCCCATATGAGGCAGGCTTCCATGGAGGCAGGGGGAACGACACTTTAAAACACAGTCCAAAGCAGGGAACAGGCACGGTCCGTGGCAGATGGCAATGCAGGCACGGGGCACACTTGTAACAGAGTCCAAAGCACACACGGGGAAATCCCGATACAGGTCAGGGCAGGGCTGTCCAGGAAAAGAGTCCTTTGTGCAGTTAACCAAACATGGAGTCAGGGAACTACACAGTCTATTGCAGCAGCAAGGTAATAAAACAGCAGACAGGAAACTGGCACGTGTACTAGAGCACACACGTGCAAAGCAGTCTTTGGTGCGGCAGTGAAACAGCAATGCAGGAAACTTTAACACAGTTCATGGCAGGCCTTAAAGCAGGGGAGGGGGCCTACTTGGCAACAGGTGCAGGCTCCCAAATGGGCCAAAGGAAGGGGATAGATCTTCTAAGGAGAGGAGATTTTCCCTATCCAGTCAAACATGGAGGTAGCTCTGGAAAATGGAGAGCTCCCTGGTTGGATGATGTTGAAAACTGCCTGTGGAGACCTTCAGATTTAGCTAACAACTGAAGGAAAGCACTGGTGTGTGAAGAGAAGGGGACTGGAGTACTAGAAAGTGGGTACTGGCATTCATAACTCCAGAAGAGAAAGAAAATACTAAAAGAATGTATACTAGAGTGCTTGAGGGAAAACAAGGTAAAATCAGAACAGAAGATATATAAACTTGTTAGTTATTTTGGAATTGGCTGTCTATCAAGGGACACCTGGCTTGAATCTTTCTGACAAAGGTGGACTATAAATGACATGACAACAAAATGAAATAAGTAAGAGCTGACTTTGGCCAGGTAGAAGCAGCCTAAAATTAATTTTATAAATGAAAACATTTAAATGAGCATATTAAAAACTAGTAGTTTGTTCCCTGAAAAATCATTTTCTTTAAAGCACATCATATCATATAGTCAAAATTAGAAGTTATTTTTGAAAACATCATCCAGTAAAGTTAGGCTAGCCCCAGATGTAGTAGGGAGCACTCGGCTGTAGAAGCAGAAAGAACATTCAAACCTCTAAGTCCTGAGCTTACAGCTCTTTCCATTCCAGTTGCTGTCTCTGTAGGAATGCAGTGTAGGTAGCAGGATGATCTCTTGCCTTGTGAGTGGTGTCAGAGCCCCATGGGGGAGCTGTGGGGGAAGAGCTCCAGCAGCTCCAATTTTAGGTTTCCTCAGGAGGCAATTCCCTCTACTGCCAGAATAAGTAAAAACTCAACATAGTATGAAGAGTCTGCAAGGAATAACAGGGAGACCAGATAAAAGAATCTGGATTGGCTGTTTGTGACATCATCAAGCAAAATCATGATTGGTTTAATTTCTGTGTTGTGTGTGTTGGCTTTTCTCTTTTGGTCATACTTTCCCATGGTGCCCATATTTTGCAGTGCTGACAAATAAAACTATGAATACAGGAAAGGCCAAATGGCAAACCTGATTAGGCTTCACCGGTAATAAATAATGCCAATTATTTCACAGGGGAGGGGAAACACTGAGATGAAATTCCCTATAGTAATGTTGAGTAGCAACAATTTGTTTTTATCTAGGTTATCTGAGGTTTTCAGAGGCCATTTGGAGGGAGTGAGGCAGGATTTTGCATGAATATTGATAAATGACAATTACTACAACCTCTTCCCTTCCAGTTGCCTAAGGCCATGTCTGCTGGGGTATGCAGAAGAGGCTCTGTGTATGCATTTGTGTGGAGGCAAATGGAAAGAATAAGAGCTTTGTTTTCATCCTTTTCAGTAAAGAGAGATAACTGATTTTAAAACCATGCACAAGGATACCAGAGTAGTGGGACAAAAAGAGATGCTGCAAGCTGTAAGTTATAAAATGCCACTGTACACATCTTTTATCTAAAGAGAATTCAGACTTTGAGAGTCTCAAGTCTGAGGTTCTCAAAATACCAGGCACAATTTAGAAACTGGCTCAAGATAGTTTTACCAGATAGAAAATGAATATCTGTGTTCCCCAAAGAAAAGCTTCTTCCTTCCCATCTCCCCACAACATTTTACAGATGCTTGTCCAGTAACATGGTTTCTCTTATGGGAATCCTGCATTTTTCTTCCCAGAACACGATATTCCAGACAGGTGTCCTTCCTGAGCAGTAATAAACCAAAAAAAAGAAGTGACTAGACTTCGCTTCTGTGTTCATGGTAAGACTGGAAAGTTAGATAGAAAAGGTGACTGAAGACCTGTAGGATGTACCAAGGAGAAGCTAGTGTTGGCAGACGCCATAGCAAAGTTTCTTTGAATTATTGAGGGAAAGAAGATATCAGAGATAGGCATTGTTTAAGAGCTGGTGTTTACCTGTCTGAATATAATTCAACAGGATAAGTGTATGGTATGGGCAACAAAACCTCTCTTCCTTTATAGACTTCCTCCTGACTTTCTGGAGAATGAATTTCAGTCAACCCAAGAGCTGCTGTAGCATAGTGGTTAAGTGGTGTGGCTGTGAATCAGTACTCTACAGGGCTGAATCCACACACCCTTGGAGCATCCCAACGTTGTGCTAAATGTTTGCTAAACACCTGGAAGTATAGCATCTTTCTAGATGCTACACTTCCGGGTGTTTAGTGAACATTTAGCACAACGCCAGGACACTCCGAGGGTGTGTGGATTCAGCCCAGGTTTGAATCCCACTACTGCCATGAGCTCAGTAGGTGGCCTTGGGTAAGCCACTCCTCTCAGCCCCAGCTCCCCAGCTGCATTGTGGAGATGATAATAATACTAACTTGTTCACTGCTCTGGGTGAGACACTAATCTATCTAGAAGAGTGATATATAAGCGTAGTAGTTGTTGTTGTTATGTTGAAAGGACTAGGGTAGCTAGACTATTTTTTTTAAAAAATCAGTTGCACACACTGTTTATACATTGTTGTGTGCATGCACACGCACACGCACATGCACACGCACACGCACACGCACACGCATTGCAGGGTAAAGCTTGCACTTTCTAGATGGAGCATCTTCCTTATAATCTTTTGAACAGGCTGTCTCTTATTCACTTACATATACACAAACACTTAGATCATCTACAAATATATTACACACACATTCATACACTGACACAACGAATAGCTTTTCCAAAGCAATACTTCATGTAGGACTGTAAATTATCTTCTTGCTTCTTCATCAGTAGAAGGTCTATGGCCTTTATTAATTGCTATCCTAAAAGGGACTAGAATAAGCTTTTTGATGAGCTGTGTGCCTTCCTCTTTCATCTTCCCTTTGTGCATTTCCAACTCTGTATGAGGCATTCTCCCTTGCTTGCTGCTGCCTTATTTAATCCTCCTTTCCTGTGATGTGGAGAAAGCCCCTGGGGTATTTCAGCCTCTGGAACAATGAGAGGGTATTGTGTCCTCTGTTAACCTACAGAGTGAGGCGGTGACACCGATCATGTTAGACATGGAACTAGAGAGATCAGCTGGAAAGGAACCAAATGAAGTTCATTTACTCTGTGATGTTCCATTAAATGTTGAGTAATTAGCACATGTTGTGGGGTTTTGTTTTTGTTTTCTTTCACTTTTGCACAAGGGGGTTCTTTCTGAATATTAATTCGATCATTCAGGCTGTTGGGCTCTTAAAGAAGTTGCATCTAGCATCTATTTCTTCCCATGTCTATTTGCCTTCTGTTCAGTTTACTAGCAAATGGAGTTTGGGGAGCCTTAGAGATGCAGTATTGATGACCTGCATCAGGCTGAATCTATCATAGGGCATGTCCCCATCACCTTCTTATCACAGGTAAATAATGATCTCAAAACATCAGCAGTACACATATTGTCATCTTGCAATCATAAGATCTGTGAATCAATATATCACAGTATTTCTGTGTTGAAAAGTATACCAAAGTTCTCTGCTTTAGCTTCCCTCGATAGAAAAATGATGAATATGACAGAATTTGAAACCATGATTGTCACTTTGTAATACATTGTCCTCTTATGATCTCCCCATTCAACTTAATAGTATATTTTTTGTCTTGATTAGTATTTGCTTACAAATTTAGTAATATCAACAGAAATCTTGTTTTATGGCCGCTTTACAAATTGCAAAGTCCTTGTGTTTGTTGAGTGATGGCATGAGGACTTTGAAGCAGACATTCAGTGGGAGTTTTCTGTCCCCCAGACTCATAGGAGCCCTTTTCTCCTCAGGACTGGGATGCACAGGAAGAAACAGTGGCTGTCTTCTCTTCCACGCTATCTTCTCCTTTTTAAAGCACTCTGTGGAAGAGCTGTTGGTTCCATGCAAGAAATCATGTTACTTATATGCAGGGCTTTTTTTCAGGTGGTACATTCTGGTACACAGTACTGCACCTCTTTCAGCCAGTGGGTTTTGGCCCACAAAGCAGCCTTTTTTTAAAGGAAAAAAACATTTCTATTCAGCTGTACATAAGTTTTGCAATGGTGTCATTAACTGCTCCACAGGCACTTAAAGGAGGAGAAAACAGCAAAATGGGGAAGGCAGCCAGTACCACAACTTCTCTCTGCATGGTGACAAGGAGAAAGATGTATGTGAGTCTGAGACATCTAAAACTCTCATTGAACGTCTGCTTCAATGTCCTCATGTTTGTGCTCAACAGATGTGAGAACTTTGTAACATAGAAAGGGGCTTTCATCAACAAGCAAGATACATCATCATCCTGAACCTATTTTCTATTTAAAACAAGGACCTTTCACTTCAGTTTTTCATATTGAGGGTTATTTTCTCCTATGAAAATGAGACCAATAAAAGTAGCAGTTTCAAAGGAATGAGCCCCATGTTTATCATGTGTTGCAAGGGACATAAAGAGGAGAAACAGCTGTCTCTGTCTTAACCCATGATCTGCTCGTTTCTTTACAGCCACAGGGATTTAAAACCTGAAAACCTATTGCTGGATGAAAAGAATAATATCCGGATAGCAGACTTTGGGATGGCATCACTACAAGTCGGGGATAGTTTGCTTGAAACAAGCTGTGGGTAAGTTATGTAGAAAGTCATAAAGCAGAGATGGCCCATGAGTTCTCTCCCTTTTAAGGAAGAGTTTCTGTTTCCCGCAGCTAGCTTTGTGCTATAGAAATTATGCTGTTTTAGAGCCAAACTTGATGTGACAGTATCCATGTGTCTGACTCATGGACACCTCTGCTAGTTTAAATGTATTTAAAGATCCTGTGAAGGCCTAAACCTGATCAGGCCTACAGCAAGCTGAGATGCCCTTGTTCCCCCTCGCCATGCCTTTTCAACTGCCTAATTGGTGCCCCCTGGATATTTTGGCATTTGAAAAGGCACACAGAGGAAAACAAGAGCACCTCAGCCCAGCCATGCAACATTTTAAAATGCATTTAAAATAATAGCAGAGACATACATGCCATCATGTCTAGTTTGGCCCTCGCTTACCATTTTTGTGCACAGGAATCATTCAGTAAAAGAGCATTTTTCTTAAATTCATAATTTGGCAAGCTGTCTATTGTTTGTGGTTTTGTGCAGGAGAGGACCAGGATGGAAATGGAATGTCTTTGGTGGTAAAACAGTGTCAGAATAAGTTATCTGCACAAAAGAAGTCTACTGAATATAATGCCCCATTTTTTTTCCTGCCTTGGTTAACTGCAGTTCAGGGAACTGATTTCTGTTGGAGAAATGGTGAGGCAAAGGTTAGCCCCTCAATGCCCTGTCTCCATGGCCTGATTCAAATCCCTTTTTCTCTACATACACACCCCTTCCTAGCTGCTTTTTTACCATTAAAGAAGATGTTTGTAGGTTCTGTCGGAGATCTTCCATATAATGTATAGTTTGACGCACAGTGTGTAATTCCAAATGCCTACAAGAATAGGGATGTGCACTGACACCCCCCCCCCCCACATACACACACACATTTTTGGTTTATTTGTTTTAAAATAATTGATTTGAATTCTTTACAGTCATTATTACAGATATTAATTTAGTATTGCATTTGGTTTTCATTTCCATTTATTTCAATAGGGGACAGCAACGGCTCCCCCCCACCACTAATTGGATTTTTTTTTTATTTCTTTATTCTTTATAGTCCATCTTTCTTGCTGAAACTCAAGTTGTATGAAATAGTGTGAGTCAATACACTCAATGGCTAGGACATTCAATAAACAATACAATAAAGTAAGGTTTGCAGAAATTGGAAAAGAAGTAGAAATCTGATACAGAGCTGTAAACAATGCTCAGATAAAACATGAGCAAATTAACATGACATGTGAAACAACATGGAACAATCCAGTATATGGCCTGCCTGAAGAGGTCAGGAAAGCTCCCATTCTCCTGGCTTTCCGCAAACTATGTAAAACTATTATTCAGGAGGGCTTTTTTACACAGATAATAGGACTGTGCTATAAGGAAGTGATTCAAGAAGATGTGTTAGTAACGGGATAGCATCTGTAGACTATACTACTGTGTAGAATCTATTGCTGTAACTATGCTCTTACTAGGTAACTCTGCAAGGACTACTTTTGCCAAATTTCAGGAAGACAGGGGAAGGCATTTTATGATATTCTCACTTGTGGAACAGTCATAGGGCAGCATGACAACACTGACATTTAAGTAAGTTCAGGATTCTCAAGTGGCAAGGTGTGCGTGTGTGTGTGTGTGCGTGTGTGTGCGTGTATGCGCGCACACTGGTTAAACAAAACCTAAACAGGCAGGGCAATGGATATAAATCTTCCCCAGCACTACCCAATCTCAACTCATTGCATACATTTTATTTCAGCATTTTTGTCCCAGCCCTACTTTCTAGTTTTGGAGCTATGCTAAGAGAAAAATTCTTCAAGCATCAAAGTATGCCATAGTAGGGGCCAGGGTTTCATTCCCTTCTTCCATACTGTCTGGTTTTGCTTAAAAATAGGTCTATACCACTTTCCTTACATGTGAACTTGCCTGTACCAAGTTAATTTTTCCCTGATCCAGGCACCATCACCTTTAAAAAAAGAGGTGGGGGAGACTTGGCCACTTGCTTTGCTTTTTGCTAAGAGCTAAAAATCCTGCATTTCCTACAAAGAACTCTTTTTCTCTCCTAATAAACAATAAAAATAATGCTATCAAGCTTGGATATTTGAATGTTTTAAATGAAGAAGTGATGGACAGGTTTACACTGGAATTTGTGTAGCTTTGATAAGATGGCTTCCACGCTTTGCTGAGTTCCACTCACTGGGGGAGAGAATGGTGTGCTGTAACTAAACGGTACTGCTTACGCAAGCTTACGTAAGAGTTCTTTTTTTTTTTAAGTAACCATCACAGCAGAAAAGATTTGTTTTCGTTTTCCATAAAACCTTTGGTTTTATGCTGGATTTGTACAGCAAGCTGCAATTCAAACATAACTTTTTAAAAAAAAACCCTACAGGCATATCCTTCTACAAATTTATGCCGAAAAAAATTCCACCCCCAAAACCTAAAAATAGAAATCAAAGTTTTAAAATACACACTAAACACCCCCACCCCAAGATTATAACAGAGAGGTTTTCTCTTGTGTTTAGACTACTATTGAGACTTAATTGCAGGTTTCCCCAAGGAGCTTGGAGTTGCTATTTATGGAACCTCCTGTACGCTGCCACCACCTGCTGGTAGCAAAAGAAAAAGCTTTATTGACCGTGACTCACCTTCTTAGTATAAGCAGCGTGTAGGAAAGAAAAGTGTTTTTTTGAATTCAGCAAGTGAAACTCTACATCCTTTCCCCTTCTTCCCTTTTCTGTTTATTTACAAAATTCAAGACCCTGCAGATTTGCCCTCTGGATTCTCAAAGTGGCCTAGTACATTTATACGATATATGTCCTGTCTTGGTTCTCAAGGCCACCTACTAATTAAAAAACCACTACAACACACGACATATAAAGCAGAGGTTTAATCATAAATAAACCTCTTTAAAATCAGGTGCGTCCAAAAGCTTGGATAAACGAAACCCAGTGTAATGCTTGCAAATACTAATACAGGTGTCTGGCCAGTATACACAGGAAAGTCTTTCCACAGTCTAGGCAAGGGATTCCAGGTCCCCTAGTGGGATCTCCTGCTCCCACCCTCTGCCCCCTCATCACCACTCACCTGGCCAGCAGCAGGGAAAGGTGAAGAACCCCAGGTGCATTCCTGGGGTGGCACGGCAATGTCACTCCCAGGAAGTGATGTCATTGCGCTGCCCTGAGAGCGCTCCCACACTTCTCGGCAGGCTGATTTGGGCCCCAAACAGGCTGCCCATTTGGGGCCCAAGTTGGTCGGCTGAGATGCACATGTGTGCTCCTGGGCCTGCACGATGACATCACTTTCCAGAAGTGACATCACTGTGCCACCCCAGGAGCATGCACGTATGCAAGGAGCAATGAAAAGGTGAGTGCTGGGTCTTCTCCCCCCCCCCCCTGCTCCTAAACCACTGTGATATAAAGGTTCCTGTGCCTGTTAGCCATCTTTTTATCCTCTGAAAGTGGCACCTAGAACAGGGCCACAGTTTAGAAGGTCCTTTACATTGTAAGCCTGCAGGCAGGGTGTATTTTATTTTTAATATGTCACCGTCACTGAAAAGGACCTAGTGCTGGCAACCTTTTACCTCACTTCAGGTAACAAGAACACTCTTATAAGCAGGGCTTCCTCGGCTGAACTTAAGACATGAGAGTGAGAAGAGGTACAAACCTACCCCAATGCACTACCAACATGTCACAAACCTAATATTTTAATACAGTTGATTTGGGTCAGTGGCCCTACCCATTTTAGTACAGTGCCTTCAAGTGTGTGGGGAGAAATCAGCTCAGTAAACCTCACCCTCCCCTCCCCACCCCTTGATCTATGTGAAAGTTATTATGCTGGCAGCACAAAGAAAACCTTTACAGTGTAGTAGAAAATTTTGGCCCACAATTTGGGAATCTGTAAGAACAAAAAGCTACTAGGAAAATTTTAGATTATGTGATTGATAACCATCATTTACTTCCCATTTCAGGTCAGATCATCCTAAAGCAATGACCATCTATCTATCTGTCGGTCTGTCTATGTATCTGTCTGTCTGTCTAGCTATCTTTCTTTATACCGAGACACATTCTTGCAGATGGAAAATCAAATTCATTTTGTGGTTAATCCAAATGCTCTGTGTAGTTCTATTGAAATCTACTTTTTCCCCATCCTCAAAAAAACCCACCTTCCTATTTTAGATTGCTCTACAGTTCCTAGGGAAACACTCAGCAGGCAATATAGCAGATGGCATGGTCAGCCCTGCTTAGAACATCAGAGAGGAAATGTACTGTTTGTGAGCAGTACTGGAATTCAGGCCTTGGTGCCTGGAGCAGAACAAACCCTATATGCCTTAAAGTGCACTAATAAAGAAGTCATTGGAACAGAAGAGATGTGCATGTAATAAATAGAACGCAGCAACTCTGTGATCCCCTGCCTTGCAGATACATTTTAAGCTCAGCGCCAATCACTAGGCCTCCATGTGAGCTATTACACCACTTCATTAATTCTCCTGGCATGGGGCCCAGCATGGTTAATACTGGTGTCTTGTGATGTATGTGGTTTGGAGGAGAAAACAGGAAGGAGAGGGGAAGGAATACACAATGACATACCTCACAATTTCTAGAAGGGGGGGGGGATGCTTCTGTCATCAGAATATTGGCAGATCTCCTCCTGGAGCACTTCGTAAAGCAACATCAAGGCAAGAGTTTCATCTGTGCTTGGTTGTCAATGTGGAGCCGGTGCATTCAGCCATTCCTTTTTAAAAAGTGAATCATGAATGAGCCATTAAATCTTAACAAGTGTGTCCTCCTGGGTGCTCCAAAGTTGATTTCTAACATTTTTTTTTAAAATCTGTGTCAGATAACAGGATGAAACTTAGTGTGAGCCATTGATGGCCACAAAAGGAGTTCCAGTTAATTTTTTGTTCTGGTTGAACTGTAGGGATCAAATGGTGTTTGATGCAGCAGCAAAGCCAATATTCTGCATTGGTGTAGTGTGAAAGTTCAAGTGTTCAATTAAAGACTTCTCTCTACAGAACAAGCCTGCTCAGCCTCGCATTCATTTGGAGAAGGCTCCATTAGATCATCCCCCCTTCGGCTGGCTTCAGAAAGTTGCACTATGTGGCCTTTATACAGCTGCTGTTTTTTTAAAAAAAAACTTCACTCCATCTCTCAGATTTAACATTTGCTGGGAATTGCTCATATCAGCACAGATTGTTTGCTCTAACACTGATATCTACAGATGCATCCCTAGAGGAAATGATAGAAAGTGCAGCCTTGATTGTTTTTAATATATCTTGGAGGCCAATGAATGGAGAGGTGGGGAAAGAAAGCAGGCTAACTGTTTCATTGATCTAGACCCCTTTCACACTCACAGTTTAAAGCACCATTTTTGAGCAGTTGCAGTGGCTTCGGCTTCAGCTTCCCAGCAGTTTTGATTTGGCCTCCTGTGATTCCTTTCAGACCTGCCTCGAAGCCTCTGTTCAGTTTCAGGCTTTCAGGGCATTGCAGTGCATGTCACCATTTAAAAAAAATTTTTGAGCATGCATAGTAATGTTTCTACATCTTCTGACCGACAAGGCCCCCCATGCCCACCCTTCAACCACCCACACCCACCCCACTCTTCCAAAGGAGTAAGGCAGGACTTCAATTTGCACAGCACCTTTTAAAAAAAATTCTGAGCATACAGTATATAGTAACGTTCCTGCATTACTACATGTTCTGACAGACAAGCCTCCCCTCATGCTGCCCCTTCAACCACCCCCCCCACCCTTCCTGGAGTAAAGCAGGACTTGCCTCCCCAGGGGTAAGGCACAGTGGGGGAAGCAGACTCATACCCACCCCTGGCTCAGCTGAGACGTGCCGAGCCAAGGCTTGGCTGGGATGCCTGCTCTTGTGCTCCACAGCTGGGCTGTGGAGCACAAGAGCTGCCTTGTCCAAGCCCCAGCTCGCTGTGTGCTCAGCTGAGCATGCAGCGAGCTGGGGCTTGGCTTGGGCACCCACTCAGCTGAGTATGCAGTGAGCCAGGGCTCAGTTGAGGCAGCTCAGACGAAGTGGCTCTTGTGCTCTGTAGCCCGGCTGCAGAGCACGAGAGCAGGTGTTCCAGCCAAGCCCCGGCTCGGCACGTCTCAGCTGAGCCAGGGGTGGGTATGAGTCTGCTCCCCCCACTGTGCCTTAGCCCTGGGGAGGCAAGTCCTGCCTTACCCCGGGAAGAGTGGGGTGGGGGTGGGGAGTTGAAGGGGTGGCATGGGGGGAGGCTTGTCTGTCAGAAGATGTAGTAACACAGGAACGTTACTACATATGCTCAGAGTTTTTTTAAAAAAGGTGCCGTGAAAATTGAAGTCCTGCCTTAGCACTGGGAAAAGTGGAGTGGCGTGGTTGGTTATCAGGAGGGCTGCAGAGCAGCCAAAAAAATGGAGGAAAAGTTCAGAGAGCTGAGTTCAGAGAGCTGAGTTCAGTGGGTGTGGTTAATTTCACACAAACCAATCAGCTCCCAGGGAAAAGGAGAGGGGAAGTGCTGCAAAACGTTCACATTGGCATTAATCAGGTCAGCCCTGACTGGGCAGCTGATTAAAAATTAACATCGCAGTATGTCCACAGGGATAAAAATCGGGGTAATGGGGGAAAGGAGCGGCATTGTGTCCCATGACTAGCTTGCAAGTGTGAAACCTCTGCAAACATGGGATGCGGAACAGGTACACACAAGCTTTAAAATCCTAGTGCGAAAAGTACCATAATTTGTCACTTACTGTGCATTAGAACTTGATTGTGATAATTTCCCCGTCACTAGAATCTGCTGTTGCTCACATCTTCATTGGAAAAAAGGAGCTGCTTTAAACATGGGTGGGTGTGCAAGTATGCTACCAGACCCTTGAGTGAAAGAATGGGTCACATACGAGGATTGTTGGAAGGAGGAATCCCCCAAAGTATTGCATGCTGCAAAAAAAATTCACTGCCAGGCAAGTTTTGTGCTGGAGAGCTGGTCCCTGAAGCACAGGTATAATTCAGCAAGTCTTTGCATTTCTCCAAGAGCCAGGGAGGCCCATGAGCAAATAGCAGAGAGTGAATGGAACTGGGGAGTTGGCACGATGCAGCTCTTATTAGTTCAGATTTCTTCATTCTGTTGCTTGCCTTCTGGGCAAAGAAAATAAAAGGCAATTAACTGCTGAGAAGGATCTCCCATCTGTTTCAGAACCACTTCTCCACTCTTTGATACTTTTGCTGTATTGCAGATTGCTAGTTATAGCTCCAAAATGCTTTGTGTCACCAGGGAGAAACTCAGGATAGCTTTGCTATAAAGATATCAGGATGGTGCATAGGAATTTTCTCTTCTGCAGAGCCT
Organism: Eublepharis macularius; assembly: GCF_028583425.1. Lineage (NCBI taxonomy): Eukaryota > Metazoa > Chordata > Lepidosauria > Squamata > Eublepharidae > Eublepharis > Eublepharis macularius. The sequence continues at coordinate 135,244,553 of NC_072791.1, read as the reverse complement.
CCATTTGTGACCTGTGATTAGCTTCACTTGTACTCTTATTATTATAATGAACTTTCCTTTCTCTTCACTCTGCTTAACTCAGGTAGATAAATCCTGAGCGTCTTTGGAGCAGGGATTGTTATGTATCTGGCTCTAGGACATCATAGGTCATCATAGATTTTTTCCTTAACTGAAACAGAGTTGGAACTGAATAAATTGTCCATGTTTGGATAAAGCGTCACAGGAAACAATCACAGGAATTATTGACTCACGGGGATTATTGTTTATGCAGAACACTCTTTTAGAGGTATTCAGCACTTTCTCATAACTACAATTCCAAGGGTTGTAAATAATTCCACCTGGTTCAATCATACCCTAAGTATTTCTGACTATTCTTGTGATGTTAATAATAATAATTTGTGTATACAGTATAGCACATAGTTGCAAAGCATAAAAGTCTGAGACAGGGAACTTCCAGTGTGTGTCCTAACATGAGCAAAAGTAAAGTGCTCCTGCAATGAGGCTTACAGAGATCATCTCCCATGTTAATTGGGGGGGGGGTACCATTTTTACATATGGCACTGCAGTGACTTTGGCCAATCTAAGCAACTAATAAAAGGCAAAAAAGAGAGAGAGAGAAAGTCCTTATATATAACCCTTGCTGAAGGATTGACCGTTGTATCCTTCCTTGTTATTTGTACTCTTTTTGAAATTAACTCTCTCCTCCTTTTTATTTTGCCTCGTTATCAATTCTTTCTTTCTCTTATCATTGCTTAGAAAAATTGAGTGCCTGATATAAAGGAATAGCTGCAGGCGGCCTGGCTGATTGAGAAACAAGCTACAGCGCTAAGTCTCTGTGCTGCTTTACTCAAAATCCCTGTGCTCGAAATGAGCAGTAACTATGGTGAAATTGACACATATATGAGGTTTGCCTCTGCCTCCAACCCAAATCCTTAAAGAGGCACTCTGAACAGAAACTGGCATGGCTGATGAGAGGCCCTTAACTAACTGTTTCTATGCAGCATCATTTTACATCAGTGCCTCTATAGGGAACCCTTGCTGTGATCCGGAATGCATGTGAGAGGAATGTCAAAGACTTGTTTCTAACTTCATTCTAATTCTAGTGTGTCTGGTGGGGGAGGAATTAGACCTATAAGTAACCACCTGGAGATCCTGTATATGGTGGAAAGGTGCAGTAAAAATGCAGTTCTCTGAATTAAATTTTGTCTTCACCATCTGTGTTACACAAAGTCATGCTGCAAAGAATTGGTGCAGTCCCCCATTCATTCCAGGCAAGATCCCACTTCTGGTTCCACTTCTGTTTTTTTTTTTTTGCAGGAAAGTGTGAACTTAATTATAGAGATACTTAGTACTGACTTCCTCATAATATTCCTTGCAGTGTTTAGGAAAACATTCCAAAAAGCATTGTCTCCCGCAAGCCTGCCAATTTAACAGCAGACTGCCAGGGGGAGGGGAGGTTACTCAAATGTACATTTGTTTGTGGTCTAAGTTACATAACAAGGAAAGCAATGCTTTCATACTGTAGCACATTCAGTTCCCCAGATCTCAAGATTGCAACAGTCCTTTTAGATGTTTCCTAAAAACCTTTTGCATACCTACAGGCCCTCTTATTCTGTAAAATTTAGGCTAAAGTACTAATAACCTTTTACCTAACCAGGAAGTCTTGTAGCTGTAAAATAAGTATAATTAGTAATTGTGGTTCATTTCTGAAACTCTGGATAAATATCAGTGCTAGCTTATGCCTTTAACTCTTTAAGGAGAGCTTTCAAATGCCAAGCCAAGGCATTGAAAAACTTGTCTTTACAGGTCCAAGTGAATATCATTTACACCAAATAAAAAAAACCAATTTCCCAGTGTGTTGGTTAAGCAGATAATTATCTCCTAATTGTTTTATTTTATTTTATTAAAACATTTACATTCTATATTTTCCACCAACCATGACAGATCAAGATGACTTACAAGAATCTGACCTAGTAACAGATAATCAAAATTAAACCAGCATTAAAAAAAAGAAAAGGCACAACTTTCCTTCAAAACTATCCTTTACTTAGCTGGCAAATGCCTGCCTGGAAATAATGGTCTTATGAGTTTTATAGAAGATGAACAGCATGGGTGCATTGCATTCCTCAACAGAGAGGAGCACTGGGGCCATCATCAAGAAAGAACTGACTTAGACTGTGGCCTGTTGAACAACTTGAAGGGATGGTTCAACCAGGAGGAGGCCACACATATATTTAAACTATCCCTCCATCCTTGCTTAGGGCTCATGAGCCATGATGGTACAAAGCAGAGTGTTGCTGGAAGACATGGCAGGGAACAGGCTCAGAGACACTGGAGTTTCAGATTTTCATCACCACTTTGAAATCCATGGTTGGAGCCATCATTGATAATGCAGAGGTGGAAGGCAGGAGAATTCTTCTGGATGAAAGAATACCCATGGAGTGTGGGATTGGGATTTCCACTATTTCTGAGTAACTGAGGAGTTACATTATTGGGAAAGATTTGAATGTCTGGAAGTTAGTTTTACCTCTGATTTAAGGCAAGCACAAGAAATCTGGGATAACAGCTAATCTACAATGGAGTATATCTTATCCTTGCTTCCTTCATCAATAAACAGTGGTTCATCAATCTCCTGTAGACTCATGGGCTCATTAGGCTTCCAGCCAGACATAAATTTTATTGTGCTGTTTTATTTGTTTGTTTAAAATATTTATTAGTGGCATTTCTATCTTTCAGGAACTCAAAAAGGCTTTCAAGATGAATCAAATTAATAAAAAACACTAGCACCCCCCCCCCCATGTCAAAACATAGCTTAAGACTGCCAGTAATTAGAAAACTAAGTTAATTAAGAGTCCTAAATAGCACAATCTTCAGCTGCCTCCTCAGGATTAGCAGCCAGGGGGCCAGGCACACCTCTCTTTGTTCTTCTGAAACCGTGTGACTGCCAGCAAAAAGGTCCTCTATTGTGTACCCACCAGCTGAACTTTAGCTTATGGGACAATCAGGAGGGCCTCTTCCTGTCATATTAATTCCCAGGCAGGAACATATGGAAGAAGATAGTCCTTCAAAAACACTTGTTGCAAAGAATGTAGGTCTTTAAAGGACAAACCTTGAATTGGGCATGCAAGTGGATCAGTAGGCAGTGTAGTGTTCATGTCACATACTCCCAGTAGCTCACCCTGACTAGTAATCTAGCTGTAGAATTCTGCACTAGCTGAAACTTATTTATTTATTTATATCCCACCCTCCCCGCAAGCGGGCTCAGGGTGGCTAACAACATTTAAAAACAATTTAAAACATTACATCTGTATAAATATTAAAACACCATTTAAAACAGCGACATTTTGTATTGTGAGGCGGCAACATCAGGAAGACTGATAATATTTTGCATGTAGTGGACAATTTTTCACAGGGGGGGGTTCAATTTCCTCCCCCCCCACACACACACACACCACAGGCTGATGGGGACCTAGCCTTAGCCATGAGCCTGGTGAAACTACTCTGTCTTGCAGGCCCGGAGGAAAGACAATAAATCCCGCCAGGCCCTGGTCTCAGTAGACAGAGCATTCCAGCTGGTAGGAGCCAGGACCGAGTAAGCCCTGGATCTCGTCATGGCCAGGTGCGCCTTCTTGGGACCAGGGACCACTAATAGCTGTTTTTCTCCTGATTGGAGAGTCCTCCAGGGAATACATGCGAAGAGACAGTCCTGCAGATACGCTGGCCCCAGTCTGCATAGGGCCTTATAGGTCAATACCAGAACCTTGAATCTGATCCGGTACTCCACTGGCAACCAATGCAGCTTGCGTAGTATCAGTGTTATGTGTGCTCTACTTGGCGTTCTCGTAATAACATGTGCTGCTGCATTTTGCACCAGCTGTAATCTCCAGGTCAGGCTCAAGGGCAGTCCCGCATAGAGTGAGTTACAGTAGTCCAACCTCAAGATGACCATTGCCTGGATCACTGTAGTTAGATCACAGGTTGACAGGTAAGGGACAAGTTGCTTGGTCTGCCGCAGATGGAAAAAAGAGGACCTAACAACTGCTGCGACCTGTGCCTCCATTTTTAAGGAGGCAACCAGGATCACCCCCAGGCTCTTGACCCTCAGAACTGGCACAAGCTGTACCCCATTGAGGGCTGGGAGCCGAAGTCCCGAATGTAGTCCCCCCAGCTCAAGTACAGAACCTCTGTCTTTGTCGGGTTCAGCTTCAGCTGACTCTGTCTCAACCAACCAGGCACGGCTGCAAACACATGATCCAGGACATCTGGGACCAAATTGGGCTGGCCGGCCATCATCAGGTATAACTGGGTGTCATCTGCATACTGATGACACCCAAGTCCGAAGCTTCACACCAGCTGTGCAAGGGGGCGCATATAAATATTGAATAATAATGGGGTGAGTATTGCCCCCTGCAGGACCCCGCACACCAATGGGTAACGGGGTGACAATTTCTCCCCAAGCGCCACCCTCTGTCCCCTACCGTGGAGAAAAGAGACAAGCCACTGTAAGGCAGTCCCTTGTATCCCCATATTGGCGAGGCAGTGAGTCAAAAGATCATAATCAACTGTATCAAACGCTGCTGACAGATCCAATAATATCAGCAGCGCCAAGCCGCTGACCTCCAACAAGGACCGTAGCCCCTCCATGCTGGCTTTTACCAACCACGATGGGCATGGGTCCAAGGGGCACATGGTGGGCCTGACTGATCACAGGGTCCTGTCAATCTCCTCCCCAGAAAGTGGGCTGAACTGATCAAATGTTAGCTCCAAAGACGGCCAAGAGGTCTCGAGTTCCTTCACTGTATCAATTGTGGCTGGTAAATCGCGGCGGAGAGACAAAATTTTATCAGCAAAAAATCTCCCAAAAGCCTTACAGCCAATATCAGAATTCTGAATTTGGCAGCCTCCTTCCGAGAGGGAGACCAACGACTGAACCACATTAAACAATTTTGCTGGGCTTGAGCTAGTTGATGTGATGGAGGCTGTATAAAACTCTTTCTTCACAGCCTTCACTGCCACCTCGTAGGCTTTTGTAAATGTCTTATAAGATGATCTTGCCTCTTTATCTCAAGATTGTCACCCCACTCACTCAAGCCGTCTGAGCTCCCACTTCTTTTGTTGAAGTTCCTCTGTATACCAGGGAGCCTGCCTTGCACGGGGGCAAAGAGGGCAATGGGGAGCGATTTCGTTGATGGCTTTGGAGAGCTGGCATTACCAGTCCTCCACCAGTTCATCTAACGAACCGCTGAGGAGCATAGGATCCTGCAGATCGTTCTGGGATCCAATCGGATCAATAAGTCTCCGCAGGTGAGCATAAATCAGCTTGCCGCCCTTGCGAGGGGGGGGGTATCCCCAGCCAAGCCTTCAGAACTGGGTGGTCTGACCATGGCACTGGTTCCATTGCCTCTAGATCCAGATTCAACCCCATCCCAAAGATCAAATCTAGCATGTGCCCCGCGTGATGTGTAGGGGTCGATACAAATTGAGAAAGTCCTAGTGCTGCCATGGAAGCTACCAGGTCTGCAGCCTGCACAGAGGAGGCATCATCAGCATGGACATTGAGGTCCCCCTGCACAATCACTCTGGAGTACTCTAAGGCCCACCCCACCACCACCTCCAGCAGGCACAACAGGGTATTTGCTGGTGCGCTAGGTGGTCAGTACACCAGGCAGATACCCAAACTCTCCTCGGCACCCCACATCAGGCCTACACATTCAATGCCAGAGATTTCGGGGGCGGGGAGCAGCCTGAAGGAGAAAGACTCTCAGACAAGGATTGCCACTTCTGAATACTTTTCAAGGGTAGCCCCAAGTAGAATGCATTACAGTAGTCCAGTCTATATGTAACTAAGGCATGGATCACTGTAGCTAGATCTGATTGACCCAGGAATAGACACAGCTGACACACCATCTGAAGCTGGACAAAAGCATTTTGTACCACCACAGTCACCTGTTTTTCTAAGGTGACTGCTGTGTCAAGCAGCACTCCCATGTTGCAAACCTGGCTTTTCAAGGGGAGTATAGCCCTGTCCAAGGTAGGAGAGTTCTTAAATGCTGGATCTGCCTTTCTACTAACCCAGAGAACTTCTGTCTTGTCAGGCTTCAGTTTCATCTTGTTCAGCCTCATCCAGCCCATTACTGACTCCAAAACATCAATAGCATCCTTAGAATTAGGTGGAAAAGAAATGTAGAGCTTAGTATCATCCACATATTGGTGACACCATAGTGCAAGCCTTCTAATGACCTGTCCCAGTAGCTTCATACAGATATTAAATAGCATGGGGAATAAGAGTGAACCTTGTGGAACCCCACAGGCCAAGGGCCAAGGAGCAAAGCAGAAATCCCCCAGCACCACTTTCTGAGACTGATCTCCCAGGTAGTTACTTGAACCACCATAACATGGTGCCCTTTAGTCCCAGTGCCAACAGATGGCTCAATAGGATTTATGTGAACTAATAACTACACTTGATTGGCCAATACACAGTGTCCCTAATTATCATGATGATGAGATCAGTGTTCCAAGTCATTGTAATTATGGTGATCAGGGTGGCCATATATTAATTACCTAGGTAGGAACATTGGCTCAAACATATGGTTCAACCATGGAAGCTTTGCACAGCCCCCTGCACTCCTAGGACATATAACAGCTCTAAACTGTGCACTTATCCTGGACATGAAACTGAAATGGAACACATGTAATATCATTCAATATTTTAAAATCCCAATCTCTACTTTATACATCCATATAAAGAGTATGGGATTTGCAGCAGACAAACTTTGGGTCATTGAAAAATACTTAATCCCTTGTAGTTCCTCCCACCAACATCCTTTCAGCCCAAGTTCCAGACCTGGGTTTTGTATTCAACTCTACACCAAGAGTGACAGAATGAAACCATGTTGCCAAACCATTCTGCTTTATGCTATGTCTAGGTCCACTGAAGAGCATTTCAGAGTCCCAGTGCTATGTACAGTTTCTGCAGCTCCGGAAAGTCAACCTACCCCTTCACAGACATTCTTCCTAATGCTCTCGCCTATTCCAATGTGCTGCAGCAGACGCTGCTGGCAAAAACTGCTTCTTGATCTTGCTGAGTGATATTGCTATTGAAGACACCATGCAGATTGTAGCTTGGCTGCCTGGAGATGTAGCAGAAAAGATGAGGAGATGGCCTAGGGGGAAGAGGCAGAGAGAAAGTTGCTTAGACATACACATATTGAATAATTAGTGATAAGAGCCAAAGAAATATTCATGACTTTGTGGAAAGATAAATAGATTTTTGATTAAATTTGGATTTTCTTTTCTAAAGCAGTCAAAGTTGTTTGGTGATTGGCAGCATGGAAATTAGTTTGTGCATCCTGGCTGGCCTGAAGATCCTGTTTAGAGCTGTTAGCCAAGATAAAGCTGCAGATATACAGTTGCTGTGAATTGGCAGGAAATTTAGAGTGGATATGCCAAGAGCTCGTGCTGCTGTCACAGCAGTTGAGATGCATCTGTTGAGTGGCCAGATTAACCTGCCTTCTGACCTCTAGTTTTATCCATATCAAATATGAGCCATATTTCAAACTATTTTCTTTATGTTGTACCTAGTTCACAAAGTTCTTACTTCATTTGAGGTGGTTTAGATACCTTTTTTTAATATTACCTGTGATCAAATTAGGTTTGCCATTCCCTTGTGGGGCAGGGGATTCCCACAATCCCAGCATCTACCACTCCCCTGCACTGGCTGTCACCTGGCCATTGTGGGGAAGAGAAGGGCTGGAACCGGGGCTGTAGCTAGCAGTGTGCTCCTGTGAGCTCCAGAACGCTCCTGCATTGCACTGGACATGACATAATTACTGGTGCAACAGAGAAGCGATCAGTTGTGCGGGGGACAATTCAAAATTTAGTGTTTTGGACTGATTTTTACTTAATTTTCCCCAGCATAACATGTCATTTCCATGTCACACTGGGAATGACATTCCCAGCACAATGTGGGAATATTGCAGAGTTTATGGAATAATTAAAGATAAGAGCACACAGGTGCACACCTAGCCACCCCCCACTCACCCATTTTAGACTCTGGGGGACTTAGCAACCTTAAATGAAATGGCTGCCTTTGCAACCAACCTACGAGTACCTTTCTATTCCACCTTGCTTCCACAGACTTTAGTGTACCATACATGGTTCTCCTCTCCTGTATTTTATCCTCTCAATAACCCTGTAGTGGCTGAGAGAATAGTTGGTCCAAGTTTATCCCATGAGCTTCATAACTTAGTGATAATTTGTACCTGGGTCTGTCTCTTCAGGCCTGATACTCTAATAATTGTGCCACCCTGACTCTTAATTCTCTGAGTGAAAAGTGTGACGGACTCAGCTTCAGATACTGAGATTTCCAGAAGTGAAAGTATGATTTACATGTTTCCTTTCCCCCACCCCCCACCCCCGGGGCTAGCCTGAAATGGCAATTGGGGATAGAATGCTGGGGAAGCTGTCAGTTGGAGTTGGAGAGTAAACAAGAGAGTGAAAGGGAGTTGGAGCCTGGCTTTAGACCAGAGAGGGTCAGCCAGAGAATCCTCTGTGAGAGGAAATGTTTGTGAAACACTTTTAGTCCTAGTACTAAAGTGGGGAAGACCAGCACTAACTCCTACTTAGACTCAAGAGATCTGGAAATTATAGAGGGCCAAGGAAGTGGGTAGAGAGGAGTCTCCCCTTTAGTGCCAGGAACAGGGTTATAGCTCATAACTATAATGCCTGCCCAGTATCTAGGAAGGGTTTGTCTCAGTGGAGCACCCTTAAGTCTGGAGAGGAGGGAAAGTCGTGCTGTGTTTGTGTTTGAGTATATAAAGTGTAACATCTGTGAAGCAGTGTCAACCTCTGAACGAAGTGTTTTGTGCCTCACACCAGAGAAGTTCCTGTACAAAAACCTTTGTTTCTTCAGTTCAAACATCTGCCTACCTGCGTTCTGACTTTACCTACTGTAAGTAAACCTTCAGTTACGTTTTGAACCTCCCCAAGCCTTGTGTGCCAGTTTCTGCTAAAGGGAAGCACAAACCCCTGATATGTCCCCTACTAAGACTTGGCTGGGTAACCATTTTTAATATTTCTTAAGGGTGGGACAAGAAGGAAAGTTGAAGCTTACCATCAACCACACTACCAGAGGCTTCCCAGCCCAGTATACAGCTTCATAGGCTTAAAGAGGAGAAGTTTTACCTCAGGGTAAGGGAAGGTCAGCCTAAGCCTGAGTTGGACGTGGGTTTGTGGCAAAAAGTATTGGTTATAAGGGTACATGCTTCCTCTTATCTTCAAGGGAGAATACTTTTAAAATGTTCCTCATAACACTCACGTGTGATGGAGTTCAGGACAGATTTTTTTTTCTATACAAATGAGAAGAAGCACACAGGACAAGACATGGATAGGATTCTTTTCAGCATGAGCCTCACTTTATTAGGATGAATTACTGTTAATACAAAGTAGCAGTCATAAAGATTTGTATTCTGGCCTTGTGGTACACTGCTCAATAGCCCAATGCTGTATCTGGCAAGCAGTGGCCTATAATATGTAACCATATACCAATATTTGATCCATTTGTGCCTGCCATGCAAAGTTGCTATCCACACAGAACTATGTCTGTTTCATTATTTTGGTGGTGGAAAGTGCCATCAAGTCATAGAGCACCCTATTTGGTCAATATCCTTCCTCACAACCTCAGAACAGCCATTACCTCAATTCGGTTCCAAACTATGCCCACAGCATTGCTATCTGGGCAAAACATCTCAAGCCCTCCACTACTGTATTTGTGGTGCTCACATTGTGGAGGATTTAGCTATGCCAAAATACCTCAAGCCCTCCACTACTGTATTTGTGGTGCTCACGTTGTGGAGGATTTATCACATTACCTACTATCCTGCCCACTTTATGCACAGCCAAGGAATAAATTCCTAGAAGAGTTTTTAATCGGTTTAAACTTCTCTTCAGACTCTGAGAAGTTGTTTTTTCTCCTGTCTGACACTGCTGCATTTGTCTCTTATAGAGTCTCTCTTTTCGCCTTAGCAGCCAAGAAAATCCGGGCTAGAGTTGTGTCCAGAGACAGCAATGTTTTTATCTGACTGGCATTTTCTGCCTAGATCATTTTAATTTTTTAATATTTGTACATATGTTTACATGCTACAGTGTTTTATATGATGTGGCCTTTGGCCACAAATAATAAATTTATCATTCAGTCATTCATTTGTGCCTGCCATGCAAAGTTGCTATCCACACAGAATTATGTCTGTTTCATTATTTTGGTGGTGGAAAGTGCCATCAAGTCATAGGCAACTCATGGCAACCACTGCTGGGTTTTCAATTCAAAGAAACTTACAGAGGTGATTTGCCATTGCCTGCCTCTGCATACCAACCCTGATTGTCTTTGGAGATCCCCCTGTAAGGTGCTCAGGATCACCTGTCATATTCAATACCCCCCTGCAGCTGAAGCTGATGCTGTTGGGGAATTTTCAGGATGTTTCTGTTATTTGAACCCGGGGTGGGAAACTGAGAACAGAAGGTGTTTGTTCCTGTTGTAATCTCTCCCAAGCCCGGGAGCCTGTTTGACCTTGAGTGGTCCATGAATCACACAGCCTGTTTCCTGAATGCAAAGTTAGAGAACTGTTAGGAACAAGGGGGAGGGATTAGGAGTAGCCTTGGGGAACCTATATCTGTGTGATACTTGTCTGTAGTTGCCAGTCCTAGCAAAGATGGCATAAGAGCTTGAAACTGGCATCTTATCAATAAAGAACTTTTACTCATGAAGTGAAGTCTCTTGAGAGTTGCCTGGCATCCTTACTAGACATGGGCACGGAGAGAAAAAAACAACAAACATGGTTCGTGGGGGCCAGCAAGTTCTCCTCCAGCCATCAAGATCCCTACCACACCACTCCCAGAAACCCTACCTGAGCAGGCATCAGGAAATGTACCAATAATAAATCATAGCTTGGCCCCAGAGCCTGGCAGCAACCCTGGAACCTGAAGGGGTAGATCCCTGCCACACCACTCCCAGAAACCTTACCTGAGCAGGCAGCAGGAAAGGTACCAGTAATAAATAATAGCTTGGCCCAGAGCCTGACAGCAGCCCCGGAACTTGAAGAGGTAGAGCCCTATCCCACCACACACAAAGAAAATTCAAGCTCCAATGCGCTCTCCCTCTCTCTCTCTCAAAATGCCAACAGCAACTGTCTCTCCCTCACTGTCTGCAAAACCAGAGGTGGGAGCCCCCCTCCCCCCTGCTCTTTGCTTCCTTGTAACAAATTTGGAGCTCCACACTTGAAAGGAAGACCTGCCTATCAAGCTAAATTGGGCTTAGATTGGGGTTTCCAGGGCAACAGCAGGAGTTCAGATAGAGTTCAGACAATCCCTGCCTAAGTTGCCAAGGAAATTGACTGCAGGTGCCAGATTGTCTGGCTTGACAAAAAACAATGCACAAGGCTTGCAACAACCACCTGTTCATTTAGAATGGGGCCTCAAAAACAGCTTGTTCACGAACAGCTGATTGGGCTGTTCGTGGCTTTTTTTTAGTTCGTATTGCTGTTCGTGCCCATCTCTAATCCTTACACTCCAATCCAATTACTAATCAAAGCTGACCATGTTTAGCTTCTGAGATCTGACAAGATCAGGTTTACCTGGGTTATCCAGATCATTATTTTAGTTCTCATGAAATAGGAGGATCCAAGTTTTTTTATGTGTGTGCATGTCTGTGCGCACGTGTGCACCATTACTTAGAAGGGAAGTCTTCTTTTAAAGCACTTCATCCATCCTAAGTATTGGGAAGCATGCAAGGATGCTGCGAATTTAATTGTGAACACATCCAGTGGTCAAACTACTGTGTTCAGAGACAGGAATCACATGTGAGCAGATCACTTGGTCTGTTTGGTTTGTGCAGAGCAGCCACAAATGCCTGCCAAACCAATTTGCCCTGGGTTTTCCCAAAACTGCTCACGTGCAAAGACTCTGCTGTTCAAACTGATTGGCAGCCATTAGCATAACTAAGAACTACTTAGCCAAACTCTGAAAGGTAGGATTTCATTAAAACACAGCTTTTATTGATGAGTGATTTATATGATTTGTGACTGATCCAATTGTCTGTTTATACAATGCATGTTGAGCACAGCAGTCATGCAGCCTGGGATGGGAAGGTAGTAGATTTCAGTTGAGCTGTATGAGAACCCACATGTGCAAAAAGCCAATTGCGCTGTAATGCAGGGTTAGTGAGGGACACAGAAAAATGACCGGCTGAACACTGACTAACAGATTGGATGAACTATCAAACTGATAGTTGAAAAATCATGTCTCTGTTTGCAACTAGCATAAAGAGTGCAAGCCGAACTGGTGGGTTTTCACACATCCCTAGAAGCATGCACACTATATTCTAGTGCTATCCTAGTGAATAAATGCAAAAGTACAGCACAGGGATATAAAAGTAATGATCTAAAGCAGGCAACACCAATTGTGTGATTATTTTGTCCCATAAGAATATACATCCAATGAATATGTCCCAATAATTTGCTCTATAGCTGAAAGGAGTGTCATTTGTGATATGCATATATTATAAGAGCCATTTGGGTCCCTCTTCCTCTGTCAGGCTACAACTAATGAAGACTATAAAGCAAATTGCTGCTGCTCTATGATTTCTAGGATATGAAATTATGATGTGGCAGGTTGGAACGAATCATTGATTTCAGGGAACTGTTTCTCAATTAGTTGCCAAGCAGGGAGCTCAGCAGCAGACAGTGATCTGGGCACATGTTACATTGGTGGTTACTGTTTTTGTCCAATTGTTTCATCACTGTTGTAATATATAGAAACTGTGGATCAGCTAGCTGTTTTGTCTAGCTGTGAGGCCCAGCCCAACCTGTCAACCTGCCCCACCACTGTAACCACTCATCCAGGCACAGAAACCACTGAAGATGTGGGTGAGGGGGACAGAGGCCTGTCACAACTGAACAGCCCACAGAAGGAAGAGGCCCAGCTAGCAGATCCAACACTGACCTAGTCACAGTGGCAGTGGGAAGTGTACTGCTTGGCAGCCAGACCCGTAAATTAGTGGGCTGGCAGGTCCAAAAGAGAGCATCTGCCCAAACAGCGTGGACAGGACCCAGAAATACTTTGAGCTCGCTGATCAGCTGGATGGCAGGGCCAGGAAGACATTTCCACCCACCTGGCCAGGCATGTGGCTCATGGGTGGGGTGCCTGGTCAGACAGAAGGAGGCCTGGGCAGGTTGTCCTTTGTACCCTGGTTGTTGAGGCAAGGGAAGGAAAAGACTTTGTGGGAAGAGTGAGTGGGTAGATCTGAAACCAGCACCCTCATAGAAAGAGGCCAGGAAGATGGCGGGACAGGTAGCTCATGCTTGGTGGGGGTGGAAGAGACCCTCCAAGAATGGCAAATTTTGCTCCAGGAGGCCAACAGAAAGGCCCAAGGGCAAAGGGGGGCAGGTGGTATAGCTGCAGCCCCCTCCTCTTTTCTGTCAGTGTAAGCTCAACCTCCTGTGAATAAAAACCTACTTGAGCAGCAACCCACTGTTATGTGATTCCTGAAGAACTGGAACGAATGGGCAGTATGACATACTTCTGCCCCCTGCGATCCCCACACCAACAAAAACAGAAAAGACAGATGACATGCTTAATGAGGACTAGAGACAATACAATTCAGGAGTACAACTTTAGTTTATTTACAGCAAATATCTTCCAACTACGTTTGTGGTTCAGAAAAAAATCTGTTTAGGCTTCACTGAATATTAAAAAAGATAAAAGAAAGTATCTTGGTTGCTTCCATATATGCCAAGCGCTCAACATATAAATGCTTTGGATCGGCAAGCATGCAACAGGTAAGAGACTGAAGACAAGCACTACATTGGTTCTCTGATGTCACCCGATCCTTCTTCCCTGTGAGGGAAGTGCACTAGCTGGGACTGGGCGTGGTTCCTTCTTCAACTCGACAGCTCTAGTGGAGCACAGAAACAGTGTGTGAGCTACCTGCTCACAGTTGAAGCCTAATAGTTTCTCATAATCTCTCTTCAGGTCACAGACTTTTGATGGAAGAAACTGAGTGAATTGTTAGCTACAGTTTTAGGACTTGCTGATTTGGAGTGGTCTTAGTTGCTTTATTTATTAGAAGAGGTGCAGGTTGCTGTCAGAACTGTGAAGTATAAAGATATTAAATTAAACAGTGACCTTTATTTATATTTTATATATCTAATATTTGAGATGGCAAGAGGTACTGTGAGCCTCTAATAATATAGTTGGCTCTGAAAGGCCATATATGCAATAAATAAAATCAAATAGGATTCTGTACTCATTGACTCATGCTTTGCTTTTCAGGTCACCGCATTATGCCTGCCCAGAAGTAATCAGGGTAAGTGAGCTTGAAATTCCAACATCCTCATTACAAAGCAAACAAACCCTCACTCATGTACATTAGATGCCTTATGATAGTTCTTAGGTATCACTGTAAGAGGCTTCATTCTTTTCACATTTCCTGGGTTTACAAAATGCAGCCAGAGCGCAAGGACACTGACAAAAGCACCTTCACTTGGGAGACTAGCAGCTAGAGGAGCATGCCTCTGATTTTACTTGATTCTACCCTCTGAGCTCATATCATCAAAATAAAAACCAAGGAAAATGGAATAGGATATTCTCTACTATTCTTAATGAATAAAGGTGGAGGCATCTTCCTTTCCTCAGGGGCAGGCCCTTGCAGTCCCTGATGGCACAGTACACCAAAAAGCCTAGTTTCTAACCTATAGATATAAACTCAAATAATTGTGATGCTATGCTTCGTAAAACCAATACCAAGGAATTGATAGCTTACGTTATGATCTGGCAAGTATGACTAATTCCAAGCCCCATAAAGAACCAACTGGGAGAGAAACAGCTCCTTGATATTCTCTCTGACATTTCAGATGATGTGCTGATTATTTAGTTTTTTCCTTCCTATTCCATTCCCATCCATTTTTCCTCTCAGCCTCCAAATCATAGATAAGGATGTATATGGACACGTGATGAGAGTTTTTTAAACATTATTTCTCGTGCATTGTTTGTCATGTGTGCACTTTAAAAATACCCGTGTTGATGACTGATTTGGAGATTTTCCTCTTTTACCCCTGTATTCCCTTTTAATTCCTACAGTAACTTTTATTGAAATGTATGGGCATGATCTATACTGGCGCAGGACCAAAGCCCATAACAAGGAAACTGGCACAGGGTTCATTGGACCTCTTTTTCCTGTTTGGTGTTTGTACCCTATAGCCCTAAGGCCACAGGGCTGGAAGTGACCTTCCAACCCCCCCCCCACACACACACACACAGTGAAAGATACTGTAGCTCTGTAAGCATGTATAGAAAGGGGAAGGCAAGGCAAAAGGCTTATGGCAATCCCTCTATGTGAGGGCAAGACTTGAGATTTGTTCAATACATCATCTTGGATGCTGCTGAAAATCTGCACGAATGGAAAGTTTTCCACCTACAGAGTACATCTTCTCTACCTTCCCTTTCCTGCCCCAAATGCCCCCCAGATTCTGTTTCTGGGGGGGGCTGAAAAATTGGAGGTCAGTAGTAGAAAGGGCAACCCCTAAAAATCCCCCCCCCAACGCAAATAAATGGTTGGTGAAATCCAACCCATTGTTTATTATTTGAAAAAAAGTTTACCAGTGTACCCTCTCGCTCAATTCAAGGGCATCTACATTGTTTTTCTAATTAACCTTCATCTAAATGTCCTATTTCCATACTACACAGGGAGAAAAATATGATGGGAGGAAAGCAGACGTCTGGAGCTGTGGAGTCATTTTATTTGCATTGTTAGTGGTGAGTCATCCTCTTCACTAACATTATTTTTTTTAAATACTCCTCTGTTTTTGTTCCCCTGTAGATTTTGACATCTTCTATGGCATTCTTGAATTCTCTCTTTCTCACTGTGGCTTTCAATAACTTGCAGGTGCAACTTGTCTGCATCATTCCCATAGGGAAAGTATATGACAAAGTGTTTCCCCACAACTCTGAAATGCTGCTCTTAGTGCACAGGGCAGGGGATCCAGTTGTTTGAAAGATTTTTCCTCTAATTGACAGACCACCAAAGGAGATAATGTTTTTTTAAAAAATCACAGAAGTAATTGATTTTGTGTGTAATTTGCAATTTATCAATGAAAGCCCGTGGTTCAGTTTTTTATGAATGTCAGTGAGACAGGGTTTTTTTCCCGGTAACAAGAAGTTTGATTGAGTCTAAAATGCTTTTGAGGTTGTTTTTAAAAAATAAGGCTCAGACTTTTAAAATCTGAACAATTACAACTCTTTCCCCCATAGGGTTTTGGATCTTTAAGGTAAATATCAGTTGCCCGGTCATTCTTTTCTAAGATACATCCACTAACGTACTCCACCAAATGCTCAGTGGTGCCACACTCAAAAATGGGACTGGGAGGCGGCGGGGTGGCTTCCTTCTTTGGGGTACCAGATAACATTGAACTAGGCTATAGGAGATATTGTTGGAACTGAACTGTAATTTCAAAAATGCCAAGTTCAGCTGTAGCTTCTACTAACAAGATAGTGATCCAAGCAATTTGGTTGGAACCAAAAGCTGATAGCAACCCTGCCTTCTGGACTGGGTGTTCTGAATAAAGACACTAAAATGCTTCTTATCTTCTTTGTATTGTTTTTGTTGTTAGTAGCATTAATGCATGCAGGTTATATTTTGGTCATCTGTAGTTCCTTTTGACTGCACTTTCTAAGGTTAATAACTGTAAACAGAAACTTCTCAGTGTTTTGAACCAAGGAGAAGATAAACTTCTTCTACTAAGAATTTGCCCATGAGGACTGCCAGAAGATCAAAGGCTTATACCTACAACTAATTGCTCAGTAGATCTTTGTATCTGTGGCAAATGTTCTTGAAAGCTCTTAATCTAATTTTCTATTCCTCATTTTCTAATTAATATTCAAGATAATTCACTATATACAAGGCAGGCTTTGTTTTCCATACTATGGAAGGTAAACCAGTGCTAAGGGATATGCCACTTTCAGAGGCTAGAAAATTGTTCTGCTGTCTTCTCCTGTATAATAGCACAATGTGGACCACTGTTCTTATTGCTTCATCTTTTCTCTCTTCTGTTTTTTTCTCATAGTTTAACTGTTCAACATTCATTCACCTTACTCCCATCTTCTTTTTTCTTTCTCATGCTCTTCCAGGGTGCTCTGCCATTCGATGACGATAACTTGCGGCAGCTACTAGAGAAAGTGAAACGTGGTGTGTTCCATATGCCACATTTCATCCCCCCAGATTGTCAAAACCTTTTGCGGGGGATGATTGAAGTGGATGCCTCGAAACGACTAACGGTATGAAGGCATTCATTGTAAATTTCATGTCTTCAGAATTCCAAAGGCACTCAGTATTTCTGCACCTAATTTATATCAAAATTCATCATCCTCAGTCTCCTTATAAAAATGTAATGTTAATTTTTTTGTTAAAGAATGCAAGTTTCTAGTCATTACAGCTGTGAAAAGAGGCTTTCCAACTATGTGGGAAATTCCAAATAAAATGTTAGAAGCCAAAGCTGGTTTTAGAAGAATTTCCAGTGAATATTGCAAGGGTTTCAGACTAGCAAAAACAGAATGATAATAAACAAGCAAAACATGCAAAATAGCTTAGTTTGCTGAAATTGGTTACTTTGGTACAGAAGACTGTAGCTTATAATGCATTCATTGACAATGAGTTGAATCCAGACTAAACTGGAAATTTCTAAGAGTTTCCCCCAACTTGCTGCAGACCCCTCTCAGCTCGTTCCTCAGGGTCTGTCCCACAGGAACAGTGACCTGCAGTTGGAGCAGGGAGGCAGCAAAGTTCCATTCAGGCTTTGGAAAATTTAGTCTATATCCAATCCATAAGAAGGTTGTTTCCAAGCTACCAGGTGCATGATGTATACTTCACATAAGCATGCTATCCCATGATACTGCTAATAGAAATGATGCCCCATACCTCCCAATGGCCCTCTGTTCCACAATTCTGATTCTTTTTGATTGTATGTTATGAACTCCTCATTAGAGATGGGCATGAAATGGGAAAAAACGAAATAAATGTTTCGTGTTTTGTCACATTCCATGAATCATGAACTTTCATGAAATTGTCCCATTTCGCAAAACTATTTGTTAGTTTCATGATTCATCAGAACCCATGGCACTTCAATGGCCCCCTTCATACCCAGAGATGCCAAACTCACAGGGAGACTTCAGCAGGCTCTCCTTCACCCACCCTCATGCAACAAGCCAGCAAAAACAAATGCTCCAAATAAGAATATAAGCAAAGAAAATTAAAGGGAAAAAGGTAGGCCTCAGTCAAGCTAGTCCCCAGTGCCAGGCAATGCCCTGAGACTGGGGTGGGGTGGAGGAAAGAAGGCAACCATACCCAACCACCTTCCCAGCAAGGCCAAGAGCTGAAAATAAGAAAGAGGCTTTTCAGTCTCTTTTAAAGCAGCAGCAAATCCAGCCAAAAGCTCCCAATTCCACTCTCTGACCCCAAATCCCAGCAACAGGTCCTTCCTCTCCCTCTGTCTACTGGAACTGAAAACATGAGGTAGAGAGCTGTGCCTTATATAAGAAATGCTCACATAGAGCAGAACAGGAGGTCTCTCATTGGCAGACAAACCTACCTAACAGGGTTTGGAAGGATGAGATTGGTGTTCCCATGGCTATAGAAGGCCCATCTTCTCAGTTGCCTAGGGGATTAGCCCCCTGCTCCTTGCTGTATAAGGCAGAATGGAAGCTCTCCAGTTGGCAGGGAGAGCTGCCTATCAAGGTTATGTGGGCTAAGATTGGGGTTTCCAATGGCAACAAAAGGTCTGCAGACATTCTGGGCCTATGTTGCCTAGGGAATCAATGGATTGGTGCCAGCCTGTCTGGCATCACAAATAATTCACGAATTGGCCCCAAAAGTCATGAATTTTGTGAAAACCGCAGCTTCACAAAATGTATTTCGCAAAACACAAATCAGCCCGATTCATCACAAAATTAGATTCATATTTTGATTCGTGCCCATGTCTACTCCTAATACCCTGGATGCATCATATTATGCCTCTGAGATTTCTGGGTTATCTTTGCATGCCCAGCATACCAACTTTGTATGTCCTTGCAGCAAGTTATTTTGTATTATATGTATACTTAGTTTCTTTTTTATGCTCTGTAGGAAGAATTTTTTTTTAAATCAAGATGCATTTTGCTGCTTTTTACTGAAAATTTATGCCATTTTGACTTGCCATTTTGTATCACCTTTAGCATATTCCATTTTAGTTTTGTTTGGTTAGAATTTAGCAGTATAGATAATTTTGAAAAGTAGCATGCTTATTTAATAGATGATACTTTTAGAATTTTCGTAGGTATTTTTACTATCAGACAGCCAATATTTTAGGCACCAGAAATGATTTTGTGTACAGTTACTGAACTCACAGATTCTTTCTGTATGGGATTATATATTAAGAAACATAAAACTAAAATTCCTTCTAATAAAATATTTCTAAATTACTTCTTAGATTAGTGTTTGGCATCTCAGTAGAAGATAAAACACTCTTGAACCCTAAGCAAATGCAAGTTTATAATTCTCCATTTGTCTAATTTGGTTATTACAAAGGTTTTTCTTGATCATGCTTTTATTTTCATATCTACTGTGGTTCCCTCTGATATGTATTGATAAAACAGAGGCTTGAGAGTGTGACATGTTTTAGGGCATATAAATATTGCTGGTGTCCATTTGTTTGATGTAATCTACAACCCATGGAAGTCAGTCTTAAAAATCCTGGTGACTTAACCAGCTGAGGTTTGTGTCTGACTTTTCCTTTTGTTAGAAACCAACAAGGGAAAACTTTTCCGGAAGGAATCAACTTATCTATGAACAAGCACAAACAATATATAATTTTTAACAATATTTTTAAATTTTTATAATTATTTATTATTAAAGCGCAAAGTGCCCCAAGTGTTGTGAATAAATAACCATTCCAATAAATGCAATAATAACTACAGTAATAAATACAAAAATAATTAATCCACAGTCCTTCCAGTCTACAAAAATATCCACAATAGGTACAATTTATAATGTAGTCCAACTGGTGAGGAAGAAGTTCAACAGGTAAGTAGAACAAAAAACCAGTCCAATCATACAGCGTTGTAATGTTGCTATCACTTGTTGTTTCTTCTAGGTATGGATATATATATTGACAACCAAGGATGTCCAGTGATATGGACTCGGAACAAGAAGGTCCCACTGGTCCAAAAGCTACAGAACCAAGCCTAAGGGCTTTGCCAGCTTCTAGAATCCCGTTTCGTCCAACACTTCTTCACAGGCTTATAACAATATAATAGACATCCAAATACTCATATGGTCTATTCTTTCAGGATCACCTAGTTGGTGCAACAATCCAATGGGCTAGAGCCGTGGGAGGCTCTAGCCTGTCAGATTGTTGCACCAACTAGGTGCAACATGATCACCAACTAGGTGGTCATGAAAGAATAGACATATGAGTATTTGGATGTCAAGTCAAGTCAAGTCAAGTTAGCCTTTATTGGCATATAGCAGCAATTCAAGTTATCCACTTACAAAAAAGAAAGAACAGAGTTAAAAGAATGCTGTATTACAAATACAAAAATATATTTAGAGCTTAACTCCGTGATATCCTTTGATGCAACTTCAAGGCAGAATGGAGAAACTCAGCCACCTTCTCGGTTACATCATGAAAGGTATCGTTCAACAGT
This sequence comes from Eublepharis macularius, assembly GCF_028583425.1. Classification (NCBI taxonomy): domain Eukaryota; kingdom Metazoa; phylum Chordata; class Lepidosauria; order Squamata; family Eublepharidae; genus Eublepharis; species Eublepharis macularius. The sequence continues at coordinate 135,223,829 of NC_072791.1, read as the reverse complement.
CTATAGACTTTGAGCGACTCAGAACAATCCATCATACTAGTTAAGACAGTTTTAAGTATATTTGATGTATACCAGCATACAAATTTTGTTCACATAAACAGCATCTAGCTGAATAGTCTATCCTGTTAAATTTGCCATGTAGAATGGCCGAAGGCATAGCATTGCACCTGGCCAAAGAATAAGCTCTACGAAGTTGGGGCACCTGCAGGGAGGATAAATATGGAGCCATCCTCCCTACAGTGAGGGGGACTTCAAAGCTCAGGGGAGAGCAGGTTTTAGTAGCCAGGCTATATAACTTCTGGCACTCGATATCTAGCAACCTACTCTTAATTTGATGAAATGCCGCATTTGATGTTAACATAGACAGTGAGTTCACAGATATACCCATGCCTTCCATTTTTTCCATGATATGCGCTGACCAGTTTGACACATTGGACTCTGAAAGCATTTGATATATAAAGCTCCCAGGGTCAGAATTATAATGTAACCGTAGCCAGTATTTAAATGTCATAAGCCATGCCCTCGTTTCCACTAAAATTAAGTCAGTTTCTAAGCAAATAACTGCATATGGAACATTTGGATGTCTATTATATTGTTATGAGCCAGTGAAGAAGTGTTATTTATTCACAACACTTGGAGCACTTTGCACTTTAATAATATATAATTATAAAAATTTAAAAATATTGTTAAAAATTGTATATTGTTTGTACTTGTTCATAGATCAGTTGATTCCTTCCAGAAGGGTTTTCCCTTGTTGGTTTCTAGTTTGGTTCCGGAGATGCCCCCGCTTTCCACTTTGTTTTTCTTTTGTAAGACAATGGGGCTTGCTGTTTCTCTTCCTCTGGCTTGTTAATACAATTTTGTTACTTAATTTTTTGGCATCTTCTTTGCAGGGACAGCTGCAAAACTGTGGCCTTTGCTCCATCACTTCCTAGGGTTAGGACTGGCACTGTATCTGTGACTATACAGCTTGGTTTTTTAAAAATCAAAACGATATAATGAAATTTAGGCAATTTTTATAGTTTCCCTCAAAACTGGATTCTCCAGTGAGGAGAGAAAAACCTCCTGGGAAAGCCTATTAAATGCCTTTGCCACTCAGCCAGTTTTAAATACCATGTATAAATGAAGGTAGAAGGAGTGAGATTAACCCACTGTGGACGGGCCTACCTTGTGCTGTATAGCAAAAAGCCTACAGTCATCTTCTTGTCAAAACCAATTTCTCTCCTGTAACCTTCCTTATCATTTTAAAGTAGATGAAAAGCAACAAAGCATTAATTAATCACTGTATTTTTTAAAAAAGAGTAATGAGTGTGTTGGCAGCATCAAGCAGGCATTTTTAATGTCATTTTAATATTTCAGTGCAATTAGACTTGAATAAGCATAGAAGCTGTTTTTATACATCACTTTTATTCTAAGAATTTTTTCAGCATGGGATAATAAGAAAGCACTCTCTTAAGAGCAATTCTTGACCAATCCTTCTTTAGAACTATGCAGTGGAATGAATCTTTAGACTTAAGTGAAAAAAACAGTGAAAGTACTTCCATCTTATGATTTATATGAAGGGTTAAAATGTCTGTAGCTCCATTGACTGGAGCCATGAACTTGCAAGTCTTAAGGCTTGGTGAGCTATGCTGACACATCTCAATGTAAGACAGGAAAGGAAAGGAAAGAAGCAGGCATGAAAGAGACTTGGACATGCCTTAACTATAACGTCTGCACTCTGTCTGAAGTCATTAGTGGCTATGCCTCTTCATACGGTGCATGCCAAAAAGAACAATCTTGGAGAACATTCCCAGTGTACCAGGTGGGCATTGTACCCTGTATTCCAATTAGGGCACAAACAGTGCAATCCTAAGCAGAGTTACTCCAGTCTAAACACATTGATTTCAACAGGCTTAGATGGGAATAACTCTTCCTAAGACTACACTGAAAATGATAGAAAATAGGTTTATTCAGATTTATTTACAACGTACCTTAAAGTCAGTAATATCTGATAAAAACACGGTTGCAAATTGATGCATATTAATAAAACTTAACTGATTACAGAAAATGGTATTATATAAGGCAATGCAGTGGGAGTAGGACAATACATACAGTAAACAGATAATACATACTATAGATAGCAGGTCTAGTCCACAGTCCCATTCTTTTGTAAAAGCACCGTTGTGAACTATTCCTTTCTACTATAAATCCTATTGCCTTCATAAATACGCTATCTTGAACAATTCTATTTTATATAGTTTGTGGAAAAACAGAAGAGTGGGGCCTTCCTGACTTCTTCGGGCAGGCCATTCCACAAGGTAGTGGCTGCTGCAGGGTACGCCTGTGTATAGGCAATAGCTGATCTTGCCAATGTGTAGGGTTGCATCATCAAAAGATACAGCTTAGACGATCAAAGCTGCCATGGCAGGAAAAAGGAGGAGAGGCAGTTTTTCAGATAGCCAAGATCCAATAGCCATGGATAGCCTTGTTATGTGATGGTCAGTACCTTGAATTAAACCGAGTAACTGATGGGTAGCCAATGTACAGCTAAACTACATGAGACAACTTACGCGGGTTTAAATGTGAGTTTTGAAGTATATATGCACCAACATCCCCATGTTCACTTTTCCACAAGCTGTCTCCTGTAACTTCAGCCTATGTGTGTAGCTGCATTTGCGAGTGTCCATGGTCATAATTAGTGAGTCGCTGGTGCACAACGTTGATTTTGGCCAGCATGAGGGGAGACGAGAGATGGTATCTCATGATGTACTTTCTCTTCACACATGCTCAAATCTTCCTTGGTAGTACAGAGCAAATATGGACAAATTCGGCCATTGTTTCCAATGGAAAACGCGATTTGGGGCTTTCTGGGAGCCTGGGGGGGCATATTTTGACCAAATTTTACTAAATTTGCTGGAGGCCTACTCCTAAACTCTAACAACCCCTCCTCAAGTTTCATGATGATTGGACTTTGAGGGCGCATCTTATGCCCCCCTCAAGAACGTACCCCCTGCCTCCTCCAATTTCCATTATTCCCTCTAGGGAAAACTATGGGGGCTATCCAGGGGGATGAGGTTGGCATTTTGCAAAAGAAATCTACAAAATCGTCAGGAGACATACTTCTGACTGTCCTCTAAAGATACCCTGCCCCCCAAGTTTCAGGGAGATTGGACCATGAGTAGCAAGGGACTGTTCTGCAACTAGAAGCAAACTCAAGCCAGGGAATGGACCCCGCCGCCACCCAGAACCAAACTGATGCAAGGAGAGCACTTCAAATAAGTAACAGAACATTAGAATAGTAAATTTAAGGTTACTAAACAATAGCTCAGCTTATCTTTCTAGATCTATTTTGAAGTTAGCAAATGCTTATTTTAAAGACCTTCTTTTTCTCTTCCAAAATCTAGTTAGACTTTTCGCTTTTCTCTTTTGAGGCACATGGAATAACATGTTTATTTTAAAAGCTCAAGCCTCTATCCAGCCAAGTTAAGCTTTTTTAGTTATTGGTTTCAGTGACTGATTTAAGCCTGTGTTGCATCTTTTCTGTTGAAATGAAATGGACTGAAAATTGTTATTTTTTAGGAAACTGGGGTTGTTGAACATTTTGCCTAGACTTGCTTAACTGTATTTCCAGTTGCAAGACTGTCCCCCCTTGCTTCATTTTGGTTTGAATGATTCTCTGGTTTGATGTTGATCTTCATAGGGAACAATGGAGAGTGGCTGGTCAGCCTGCTCAGGGGCGCTGGTTTTTTTGGAGGGGGGTCTTCATTTTGGTTCCTTTGGGCTGTCTAGTGTGTAGATTGTAATTGATAGTATGTCTGTGGCCATAGCAGCCATGATCCGTGTGTTTCTGCAGTGGGAGTTAGTTTTTTCCCATAACAGAAACAAATGCGGTGGCTGGGGGTACCTTTTTTGCAGGGCCATAAAATGGCCACTCAAGGTCCAATCTCCATGAAACTTGTGGGGTCTTTAGAGGAAAGGTAGGAGTAGATCCCTGCACATTTGATAAATTTTGCTTGCAAAATGCCACCCCAGCTCCCTAAAAAGCACCCCTAAATAGCTCCCCTAGTTTTCCCATAGGGAATAATGGAGATTGGAGGTGGCTGGGGGCACTGTCTTGGGGGGCATATAATGGCCTTCAGGGGTCCAATCTTTGTGGAACCTGGGGAGGTCTTTAGAGGACAGTCAAGAGTATGTCCCATGAAAATTTTGTAGATTTTGTTTGCAAAATGCCACCCCTATTCCCCCTAGATAGCCCCCATAGTTTTCCCCATAGAGAATAATGGAGATTGGAGATGGCAGGGGGCACCATCTTGGGGGGATATAAAATGGTCCCTAAAGTCCAATCTCACTGAAATTTGGGGTGTCATTAGAAGACAGTTAGTAGGTCCCCAGCAAATTTGGTAAAATTCGGTCCAAAATGGTCCCCCAGGCCCCCAGAAAGCCCTGAATCACATTTCCATTTGGAAACAATGGCTGAATTTTACTGAATTTGCTCTGTATTGCTGAGGAAGATATGAACATGCACAAACAAAATGTGCATCATGGGATATTCCCTCATCTTGAAGGAAAAAGGAAAAATCCCATGCCAGTCCATACATCAGATTGACTGCTGTGTGCCTGAAGTGTGCCAGTGAACAGGAAAGTACGGAGGGAAACACATGTAATTCATCTTGTGTAGTTCAGCTCATAGTGACTGCAGAATGGGTGTGATATGCATACTCTTTATTGCTCCCAATATTATTGAACTGCTACATTCTGTACCAACTGGTGTTCTGGGTTGACTTCAAGGACTGACCCACGTAGAGTTCATTATAATAGTCTAGTCTTAATGGATCCAGGTGAGGGCTGCTCCAGTTACCAAGATGAAACAAGGCAAAAACAAACACTGATATTGCAGTGGTAAAGTGAAAATTTATTGCTGGAATACCAAAAAAACCCCACATGTTTTCAGTGGAAATTGTACCTATTCCCTTTAATGCAGAAGAATGGAAAGTTTTGTCCATGACCTGTACAATATTGATGCCACAAGAAAATGTTTGCCACTTGCCTTCTGCTTACAGCCATTGCTACTTCTACACTTTTGAATCACATTCAGGTACTAAAGATGAAAGCCATAGCAATTCTAGTCCCTAGGTTTAATTGTTTTTCAATCAATTTTAGTGGGTGTGTCCCAATCCTTGAATCACCTGTAAGTTTTGGCAAGTCCTTCCCTTCTTTTTTCATCTGAAATGTGTGATGTATAGTGTAGTTCCAGGTAAACATGAACAGCAGCAGCCACAAGCATATATGGGATGGAATGAGAAAGTGTACCAAAGGAGTGTTGTCTCAGCTGTCCATCGTGGAGATACTGAAAACTGGAGTCCTTGTCCAGATATGCACATCTCTATATTTTTGATACTGGTTAAGCTCCAAAAGACAATACTCAGTACTGTCATTCAACAACTTCTTTTCTGTTCTATTAATTCCTTTTGTTTTCTCTTTTCTTATAGCTAGAACACATTCAGAAGCACATATGGTATATGTAAGTAACTTTTTTTTACCAAAGTATGGTAAACACTGTTAAGTGCAATTCTTTTCAGGAAGCTAGAGACTTGTAAATAGTTTCTGTATGAAGACTATCATAGGCCTGTGCTGTAAGAAATGGCTCAGAGAGATGCTTTGGTAAAGAGACAGGGACTGTTGATTATACTTCCAGTTACTATGTGTTGATGTAGATATGCTCCTACTGAGTTTAATAGGTCATGACAAATTATGTTTTGTTTCAGCTATGTTTCATCTCTGTATTCATATTTATGTCTGTTTTCAAATTTCTGCAATTCATACTCTATTGTATAGTTTATTGAATGTCCCAGCTTTTGATCATATTGACTTATACTGTGTAATCTACCTGAGTCTCAGTGAGAAAGACAGACTATAGATAATATATAAATGCAAATAAATTAATAAATTAATAAAATCCAGGGAACTGTGAGTGCAGCATAATTTGCAGAGCTCCCTCCATCCCCAAAACGCCTCTCTTCTGTCCCTGATTTGAACAATACTGTCAGTGTCTAGGCCTCACTATTCTCCCCCTTTTGGAGATAACTAAAAAGAATCCAACATAAAACATCACAGGCAAAGTAGCTGAATATCTTGACAGCATTCCTGGGATTTCTCTTCATGCAGCTGAAGCAATAATCATTTGCAGGCAAGGGGTGTCCCCTCAGTAGCCCATGTGCCTCTTTTTAAAACATGAACAGGACTTGTAACAGCAAAATTTGCTGATGTGAATGTTGCTCTGCTATTAAGACATGTGAGAGAGAGCATCAAAAGCGAGATAGAAAAGGTCTTTAAATATGCATTGTTCTGACAGATGAGATGCTGAGAAGACAGCACTTTAAAGGGATTATTATATAATATAGATCTTGATTGTGCTTCATCATGTACTTAAGAATAAGATATTGTTTTTTTACATTACATAAAAGTGCCACCATACTAAAAATAAAATGGAACAATAGCGAAGTGATGCATGGGTGCACATGTCAGGGAGATCTTCATTGCCCCAGTAAAAAATTTCTTTGATGTTTCCATAGTCAGCACTGTTGAAAAGACATGTCTTTCAGCTAACCTTCCTGGTTATTTCCAGGGTAGTAATCCTGTAGTGATTTGTTTATTTATATTGAAATGTATTACTATTTTTCTAAAAGATTTACTCAAGGAGGTTCACAATCAAGATTAGAGGTGGGCACGAACAGCAATACGAACAAAAAAAAGCCATGAACAGCCTGATCAGCTGTCCGCGAGCAAGCTGTTCGTGAGGCCCCGTTCCCGACAAACATGTGTTTGTTCCAAGCCCTGTTCATGGTGTTCATCAGCTGTTCGTCAAGCCAGACAGTTTGGCGCCTTTCAATCAATTCCCTTGGCAACAGTAGACACGGACTTTCTGAACTCTGTCTGAACTGCTGTGGCCCTGGAAACCCCAATCTAAGCCCAGGGACACTTCACCCTTGACTCAGCCACCTGTCAGGGAAAACTCTGACAAGGGCTGATTGCAGCCTGCTGGAATTTAAATTTCCCTTTCCCTGCTGCTGTGCAGCGCAGGAAGAGGGACATTTAAATCCCCCACTCAGTTTTTGTAGGATTGCTGTTATGGGAAAGGCTCTTCATTTAAAGCAGTCCTTAATTCAAAAAGGTGGGCTATGAAATCCAAAAGATAAATGTCTATCAAAATATCTGAAGACAGGATATGTCAGCCCATACTTTAAAAATGACTGTTGATGTGAAAGAGCTATTTTGCAATAGCTCACGTCTGACCTAGCCAAAGTGCCTTTCATTCAGCTGAGCATGTGATAATTAAAACACAGAATTGGTCATAAAAATGCATATGCCTTCATATACCACACCTGTTTGAGTGGAAGTTTTTGAAGCAGTAATTGTTCAGTGTTCACACTTCAACATATTATTAATAAGTAAACAAATGGTACTTTGTAGGCCTGTAGCCCAAAATTTGATTTCTTCATGGGGCAGCACCTGTAATTGCAGCAGGGGATCTCTGCCAATTGGTCTACAAACATATGGCTCTGAAACATTGCACAGCTATTAGACTGGTAGTTGTGCTACTGTGAGGTTGTGCTACCTTTTTGATAGGGTATTACACTCTGTTTTATCCTGTTGAATTCTGAAGACAGAGGAAAGTTGGCTAAAACGTCCCCCTTGGGAAGACAGTCTTCTTACTGCTGTTAATGTTGCTGTATTTTACTTCTTCTGTTTTGCAGAGGGGGTAAGAATGAACCAGAACCAGAACAACCAATTCCTCGAAAGGTGCAAATCCGCTCTCTCCCTTCCCTGGAGGACATTGATCCTGATGTTTTAGACAGTATGCACTCGTTAGGTTGCTTCCGTGACAGAAATAAACTCTTACAGGACTTGTTATCGGAAGAGTAAGCACTTCTGTAGTCTTTTTTAAAAATACAAGTTCTTTGAGTGTATGTTAATTATTACCAATGGAAACGGAGAGCAGGCTGCTATTATTTTGAGAACAATCCAAAGCAGTTTTACTCAGAATCCTATTCAGTGGGGTTTAGTGCACAGAAAATGTTCTTAGGATTGTACTGTTGCAATTCTGAGCAGGGAACTTTGGCATTCTTGCAGTACTATAATATGGCAAATTACAGCTGCTGAAATTCACTCTTTTGCACAACTATTACACTTGCAGGAACCCTGTCCTGCATTGCATAAACTCACTTTAGAATATGGATTTCTTTCTCTCTGGGCCACCTATATTAAGGTGAACTGTTATTTCCCACACTGAAAATCTTGTTGGTCTCTAAGGTGCCACTGGACTCAAATCTTGCTGTTCTACCACAGACCAACACGGCTACCCATCTAGACTATTATTTCTCAACAGTTTGGGAAGTGAAAGAACCTCCTAGTCAAGCCAGTGATCTTTGTCGCTTATGATTTTCAGTGCACAGTGGCAGAAGATTTTGTATTTGGCTCCCAAAGATTACTGACTACTGATGCAATTGTGGCAGGAATACTGTTGCATCATGACATGCTATATTAAGCAAGCCTTGAGTTGTACCACCTCAGACTACAGAGTTGTAAATGGGTTTTATATTCAAATATTTATCAATGTAAAAAAATAAATGTTGGTTTTGCTTGATAGTTTCCTATGTGTAGGGAATTTTTTTTGTATGGGGGAGGTAGGCTTGTCAAAAAAACCTCTACACTTGGGGCAGGGGATTCCCTGCCCCCAACTGCCACCCCTCAGCCCTGTTCACCTTGATGGCAGAGAAGGAAGGCACTATGGGGGGAAAGCTCATATCTGTGCTCCCCTGATATGCTGGAAAATGATGTTATTCTGTAAAATGACATTACACCAGAAAATGATGTCATTTTCAGCGTGACAGGGAAGCTGCAGTTTGCACTGAACCTCAGAGCCAAGCTACAAGTGACGCCTTACACAGGTTGGACACTTGTCAGCTTCCCTCAAGTTTTGATGGGAAATGTAGGCATCCTGGTTTTACAGCTTGGCTCTCCATTACAGCTGCAAGACCAGGATGCCTACATTTCCCATCAAAACCTGAGGGAAGCTGACAAGTGTCAAACCTGTATCAGGCGTCACTTGTAGCTTGGCTCTCAGTTCATTAAAAATCACCCTCAGTTCATTAAAAATCACCCTGGTAAAGCTGTGGGGCAGTCCAAGACCCAATTCATTAAAAATCTCCTGTTTGGAGACAACTTTTAATGAAATGGTCTCCAGCACAAGCCATAGTTTCCTCCCTTGTACTGGAAAATGATGTCATTTTCTCGAAAGATGGGGGGGGGCGTGCAGAAGCATGCATATGGGAGATTAGTACCCTGCTACCCCCAGACCTCTGCTCACACCTTGCTTTGGCCCCTGGGGAGCTGGTGACCCTAGGGGGAGATATTCAAATATGCAATCTCATCCAGATAGGACCATAGTATGGTTCAGGTAAGATTGTACCACATGCTATATCTGTGCATTTGAATAAGCACTCAGGCAGGGATTTTTCCTAGTGTTTTTCCCTGAGAGCCCTAGCTGAGTTGAATCGATTCAATAATAAAACATTGGTCCTGTATATGGAAAGCAAGAGTTTTGTCAATGAGCTATAAGAAAGAAGCCCTGAATCAGAGCTAATAGTGAAAGTGAAAGCAAGAATAACCAGCCTGTTGCCCATTATCCATTTGTTCAGTGGTGTTGTTTACTAAGGCTATGAGTTAATACAATAGTTTATGATGATGTTCAATGGAGTTTAATTACTGTATTTACTCAAATGGAAGACTATTTTTCCCAGAAGGGGTTGTCTTATATTTGCATACAGGTTACAATAATATATATATATTTGTTTGTATAACGTTTTTAAGGGGGTTGTCTTACATTCAGACTCATCTTCTTTTTGAGTCAATATGGTTATTGCATATTTTACAAAGGCCCAGGGCTTTTTTTCAGCAGGATCTCCCAGGATCTGAGATCTGGCACCTCTGAAAAAAGATCACATGACTAGTGGCCCTGCCCTCTGTGCCCAAAGACCTGTGGGCCATCTCTCTGGGTGGATCTTCTCCCAGGCCGCCTGCTTCCTTGGCCTCTTCCCTGGCCTTTCTCTTCCTCCCTCCCTCCTTCTTTCCTTGCTTCCTTCTTTCTTTCTCGTGTTAGTGCAAAATAGTAAAGAGTCCAATAGTACCTTCAAGACTAACCAACTCTATTGATGCATAAGCTTTTGAGAATCACATGCATAAATGGGTGTCATCAAAATATTGATGGCACCCAGTACCAATGCCTCAGACAATCTAATTCAAAAGTCTTTTAATCAAATGGATTCTGGTTTTGGAAAAGGTGTGACCTAACTTGCAATTTGCTGCTCAGAAAGTAGATTTATGGCTCACAACACTGCATTGCTTAGAGGGAACATTGCTGCCAAGTAAGGGGCGGGGAGGTGGGCAGGTTTGAATCGAGGGAGCTCTCCGGGGGGTGGCTGCACCCTATACGATGACCTCGCTTCCAGGAAGCAAGGTCATTTCTGGGAAGCGAGGTCATGTCCCAAAGTGATGTCACTTCCCAGAAGTGACATCATCGTGTGTTTCCAGTGGCACGCACATGCTTCACACGTTTACATGTGATAATAGAAAGATCCACCGCCTCTTTTCCCAGAAAAGAAGCCCTGCAAAGGCCATTGAAATTAATGCACATTGTACAGGTGTGGTGTTTGTGGCTTGGTCCTTGGGAAGCATGCTTTACTTCCTATGTAGCATTTTCATCTGTTAAGTTACTTCTTTTTCCTAATTGGTGTTCAAAGGGTAAGCACAAACTTAACACACACTTTAAAACACATCAGAGTTCTGTGGGATACGTAGGTCAGAGACTGTGCAGGCATGATGTCAACCAGCAGACCCCTGGTAAAAACTGCTCATGGCAGTGATTTACTTTTGTGAACAACGCAGTATTGATTCTTCATGGAGTAGTTATTCATGCAACTAAAACCATACAAATAACATTTGCTCTAGATCCTCATTCTCAAACAAGTTGAGATAACTGAGTTTTAATTTTCTTCAAGAAAGCTAGATGGTTGTCATGAATTGTTGTTGTTGTTGTTGTTGTTTTCCCAGAGAAAACCAAGAGAAAATGATTTATTTTCTCCTCCTCGATCGGAAAGAGAGGTATCCCAGTCATGAGGATGAGGACCTGCCTCCTAGAAATGAAATAGGTATATACAGAAAGGACCTTGATGTTCCTCTTACTTTGCTATTATTCTTTCCTATCATAGTAATTTCTAATAGCACAAGGATACTGAAGTTCCTTGTGTATGTAAAAATTGCCGTGCTCATACTAGCAGGGATCCCAGCTCTTTCTACCTTGAAATGGAGAGGGGTGGGTGCCAGGCAGGTGGGTGGGCAGTTGGAACTTTGGGCTGGAGTCACAGACAGGATCCCTGGATCTCTCAACATGTTCCAAGCTGAGTAACAAAAAAGACAGACACCATCAGAAGAAAGGAAGTGTTTCCAGCAAAGACGTGCGTTCAAATGCAGTACATACAGCTTTTCTCTCTTTCTCATTAAATCGAAATTAAAAGATTGTGGAAGTTAAGGGAGAGTCTTTTTCCTGAACTGTTTCTCCTGATTTCCTAAAGTACATTGGTTATATGTTTTGGCAGAAAAGACACAGAAGATCATTTTACTACCAAAACTTCAACTCAGCAGTGGTGGAATTTCCACTTTCTGTGCATAAAAGTGCAATGTCATGCCTCAAATATATGAGATATCCATTCTTCCTGCTTCTCCCAGACATCACAGGCATATGCCATGCCATCATTTCATATGCAAATACAAACTATTCTTGGAATTTCTTTGCACAGGAAGAAAAAAAATCCTCCCTGATTATGTTAGCTTTATTTCTGAGCTGAATGTATCTGTATGATGTGTCATCATATTTTATAATTCACATGCATTTTTATTGGAGTGTCAGTTGAGCTTCCTTTCCCAGGGGAAGTAGGGTGGGTGAGTTCAATTTCTTTGCTCCTAGAGGTATCTCTGGGAATGCAGAGCAAGGTTTAATTGAGAGCAATCATGCTTCTGATGAGTATCTCATCATTAGCCATTAACTGTGGCCCTGAACAATGAGATGAGAGGAAAGGATCAGGGAAGTGCTGATAGTTTAATAACAGTTGCTAAAGAAATAATTTCCTTTAAAGATTCATGTCACACAGGAAGAGTGTGCCCCTTTCTTTGTATACATGAACGTTTGGGAAGCATTAGACCCAAGCAATAGGTGCAGGCTTTTGAATTCTAGCATATGCTAAACGAGAGAGATTATTCTGTATTATTTTGTTCTCATCTCTTTATTTCTTCTGGTATTTGTTTTTCTGTGTGTTTGTAATTCCCTTTTCTCAGAGAGATATTTTCTTCTCTCTTTCTACCAATGTTGCTGGTATCCTTTATATGGTCTAAACCTGTCCAAAAGCCTCAGTTTCCTTATTGTCTGTTAACCAATTCACCAAAACATAACAATAGCTCCCTTTCAGACCACGGCAAAAGCATAAATTCCACAGTATTTCTTATTTTAAAAGCTTTGCTCTGGTAATTCCTACTTGCAAAGAAGCTTGAAAACACATCAAAGCTCATTCTTACCCATTGAGTATAGCTATGAAATTAGCAAATAAACTTTTCTAAAGTGGCGCTTCTGCTTGCCAAATTGCTCTTTGGAGAATTGTGATAGTTTTGTTTCAATGAGTAGTAAACAGTCAAAACAAGTATGATAACTTATTTTGACACAATTTTCTTGGTTCTTAGCATGTCCCCGAAGAGAAACATCTCCTTTTCATTTCAGCTCTCAGCTTGTGCTCTATTTTTATGTTAAGACACTCAAGGTATGGCCAAAACAAGGTGGTGTTAAGCATGAGATCTGGCTGAGGGGAGGATGAAGATATTTCTAATGTTTCAGCACTCCATCAGGACTCTCCTGTCTCTGCAGTTCAGAAAATTTAGTGAGAAGTCTTCTGGGAAGTAAGATATTATCAACCAGAGACCTATGAAGTGTTTGTAGCCATGCTCAGTTGACTGCATTATCTTTGCATAAAGACCCTCCCAGAAAGCGTGTGGACTCTCCAATGCTGAACAGACATGGGAAGCGGAGGCCGGAGAGAAAATCAATGGAGGTCCTGAGTGTGACAGATGGAGGTTCTCCAGTTCCAGCTCGCAGAGCGATTGAAATGACACAGCATGGACAGAGGTAGGTGATCCCCAAAGCCCAGAGACAGGAAGTCTATCCCATTTGCAGCATTGGCCAAAGTTCTCTGGAAGTTATTTCATACAATATTTTAAAGAATGAGATGTTTATCACGGGAAGTAATCTCTGCTTCTTGCTGTTACCTTTTTGTTAAGCCTCTTAGACAGAATTTCAAAGAAGTGTTATGAAAAAATCACTAATGGAGACCTTTGTAAGCTAAAGGAGACCATTTCCAGCCAGGGGGACACCATGATTAAGTTGAAAAAATAATTGCCCTTGGCTGCACTCTGCATTATATGTGTACTTAAAATAATGTGAAATGTATTCTTTTAGCTCTCTTATTGACTGAGGAAAAGTGGTAGCCATGGTGCTGCAATAAGTAACATACAGTAAAAATGGTGTTCCCAAAAACCATAAGATCAGTAAATCTCTGTGTAACCGTCTGGTTTTTTGAATAGGACTTAAAGTCTTACAGATAAAAAATCCAACTTATATTTAATAATATAGAAATATACTAAGTAAGTCTGCAAGTACCCATTTTTTCAGAATCGAACCATTTAATTTTTATAACATGAGCTCTTGCTTCAGCTGTTAGATTTTATCAGGAAAAGATTTCCTAGCATTTTAGTTGGTGACCAGCTCCTACGAAAAGCACATGACAAAACTGCTTGTCATTCTCTTATTCACAGTCTAATGTTTAGTCAGCTTTGAAAAAGGTTTCTCTTTGTAACTGACCAAGAGCTATTGCTGGGGGTACAAAGTGGGATATTTGTATCATTTTAGGTTCTGAAATGTCTGGCAAAAAAAGAAGTATCAAATTTTTTTAAGGGTGAGCATGCTGGGACTGAACTACTACTGCACTATTATAGTATTATTATTACAGTCAGCTCCTTGCTCAAGTCTAATAATTTACCTACGGTGCTAAACTTTTTGCTTATCTAGGAAGTATTCCATGTTTGGAATGCTGTGAGTATAACATGGGGAGAGTCTGCATCTGATCTGAAGTTGGTGTCCTAAATTAGCATGTTGTGTTATATTCCAGTTTGCATCAAGCACTTGCCTTGGTAGAACAAAGTAAGAATAACCACTTGAGAAAGAAACTCGGAATTAGGGAGAAAATAATTCCCTGATTTTAAAATGAGTGCTTGCCATGATCCTGTTATGTTGAGCCCACTTATGCAGTTCCCGCCATTTGTTATTTTGGGATTGTGAGTCCATAGCTCACCAGCCTTAGAGGAACAGGTTTTTTTCTCCTTTAAGTGTTAACATGTTGTTGTGGTGGGAACTGATTGTCTAATAGAGATATTTCTGAAGTAATGTTCTCAAAAACAGAAGGCATGTGCAGTGAACAATGTCCAAGTTATAGGAAGTTAGAGCAAATGCAGACAAAACATCTGGAGTATTAATGGTATATTTGTGCTAGACAGTAGCTGCTAAAATCACAAAATGTGATTGTAGAATGGGAACAGCCATAGAATAGATGAAGGAAAATTATTCACAGTTCCATGAGTGTACACATTGAAGGGGGTATTTCATTAGTGGTTTCAGTTTTAGTAAATCATATGTCATTCTCAGATGACAAAAACATACAACAAGGACTGCCTACAGCATAATTATTTGGAACATCTGAAGGTAGTGCAGACAGGGATATCATCTGTCACAACCACCAGTAACAAAATACCAAGTACCTCCAGCTAAGAGACAAACTTTATAGGGCTTATAAAAGTATTGAACACTAAGCAGCCCATGTGAGTAGACTTTTATAGATCTCCATATTTGGAAGGCCATGATAGTATCCTAAAGATGCTCAAGTTGTGTATCTATGTCACATATTTATATAAGCTTCACCACAATTCCCTCTTCCTTGGGAATAGACTGTAGTTCTGTGTGGAAGGGCATAGGCCTCTCTAACATTCAGCACTAGGGGTGTGCAATTCGGGTATATGATACCCGAAAAAAACCCAAAACAACCTGTTTCGGGTTGTTTCGGGTTCTCCCGAAACGTTTCAGAAAATCCGAAACGTTTTGGGTAATCCGAAACAGCGATTTCCGAAACGTTTCGGGTTGTTTCGGGTTGTTTCGGATTTTTCAATGGGAAAATGCCTCCGTCTTCCCGGACGCCTGGGGGAGGCATTTTCCCACCAAATCAAGCCAAAATTGGTGGGGACCTTCTTCTAACTCCTCTCTAACAACTCCCCAAGTTCCAGATCGATTGGACTTTGGGGGGCCATGTTATGGCCCTCCAAACCAGGTCCCCCTATCCTCGCCTAAAAAAGGGAAACGTGAACGTATTTTTAGCTTGCTGCTGCTAATCTTCTTCATTATTTCCTATGGGGAAAAATGAAGAGGCAGGCTCGTCTTGCCAGGGGTGCATGCAAAATGCCCCCCAACCCTCAGGAGCCCTTCTCCCACCTTTCCTCCCACCCCCCACAAAGGCACAGCCTGCTCCCACTTGGGGGGGGGCATTTCATGGCCTCCCCAAGTAGCTCTTTTCTCCACCAATTCCATCTGGGGGAGGCTTGTCTTGCCAGGGGTGGCATTTTGCATGCAAAATGCCCCCAACCCTCAGGGGCCCTTCTCCCACCTCTACACCCACCCCCCACCAAGGATCAGCCAGCTCCCACTTGGGGGGGCATTTCATGGCCTCCCCAATTAGGTGCTCTCAGCCCCCAAAGTCCACCCCCTACAGCCCCACACAAACCCAATTCCCCCCCAGCTGCCACACACAGACCCAAATCCCCACATTAGCCCCTCACAGACCCAAATCCACCCCCAGCAGCCCCACACCCATAACCCCAGGAACAGGATGGCAAAGGCCAGCCCTCTCCCTTTGTTCCCTATGCTGGGAACTTCTAAACTCTCTTTCCCAGGGCAATTCTGCACAGCCCAGGGGTGCCACAATGGTGGGCACACTTCTGAGTGCCAGCTTGTCCCTGTGAAAGAGCACCTGAACCACAGACACCCTCCCTCAAATTCCCCCACCACCTACAGAGATGGCTGGCCGGCCAGCCCCATTGTTCCCTATGATGGGAACCAACTGCACAACAAAGAATAAAACACGAACAACACAAAATAAAGTTTTTAAAAAATTATTTTCTCCCTTTCAAAGTACGAGTAGGCAAAGCATTATGACACATTACACCAGCAGTCCCCCACACAGAAAAATTAACACAACTCATTTAACATCGGAGAATCACAAAAGCACAATTCCTGTCAAAAACAATTTATTTCTTGAACAGCTTTATTTTTATTTTTTTTAAAACTTTATTTTGTGTTGTTTGTGTTTTATTCTTTGTTGTGCAGTTGGTTCCCATCATAGGGAACAATGGGGAGGCTGGCCAGCCTCCTCTGTAGGTGGTGGGAGTGTCAGGGGGTGGTTGTCTGTGTGTCAGGTCAGGTGCTCTTTCCCAGAGACAAGTTGGCACTCAGAAGTTTGCCCACCATTGTGGCACCCCTGGGCTGTGCGGAATTGCCCTGGGAAAGAGAGTTTAGAAGTTCCCAGCATAGGGAACAAAAGGGGAGGGCTGGCCAGCCTGTTCCTGGGGTTATGGGCGTGGGGCTGCTGGGGGTGGATTTGGGTCTGTGAGGGGCTAATGTGGGGATTTGGGTCTGTGTGTGGCAGCTGGGGGGGGAATTGGGTTTGTGTGGGGCTGTAGGGGGTGGACTTTGGGGGCTGAGAGCACCTACTTGGGGAGGCCATGAAATGCCCCCCCCCAAGTGGGAGCTGGCTGATCCTTGGTGGGGGGTGGGAGTAGAGGTGGGAGAAGGGCCCCTGAGGGTTGGGGGCATTTTGCATGCAAAATGCCACCCCTGGCAAGACAAGCCTCCCCCAGGTGGAATTGGTGGAGAAAAGAGCTCCTACTTGGGGAGGCCATGAAATGCCCCCCCAAGTGGGAGCAGGCTGTGCCTTGGTGGGGGGTGGGAGGAAAGGTGGGAGAAGGGCTCCTGAGGGTTGGGGGGCATTTTGCATGCAATATGCCACCCCTGGCAAGACAAGCCTGCCTCTTCATTTTTCCCCATAGGAAATAATTTAGAAGATTAGCAGCAGCAAGCTAAAAATACGTTCACGTTTCCCTTTTTTAGGCGAGGATAGGGGGACCTGGTCTGGAGGGCCATAACATGGCCCCCCAAAGTCCAATCGGTCTGAAACTTGGGGAGTTGTTAGAGAGGAGTTAGAGGAAGGTCTCCACCAATTTTGGCTTGATTCTGTGGGAAAATGCCTCCCCCAGGCATCCGGGAAGACGGAGGCATTTTCCCATTGAAAAGAAACCCGAAACAACCCGAAACAATACCCGAACCGCTAAACACGAAACGGCTTGCCGTTTCGGATTTAGCTGTTGCCGAAACAGATTCTCATTTCGGGTATACCCGAAACGAGAATCCCGAAACAGTGTGCCTTTGCACACCCCTATTCAGCACCCTCTCCAAACTACAGTTCTTAAGATTATTTGCAGGAAACATGACAGTTAAACATAAGAAACCTATATAGGTTTGCCATACTGACATACCCTCAACCCATAATGTCCATGCTCTTTTTTTTGTTTTCCAAGACATTTGTTGAGCACTGAACAAGGACTTTAGGAGAATGAATACTTGACCTCTTAGTTAGATGTAAAGGAAGAGAGAAGAAGCATACTTAATAGTACCGGATTAGTAAGGATGCTTCAGTGATTTATGCTTTGAATCTCAATGCCATTCTCCTGCTTCTATGAACATTTCCTTCTTTGTAGAATGAGTGTATATAACAGTGACCTAATTGGAAATGCTGGTATCCTGCATATCTGGCACCCACTTGAGGACAGCAGATCCGATCACTCTAACATTACCAGAATTGCAGTCTTTAAGTTTGGGTAGTATGAAGTGGGAATGCTAAAGAATAAATAGCATTGGAGAGAGCTCCGGCCTTTCTTTGATGTGGGCTTAAAGAAATTGTCCCTTACTGAACATAGTATAAGCTTGAGGCTGTGCACCAGCAAAACTTGGATGTCCAAATTGCTTTCTATCTGGTTGTGCATTTTGAAATTTTTTGTTACCATTCATTGTCTTCCTGGCAGTGTGAGAGATTTCGCTTAAAAGTGCAGTAATATTTATTGTGCTTAATTCTGTGTTGATTGGTCTTACTTAAAAAGTACTGTGGGATAGCTTCAGTGTCTATGTCTTCCCCTCAGAATCTCTGGATCTTCATGTATTCTTATGGTTCACTGCAACCAAAGGAATAATTTGTGGAAACCCTGAAATCAACTTGGTTTTTCAGCGTTACTTTATTAAGAATCCTCCTTCTCCATTTGCTGTTTTGATTACTGTAAACTTCATTTCCTTCTGTTCTTTCTCTTGTGAGGGATTTAGTACACCAAACTGTTCTTGTTCATCATATTTAAATTAAGCCATCCATCTCCTCCAAGATACATCAATGCCATAGCAGTTCCTATATTCATGGTGCATTTTCCTGCAACAGATTATTTCCCTCCAAATATTTGTGTGTTAGGGTCTAAAACTTAAAGTAAACAAGGTGGGGTGCAGTGAACAGAATATAAACTGGAAGAAAACTTCCTGAAATTAGGTCATTAACAAACTAATTTTGTTTTGCTTGTTTATTTAGAATAGTATACAATATTAGGAACTGAAAACCTCCAAATCAACTGGTGTAGACTACGCTCCTGTATTTTAATGAGATCTAGAAATGTTACTTCTCAGTTGTTATGATTCTGAGAGAGGATTTGTGGGAACAAGGTGTGTTCCATTTTGAATTTCCAGATGGAATCTGCGTTCTCATGACCATGTATAATAACAGTAGCTTTCTATGTTCCTGTCTGAATTTCAACATGTGTTACATGTTTCTGCTAACAAATACGATTCTAGCTTGGGTCTGCATTTCATTTGTGGATCAACTGTTGTTTTGGGAGGCTATGTGCAAGAAGTACTGTGTAGACTACATGGTTTGTATGACATTTCTCTTACTTCATGTTACGAACTATTATTAGCTTGATCTTTCAACATTAAGTTTACTATCAAATCCCCTGCTGGCTTTTCTTGGTGCAAAATAAGGCCAAATATGAACCAAAAGTCCCCTCCATTTATGGTGGTCTTGGTACTTCTCAGAATTGAGACATCCGTCATTAAAGGAACAAGATCATTGTTTAGTAACATTTATTGGAGAGGGGTGGGGCAATTTGGGGTGGTTGGGTCTTAAGGACTGCGACAGGCAAATGTCCACATTAGTAACTCTGTTTTCTCACTTTGTTCCTGCCATAGTAAAACAATGTTCAGTAAAAGCCTGGATATCTGTGAAGCCAATCCCAAATTCAACAAAGAAGAAAGGTATAAACACCAACAATCTGTTCCTCTCCTTTACCTCACTGCTATTCCTTAAAGATGCAGTACTTACCTTCTCCATTGGGGCAAATTTGCTTGCATAAGAAAAAGAGACCCAACCAAGTCTGAATAAGAACTCATTTTCTTTCACAGTGTTACAGTCGGTGAAGCTGCAGCCTCAGCGACAGCGGAAGAATCTGCAGCAGATCCTTCCACTGTCGCTGCGGCTGAAGCTTCACCGACGCAGCCACTTTCTCCAGAGCAGATCCCCTGGGAGCAGGCAGTCTGCAAGATGCCCTGGGAGAAAGTAACAGCTGCCCACCCCCAAATGAAGCCCTTTTGTGGCTCTTCAGGCAGCGATTCTAACAGAGGGGAAGGACTACTTGGACTTCATTTCCCAGGAAACCTTGCGAAAAAATCTAGTGTTCTCCACGTGGAGAAAGTCACTTGTAGCTTTGCTGTAAGAGTGCTTTTCAACTTCATTCTTCAGTGCTTAATCTGTAACAACAGAAGCAATGATGCTCAACCCTCTTTGGCTGCTTTCACATACATAGGATCAGGGCTTTTTTCAGGAGGAACACGGGGGAATGGAGTTCCGGAACCTCTTGAAAATGGTCACATGGCTGGTGGCCCCGCCCCCTGATCTCCAGACAGAGGGGAGTTGAGAATGCCCTTCGCGCCGCTCAGTGGCGCGGAAGGCAATCTAAACTCCCCTCTGTCTGGAGATCAGGGGGCGGGGCCACTGGCCATGTGACGATTTTCTCCGAGGACAACCCTCTGAGTTCCACCACCTCTTTTACCAGAAAAAAAGCCCTGCATAGGGTAATACATTTTTAATGCACTTTAGCAATTGTCTGCTACTAGATTTTCCTGTGTGAAATAAGATTTGTTTTCAGATGATCACTATAAGTGCATTGAAACTGAATAGTCTTAATGTGTGCAAACTCACGGTCTTTGCACAATGGTAAAGAAAAAATATTCCACACGTACTCAAAGGCATCCATTATATTCCAAAATAGAAAAGAGTCCAGTAGCACCTTTAAGACTAACCAACCTTACTGTAGCATAAACTTTCGAGAATCACAGTTCTCCTTGTCAGATGCATCTGATTGCATCTGATGAAGAGAACTGTGATTCTCGAAAGTTTATACTACAGTAAAGTTGGTTAGTTTTAAAGGTGCTACTGGACTCTTTTCTATTTTGCTACTACAGACTAACATGGTTAACTTTTCTGGATCTACGACTGTTATATTCCACACATACTCAAAGGCATCCCTTATACAGGAAGCAATCCCAGGTGATATATGTTCCAGAAGTAACATGATTAACAATTACACTTTTCATTTGTGTGGTTCTTTAGACTTGTATTCATAGTGCTTCTTATGATTCTCACAAGTCATGTTGTATTCCTTACAACAGCCCTGTTAGTCTCAAAACCTATCAGGGGTTAAGGCTGAGAAAAAAAGAGAGTGGCTTGTTAAACCTACTGAGTCCTACTGTAGACCTACTGAGTCCATAGAAAAGGCAAAAATTGAAGTGGAGACATCCTGATTAGAGATGGGCATGAACCTAAATACGAACCAAAAAAAACCCATGAACCAGCCTGGTTCGGGGTTTGTGAACCAGGGTTCATGGAAGTTCATTTCCATGAACTTCCATGAACTGGACTACTGGTTCATTTGGTTCATATTAAAGGGCCAGTTTAAATGGCCATTTTCCCCAGGGGAAATGGCCATTTAAACTTTTCCTGCCACTTGCAAGCATCAGGTCCCTTTAAACTGTCAGGTGGCAGGGGGGATCTCCCCCGGCTGACTGCCAGCTGATAGTTTAAAGGGACCTGCTGCTTGCAAGCAGCAGGGCCCTTTAAACGGCACAACCACCAGCCCCTCACCCCCCAGCCCCCCACTTACCTTCCCTCTGATGCTGGGGTGGTGGAGGCTTCCTTGGCTGCCCTGCAGGCCTGTGCAGCAGAGGAGAAGGCCAAAAGCACCCTTTTCACCCCTCAAATGGCAGCTGCAGCTGAAGTTTGGGGAGTTTAAAGGGCCCTGCTGCTTGCAAGCAGCAGGTCCCTTTAAACTATCAGCTGGCAGGTGGCAGGGGGGATTCCCTGCCGCAACTGGGGTTTGGGGAGTTTAAAGGGTCTTGCCCCTTGTAAGTGGCAGGAAAGGGCTCTTTAAATGATTAAAGGCCCCTTTCCCTGCCGGAAAGGGGAATTTAAACCCCACAAACCACAAACTGGTTTGTAACTGGGCCAGTTCCGTGCCGGTTCGTGGTTCGTGGAAACTCCACGAACCACAAACCCCATGGTTCGGATTTTTTCTGGTTCGTGCCCATGTCTAATCCCAATCCTTCTCTTTGCCATTATGCTATACTGGCTATTGCAGATAGCTTTTGGAATAGTCAACTCTGGCTTAGATGAAACCCTAGAAACTTTCCATACTGATTGCTTCTGGGCTGAGAAAGTCACTAAATAAATTTAAAAACCCATTTTGAAGTTGTTCATAGAAGGTACTCTATCAGCAGATGGATGGTCAGATTCTGGTACAGGATATGAGGCACTCCATTTTATGAGAGCCTGCAGGAAAAGAGCAGTGCAGCCAAACTGTCAGGAACACATAGCTGTTCACAAGCTGGGAAGAAATAATGAACTGTTGCTGCTGTCTTGTGCGGTGCTCATCAGGGAGTCCCCAAGCACAGTTGCACAAGCCAAAGCCCTGATACAAACCTCTGCCTGAAGTGACTATACTGGGATGGGATTCTGAAAACCTAACTGCATTTTGTTAGGCTTGTCCAAATTCAGGCAAGACAGATCAGGACTGTAACCTGCCCTTATTCTTTTCTCCTTCATCATCAGAATCAAGGCCTTTATGGCATCTGTCCAAGAAAATACTTTTTGTCTTGGTCTTTCTGGCTTCATCTAGTTTCCCTTTAGGTTTTTTTGATATTTCTTCTAATATTGGCCAATTTAACATTTCCACCAAATGTGCCAGTGGTAGAATTTTTTCCCAAAAAAACACCCCAAAAGATGTTCCTTTGTCCTGCCAGCCCTTCTTAGGCCCTTTCCACATGTCCTTAAAGAACAGCCCACTCACCGAATGCCGGCAGCTTTTCCCCTTGACTCTATACATCTCCATTATCAAGATGGTTGCTGTCTGTTTGGTGCAGATCTACTTTACAAGGCCTTAATATCAGTCCTCTGTGAAGCAAATTGGCTATGTAAGAACAATATAAATATGCTGTCACAGTCACAGTTATACCATTATACCATTATTTTTACTTCCTCTCCCTCCTGGTTGAGCTCTTGTTTAGCCCCAAATACAGACTTGGGAGGGGCCTTTTCGTGCCTTGAAGTCTGTGCAAGTTTTTCCATCTAGCAGATGTACATTATTTTAACATTTTTATGAATGGCTCAACTAAAGCACGGTCCAGAAGTTTCCATACCTTGAAAATTCATTTGGCAAGTGAATTAAATTAGGATTCGCAGCATCACAATTTGGAGGTACGTTAGGCCATTTGCAAGCCTTATTCAGTGCATATAAATCCACCCATGCTCTGTGACCTCTGGAGGAAGGTGAGTGCTATATGCCATTCGGGGCTTCAGAAGCTGCAGCAGAAATCCTTTAAAGCCACCCCCATAATCTTAGCTGTATACCACAGAAGCAGTTTTCTGAGCTACAAGAAGAGCAGAGAGTGATCCACTTAAGTTGTGGAGAACCATGAAAAGGAAAGAGGTTTCTTAGATTTTATTTTTCTGTCTTGTTATGGAAGGAATAGAAAATACAGGTCAACAAAGTGCTAGAGCCAGAGAAGAATGCCCCCCTTCCCCGCACACACGCACACATACACATTCACGCACAATATTCCCTTTGTCGGGTCAACAAAATTAAACTTTTGAAATGGTGCCTGATCAATGTCTTAATGTTACTCCTATTTTGGTTTAAGAGGAATACTGCATCTTTAAGGACCCTGCCCCTCTAGATGCACACAGTTGTCTTGGTAGCTGAGGCCACTGTCCCTATCTTCTGCCATTTCTCCCTCTCCCTCTCTTTTTCTTCTTCCTTCATCTGTCGCTCTGTCCCCTCAGTGCTTTTCTTCTATATCTGAGTCGCTGCAGCTCTGTAGTTCACATGCATTAGTACTGTAGGAAATACACGTGTCTGCACTGCTGGGTTATTGTGTTCTGGGATTATTTTTATTTAAATAACCTCATTTCCCTTCTTTCTTCCCCCATTGACAATTTGATGCCCATTCTCATGGTTAAAATTCTCAGTGCCTTTCACTTTCAGGGAAAACATTTCCAAACCCAGAAAAATACATAGGTTTAATATGTCTATATTGACATAGATAGATACAGGGTTGGATCCAGAGGATGATTTTGCGGAAGGAGTAGGAAGAGTAGGAAGAGCTTAAAAGCTCCTCTGTCTCACTTCTCCACTGATGCAACCCTCACATGGAAGAGAAAGAGGCAATTTTACCTAATTCCCACTTGTTGCTGTAGCACCCCATCATGTTGTGCATTTTGCTTGTCTCCTGAACCTCAGAGAGGAGTTTCAGACTGTTTGGGGAAGGCAGAGGAAAAGCCATTCCACCAACTCCTTCCATGAACTCTTCCATTCAATCTAATCCATAGTTATTTCTGTTTTCTTTCTCTGTACTTGTGTATGAATTATATACAGGCAGAAGCACATCCAAGGTTGTAGAGAATCTACTTGGGAACTCTCAGGAAAAGTAGATTTGCAGTGTAACTGAGAATAAAATTTAACCTTCTGTGTCTGTGTGTGTGTTTGAGAGAGAGAGAGAGAGAGAGAGAGAGAGAGAGAGAATTATTTCTGCACATCAGTAATATTAAATATAATTTCACAAAGCGGGAAGGGATTGCAAGGAAGGATACAAAGGTTACAGTTTGGAAAATGGATCTACCATGACTTTCCAGAAATATTTCTAATCTGTTTGAAATGATACATATAGATCTGGCAATAATGTCATTCAGGGCTTTTTTTCTGGGAAAAGAGGTGGTGGAACTCAGTGGGTTGCCCTCAGAGAAAATGGCCACATGGCTGGTGGCCCTGCCCCCTGATCTCCAGACAGAGGGGAGTTTAGATTGCCCTCCATGCCACGGCGCAGAGGGCAATCTAAATTCCCCTCTGTCTGGAGATCAGGGGACGGGGCCACTAGCCATGTGACCATTTTCAAGAGGTTCCGGAACTCCGTTCCACCACATTCCAGCTGAAAAAAAGCCCTGATGTCATTACTGAAGAGTTGAACAGATCCCAGCTTGTTGACAGATAGTATATTAGCAGAGCAAGGG
Source organism: Eublepharis macularius (assembly GCF_028583425.1). Lineage (NCBI taxonomy): Eukaryota > Metazoa > Chordata > Lepidosauria > Squamata > Eublepharidae > Eublepharis > Eublepharis macularius. Next base: position 135,199,002 of record NC_072791.1, on the reverse strand, counting down.
GTGTGGGTATTTACAGGACTGAAGAGCACAGTCATTTAGAACATGAGCTTCTCAAATTGCATACAGTGTGTGCTGGGGAAGATTTACAGAACAAGCCTAAGTAGATCTAAGTTCCATTTTATTCAGTGAGACTTACTCCTAGGAAAGTGGATTACTGCTATAAATTATCTGCTGGAGTGAACAATGTTTTATGTTGTAATTCATATTATTTAGATGCAGAGGAGTTAGCCGTGTTAGTCTGTGGTAGCAAAATCAAAAAGAGTCCAGTAGCACCTTTAAGACTAACCAATTTTATTGTAGCATAAGCTTTCAAGAATCACGTTCTCTTCGTCAGATGCATCTGACAGTCAGGCCAGTGGATAAGTGGGAAGGGCCAGGAACAAATAGTGCATGTTACCTACTTGAGAGTTGATTAGTATTTAACTGAAAGCTGGTGTAGTCTCTTATATAAGCTCTAATTAAAGGAGGGTAGCTTGCAAGTTGGGGCACATTTCATTGGGGAGTTCTACATAAGCCTCATTCAAATGAATAAGAGTCTTGCAATGCCACTTATCTCTTTTCATAAATTTCAGCAGAGTTCTCACAGGACCATTTCTCAGTGAGTTGCAATTTGTTCACCCACCCACTCAGAAATGATGATCTTAATGATCATTGTTTTAAAAACTATAGATATATATATATAGGAGAAGCAAATTTCCCAAAGAACATTTTGGAAAGGCAGGAGAATGTTACATGAGCAAAATGGGAAAGGGTCCACATCCTTCTCAGTCATTGCAGTTAACTGTGCATACCATAATGATTTGCCATGAAAAAGCAAATTCAACATGAGCTGCTGGCTCTGCAGACTGGCTTATAGACAGGGTGGGCAAGCTGCATTCTGTTCTTCTCCTTTTCACCTGCTGTGTCTGCCACCATATTCCCTGATGGAAACACCTTCTATGTTTATGAGCAGTATGGAAATATTTGTCTAGTGAATGAAATCCTCCTCTCCTACAAGTATTCCCCACTGGTGCATCAGCAGCTGATGCCTGAGGCAGTAATAATGTCCATGCCGTTCTCTGAACAGTTTTTCACTTTGCTTTTCGTACTCTTCTCTCCACCTGCTTCCATGTCCCTCTCTTTCTCTCTCCCTCTTGTCTCTTTTCCTCTACCAAGGATGACGAGTGCTGACGCATTGGGGTAAGCTCCAGTTTTGGATTATACCTGTTGTGGGACCTTTTCTCATTTTGGGGGAGAGACATTTCTCTTTTAATGAGCACAAATTAAAGATTCCTTATTATGACATGACATTTCATTATAAAAAAGAGTTTCAGGAAGAAACAGTACAACTCTCCAAGTACCTCTCTGTATGTGATTAATTGGTTTTCCTTGTATCTTATAGAATAAGAAAAACCTATCCCATCACTCTGCCCTGTGCTTCATGTGCTTAGATCTGTCCTTCCTGTTATGCACTGACAGAAGAACCAGATGCACAGATAGAAGTGCTAGACAGGGCAATTTCACCCCTTTCCTCTGCCCCACAGCAGTCTACCAACCAAGGTGGCTGTTAGTCCATGCAGGTCCTACAGTTTGGGGAATCAACTTTCCCATGATCAAATGGCTGCTAAAAGGAGGAGAAAGTGGGAGAGATCTGAGCTGTATCAAGCCCAGTATATATTTTCCCACAACAGGGTGGGGGGTGGGGATGGTTGCTGATCCCCTAGGATGCTATAAAGTGATCAAGGCTATGGGGAATTTCAAAGGAGTCAGATATGCTGTTAAAGTATATATGCCAAGGCCCCTAATATGATAGGGACCGGGCAATTTAAAATGCTCAGCATCAGTCCTGACAATTACCAAGTTATTCAAACCAACATGTATAACCTATGCCTACTTCTGGGATTTTAGAATTTAAATTCTACTTCTTCTAGTGTGATTTCTTTTAACAATTGTGTGAGAGTCAGAAAGTCAATGGATACTGCTTTATCAGGAATGGGAAGGTGGGGAATGAGTTCTGGCTTGTTATGAAATTATTAAAGGTATAGAGGTTCTGGCAGGGGAAAAGATGGCAGGTAACACCTGTCTCCTATACCTAGAACATTTAACTCTGTTTTCTGTCATTTTCTTATTATTCTTTAATGTCGCTTTCTTTTGGAAGGCAGAGACAGAGTGTGGTCAAATATTCTGATGATGACCTCTTGCATAGTGAGCCATGAGTTATCTCTGTCCAGTTTGGTTTTGGCTTATAATGAAACATGACAATTCTGTAATAGTTTTTTGGTTTTAATTTGTCTTTAAAAAATATTTGATAGTCATTTGTTACTAGTTAAAGCTTGGAAAAAGCATAAGTCTTTTAATGGCAGAAGTCTATTAATGGACTGCCCAATTTGATGGCTTCATTCCATGTTGCTAAGGCTTTTGTATTGACAAGTGGGAAGGGTGTAACAAAGGCACAAGCAAAGATCCAGTTTCTGAAGTGGCTTTATTGTGAAGCAGGTGAGCTTCGCAGAATGGATGAGGAATGTGAATCAGATGATTGACAGGTGTTACGGTGTGCTCTCTCACAAAAACCTCTTTTAGAGTCATCGAAGACATGCCTCAGCAATGCAGTTGTCACAATCTCATGGTAATGAAGCATTTACATCACACTCTACCACACTGTGATAGGTGTGCCTATAGTCTGACAGATGTTTTCATTGAGCTCTTGGTGGAGAGCTCTGCAGGGATCTAAAGTGTTATTATCTGTGAGAAATTTACATCACCTGAATAAGAAGAGAAAAGTTAACCTTGTAAAGATTATAAATGCCTTTGCAGCTTCCAGGCAGGTTACATGTAAACAGCTATTTCCAGTTCAATAATTGTAGCTCACATCTAGAGATAGCAGACCCGCTTTCCACTCTAATTTGCCACAGTAAGATCTATTTTATTATTGTGATACATTTTAAGACATTGAACTGCAAGCTTGTTTCAAGGATAACTTCGGACAGGTCTGTTTGGCTGAAATGTTAAGGTTTCTAAAATGTCTTTGAAATGTTATGGTTTCCCTCCTGTTGTAATAATAAAGTAAAGCTTTACACCATTTGTTCAAGGCCCATAGCTAGAGTTTTGGTTAGTATATCCAAGTGCACACAATGCTCTCGCCCAGTTCCTATCAGTGGATTAGGGAAGAATCAATCTCCTCTATGTGCCCCCCCCCCCATGCATGTTTTCTCTGGCACCTGTCTTTCCCATGCCCTTTGCTTCCTTCCCTGTCTCTTGCACATCACCTCTCTATCTCATGCTCCCATTTCTCTCCCATGCCCATGATGCTTTATCTCAGCTTTTGTCCTGATGACCCCCCACATGTTCATGCCACACTGCAGTAATGCAACTATTATTAGATAAGTACTCAGTTCAGCATCTGAGGGAAGATTATTTCTTAAATGACCCAATAATACAATTTTAGAATCAAAGGAGTCTTTTTCATGTCAGTAATCAAATCCAAACTCTTTGTCCAAAAGGGTATTATTATTGAACATTTTCCAAAAAATATGAATGAATGAAGTCAGCATTTGGTACATAAGAGCTCCAACATTCAGCATTAGTTAACTTATATAAGTGATGTAGGTGTAAGACTGGGGGTGGATTTTAATCACTGAGGAAAATTTTAATCTGTGGAACTTAGAGTTAAGGATACACTTATTTAACTTTTGTTTACTGTTCTGACTTTGGTGTTATTGTGAAAGGAAATAAAGTATTAATTATGGTCTTTTCTTACAACAAATGGTAAATTTTGTAAGTCATCTTATACTTCTTCCAGTATCTTCAGAAGGTTTTGACATTTGAATGACATGCCTATTTATTATAAATCAGTTCTTTAAAAGGCAGATAATTAATCAGCATTGACTCAATGAAGGAAGCCACCACCAGTTTGCAAGATCTGAGCAAGTCTGTTAATGATAGGACATTTTGGAGGTCTTTCATTCATGAGGTCACCATAGGTCAGAGGTGACTTGAGGCACATAATACACTCAATTAATAAGCAAAATATTCCTGAATTGGTGCACAGAATTTCTTAAAATGCAAAGAGGAAGTTCACAGGGTGTAACATACTTTTTTTTCTTTAGCAGCATTTAATATAGTCCAGTATCCCCAAACACAATTCTCATTATGGAAGAAAAATACAATATTTAATTAGTCCAACTCTACCTTTTTTATTTTCACATGGAATTAGTTGAATGGTCAGTATGTAGAAATCTGTCCAAATAGTATGCATATGTGCCTCTGCAATTTTTCATTAATAATGTATTCCCGAATCATGAAATATATATGAATTCAGTGTATTACAACCTTTTGAAAAGTTCTTCTGTTATGGGATGAATTGAGTGGGATGAGTTGAGTATTATGCAACCATTTCCTTTATAAAATAATATTTCATTTTCACTTCTTCAAATGAAAGAAAGTTCAAGGGATCTCTGCAAAGAGTTTGTAGCCTCAGAGATCTCATTTGGTTAGAAATTAATAGCCTAGGTGAACCGTTGGTCTTTTATTTCCCTTTCCTTTTATGTAAGTGGCAAACATGACTGAAGAATCTGATGCTACAAATCTTCACTGTCAAAGACAGGACAGCAAGGATTTTTTTTGCACACTGTAAAATCATGTTTTTCCAGCATAGTCCCACTGAAGTCAGTGGAGCTACTTCTTAATCGTTCATGGGAAAATTTCAGTAAGATGACTTTGTAAGTGGTGATTTATTTTTATGGACATCCTCCTACCATATTTCCTCTGAAGTCTAGTATAAAACTATAGTGATTCTGCAGATTCTAAACAAATCTGCAGTGATGGCAGCAAACACTCACCCTGATCCAGATGAGGAGAGCTACGTGCTTGAGCAGTCTTTTGCACACATATCACACATATGTTGGATCAAGATATGGCAGACTTTCACCTGATATGTATCCAAATATGCATCACAATACACAGCTCTGACTTTTGCCACCTATATGTTTTGCATTTTGCTTTCAATGGCATAAATTGTGCATGTTAAAATGTAACTTTAATTGAATATGGAATTCTATTTAGAAAAAAAAGAAGTTGGATGAGATTTGGTCTGATAGAAGGTAATACATCCCCCATTCTCTCAATATAATTATCAATTCTGACAGGAAAGACTCTGCCTAGCATTTTACATTGATTTAAATTTTCTATAGAAACTTTTTTTTTGGCTCTACTGTATGGTATAATTTCTTTGTAAAAATATGTGAGATTATTTATTTACTTTATTTATACTCCATCTTTCTCCCCAGTGGGAATCCATAGTTATTCACATCATTCTCCATTTTTTCTAGTGAGGTAGGTTAGGCTGAGACTTTTTGTGACTGGTCCAAGGTCACCTAGCAAGCTTCCATGCCAGAATGAAGATTTGAATCTCAGTCTCCTATATCCTAGTCTGTCACTGTTATCACTACATCATACTTGCTTTTGAAAGAAATTTCAAAACTGCAAATACAGACCCATACAAAATTATGATGGTTTATGTAGGAGTACACCCCCAGTGCACATTTGATTGTGTATGGGGTATCCGCTGCTCTCCTTTCATTAAACACACTGTACTTCCCAATGAGTGAATATAGTGTAGTAGAGTGTTGGGTAGCATTTGGAAGAATTAAATTCAAACCCCCTCTCTGCTGTCAAGTCCACCAAACAATCTTGGGCCAGTCAATGTCTCTTAGCCCCATCTTTCTCACTGGAATGTTGTGAGGATACAGCGATGATGTGAGAAACTGAGAACTACTTATACTGCTCTAAGCTCTTTGGAAGAATGGCACTATCAAAATATATTAGAGAGGTAGAAATGCTCATCCCATTGGAAGTAAGCCAGTGCATATAGCAGCCTCCACATCCTGCTGTGCAGTCTATCTTCATTGCTATCCTGCTGTGCAGTCTAGCTTCATTTTCTATCTTCAATTGGATATGATTGGTCTTGAAGGAACTGGGTGGCTGACACATAGGAATGGGTTGGAGCAGAGTTGGTGCTACCCTCTATATGACCATTGTTAATGCTGTCTCCTGCTGCAAATAGAAAAAACTGGGCACAATAAAGTGATGATGATGGAAGTAGGGAGGGCAGTTGAGATAGGGCCAGGGATCCCAGTCCTCTGGGGACAAGGGAGGTATGGTGGTGGGACTTGGTTAAAGAAGAGAAGGTCAGGGAGATATGGGAAGGCTCAGTGCCCTTCTAACCTACGTCCCATCCTGAGACACGCTGGTGTTGGAGCTAGGAGAAACTCCCCTTCGACACTAATGTTGTGTAATGCCAGGTCCATAAATAATAAGACCATGACACTGTGCGATACTTTTGCGGCAGCTAATGGGGCCCTGGTATGCATGACCGAGACTTGGGTTAGGGAGGGCGAAGGAGTCGCTTTAGGTGAACTGACTCCTCCAGGATACTCGGTCTTTCATCAGTCGCGAACGGGGTCAGAGGGGTGGAAATCCCTACCCGAGAGGGTTTCTCCTTCAAACCGCTTCCCATCCCAAAAATCTCTGGCATTGATTGTGTGGGACTGGTGTGGAGTGCTGAGGAAAGTTTGGCTGTCTGTTTGGTGTACCGACCGCCTAGCGCACCAGCAGATGCCCTGCTGCACCTGCTGGAGGTGGTTGCAGGGTGGGCCTTGGTGTACCCCAGGTTGATGGTGCTGGGGGACTTCAATGTCCATGCCAATGATGCCACCTCTGGGCAGGCTGCGGACCTGGTGTCAGCCATGGCAACCCTGGGACTTTCCCAGTTTGTATCGGCACTCACACATAAAGCGGGCCACACTCTGGACTTGATTTTTGGGATGGGACTGGATGTGGTTCTGGATAAAATAGAGTTAGTGCCATGGTCAGACCATGCGGTTCTGGAGGCTTGGCTGGGGGTGCCACACACACACACCCTGCAAGGGTGGTGAGCAGATTTATGCTCGCCCGTGGAGACTCATGGATCCAATTGGTTTCCAGAATGCTCTAAGGGAACCGATGCTCCACGGCAGTTCATTGGATGAGCTGGTGGAGGACTGGCAGGTCCGGCTCTCTGAGGCCATCGATGAAATCGCTCCCCGTCGTCCTCTTCATTGTCGAAATCACCAAGTCCCCTGGTACACAGAGGAGCTACAGCAACAAAAACGGGAACTAAGACGACTTGAGCGCTTGTGGCGGCGATCTCATGACGAGGAGACAAGAACATCTTATAGGTTGTTTATGAGATCCTATGAGATGGCAGTGAAGGCTGTGAAGAAGGAATACTACGCAGCTTCCATTGCATCAGCTAGCTCACGCCCGGCTAAATTGTTTAATGTGGTCCATTCATTGGTCGCCCCATCAGGCCAACACCATCAAAATTTGGATTTGGAGTTAAGCTGTGAGGACTTTGCACGGTTTTTTGCTGACAAGATCTTGTCTCTCCGCCACGACTTACCAGCCACAGTATGTGAACTAGAGGCCCCTTGGCCGTCTTCGGGGCAGACATTTGATCGTTTCAGCCCACTTTTCGGGGAGGAGGTGGACAGGGTTCTGCAGGTGGTGCGACCTACCACATGCCCCTTGGACCCGTGTCCGTCATGGCTGGTAAAAGCCAGTGTCGACGGACTACAGGATTCCTTGGAGGCAATTATTAACTTATCCTTAAGCTCTGGAGTTTTTCCTAGGGCGTTAAAGGAAGCTGTAGTACAGCCTCTCCTGAAGAAATCATCTTTGGATTCTGCCGATCTGCTCAGCTACTGCCCAGTCTCGAATTTGCCATTTCTGGGTAAGGTGGTTGAGCAGGTGGCGAAAGGACAACTGCAGAATTTCCTGAAGGAGACCTTGGCCCTAGACCCCTTCCAGTCCGGTTTCCGCCCAGGACATGGGGTGGAGACGCTGTTGGTTGCCCTCACAGATGATCTCCGCAGGCAGCTGGATTGAGACGGATCGACACTGCTGATTTTATTGGATCTGTCAGCAGCATTCTATACGGTTGACCATGACCTTCTGACCCACCGCCTCACCGATGTGGGGATACGGGGGACAGCACTGCAGTGTCTAGTCTCCTTTCTCCACGATCGGGGATGGAGGGTGGCACTAGGGGAGAGGTTATCATCTCGTAGGCCACTAGAATGCGGTGTGCCACAAGGAGCGATACTCTCCCTGTTATTGTTCAATGTCTATATGCACCCCCTCGCCCAGCTGGTGTGGAGTTTCGGGCTTGGGTGTCACCAATATGCAGATGACACCCAACTTTATCTGTTGATAGACGGCCAACCCGGATTGGCCCCAGATATCCTGGAGCATGTTTTTGAAGCTGTGGCTGGATGGTTGAGACAAAGTCAGCTGAAACTGAACCCTACAAAGACGGAGATCATGTACTTGAGTCGTGGAAATGTGGATTCGGGACCTCGGCTTCCTGTGCTCGATGGGGCAGTGCTTACACTGGCTCCGAGAGTTAGAAGCCTGGGGGTGATTCTTGATTCCTCCTTAACAATGGAGGATCAGGTCTCGGCGGTTGCCAGGTCCTCTTTTTACTATCTTCGTCAGGTCAGGCAGCTTCCCCCTATCTGTCATCTCGTGACTTGACTACAGTGGTCCAAGCAATGGTCACCTCTAGACTGGACTACTGTAATGCACTCTACGCTGGGCTTCCCTTGAGCTTGATCCAGCGGTTACAACTGGTGCAGAATGCAGCGGCACGAGTTATTACCAGAACACCAATATGGGAATATATAACACCAGTACTGCGCCAGCTGCATTGGCTACCGGTGGAGTACCGAATCAGGTTCAAGGTTTTGGTACTAACCTATAAAGCTCTAAGTGGACTGGGACCATTGTACCTGCAGGACCGCCTCTCCCCATATGAGCCCCAGAGGACTCTTCGCTCAAATGACAAACATCTGTTAAAGATCCCTGGCCCTAGGGAGGCCCACCTAGCATCGACCAGGGCCAGGGCATTTTCAGCCCTGGCCCCAACCTGGTGGAATGCTCTGTCTTGCAAGACCAGGGCCCAGCAGGACTTGTTAGCATTTTGCTGGGCTTGCAAGACGGAGCTGTTCCACCAGGCATATGGGTGATGCTGGGCGGTGCCCCTCCCCCCTAGTGGGGAGGTGAGATTCTGTGCCCTCCCGCCCAAAGTCATCTCACATCTTTATATGATCGCTGTAATCTGCTCTATAGACGGTGATAGGTGAATGTATAACATGCTGCTATGTTTTTATTTTTTATAGCTGTATTTACATGGTGCTAAGATATGTTTTAAATGAATGATATGTATTATTTATATTTTAATGGCTACTGCTGTTGAATTGTGTAGTGTGTTTTAAATTGTTGTGATCCGCCCTGAGCCCACTTGGTTGGGGAGGGCGGACTATAAATTTAAGTAAATAAATAAATTGTGTTACTTTTAATAAAATATGCACTTGCATACATTCCACTGAAAGCATTTATAGACTACATTCTATTTTCCTTGGGTGCAATTTTATGGATGGTGGCAGTTAGGGAACATACACCTAATGGTGCTCATCTTTCAAGGCCAGTTTCCTACTAGACATGGGCATGAACAGAGAAAAAACCAAACATGGTGTTCATTGTTTGTTGCCATCCATGAACAATGAACAATGAACATTGACGAACATGACCTGTTCACGAATATGACCTGTTCACGAGCAGGCTCTCCTCCAGCCATCAAGATCCCTACCACACCACTCCCAGAAACCTGACCTGAGCAGGCAGCAGGAAAGGTACTAGTAATAAATAATAGCTTGGCCCAGTGCCTGGCAGCAGGCCTGGAACTTGAAGAGGTAGATCCCTATCTAACCATACATAAAGAAAATTCAAGCTTCATTGCACTCTCCCTCTCTCTGTCTCAAAATGCCAACAGCAACTGTCTCTCCCTCATTGTCTGCAAAACCAGATCTGGGAGCCCCCCACCCCCCCTGCTCTTTGCTTCCTTGTAACAAATTTGGAGCTCCACACTTGAAAGGAAAACCTGCCTATCAAGCTAAATTGGGCTTAGGTTGGGGTTTCCAGGGCAACAGCAGGAGTTCAGACAGAGTTCAGGCAGTCCCTGCCTCCGTTTGCCAAGGGGATTGATTGCAGTTGCCAGATTGTCTGGCTTGAAGAATAGCAAGACAAACAGCAACGAACGAGGCTTGCAACCACCACCTGTTTGTTTAGAATGGGGCCTCACAAGCAGCTTGTTCGCCAACAGCTGATTGGGCTGTTCGTGGCTTTTTTTAGTTCGTATTGCTGTTCATGCCCATCTCTATTCCCTACCCCTTTAAACTGCAGGGGAGGTTGTCAATGGATTGGCTGCATCTGGTGGATCCTCCTCTTCACTGACAGCTCCATGGGATTGGTAGACAAGAACACTTAGGCAGCAGCAAGTTTTTGCTGAAAACTTGAATGTGACACAGCAGCTCCACAAAAAATCTGTGTTTACTTAGTCTCAGCTAACACAATTCTCTTCTGGCCAATCTTTTAAGCCTGAGGGTACAGTCCCCCATGCAGCTTCTAGGATAATATGGGCAGAAAAGTGACTTGGCTTTGGAGTACACACTCCATGGTATCAATTGTCAAATCACCCCCCCCCCTTTTAGGGCCCATGTTGAAAGAAAGTGCAATATGTGGTTTGAAATATGTTTCCCTTCAGAGTGCTTGCCAGGCTAGGTCAGCTGCAGGTTCATGCCTGTGCGCTGCTATGTTATATCCCCATTTGCTGGCAGAATACAGGCTTCAAATGGTTTGGGTTTTTTCCTCTGCATTCCTTCAGCATATAGGAAGCTTCTTTACACTGATGATTGCATCTGCACATTAGAGAGGCATTGTGAAAAAAGGGACAATGAGAGCTATATTTGCAGTGCTAGAAACTGGAGAGTTTCAAATGTAGAGATATATTTTTATCAGCAATGGATTATATATGTGTACAGAGATACATATACTATACATACAGAATTACAATTATATTTTATAGTATAGATGCATGAACTAACACACAAATCAATGTGGTCATATACACATAAACATTTAATATTTTGCAGACATTTATATATTTAATATATAGATTCCAGACAAATTCCAGAAAGGTAGCTATGATTGTATGTATCAGCAACAGCACAAGGAGTCTTCTGGCACCTTAGGCACTTTAGGATGTAATCCTAAACACATTTACTAAGGAATAAGTCCTATTGAACTAAGTGGAATTTACTTCTGAGTGTACATGCTTAAGAGTGCACTGTATCAAATTTATTGTGGCATTAACTCCCACGGATTAGAATGAGGACCAATATGTCGCAGTAAATCTGTTAAATCTCTAAAATGCTACAAGTCTTTTTAGATTAAGTCTAAAGTCTATATTGTCTATTACTTGTTGAATGGGTTTGTCTCCATTGTTGTCACTTCTGTTTAAAGATGGTGGCTGTTTCCAAACAGTGTTCCTCCTTCTCTAAAGGAATGACTCAGTACTACCTCTCAGTGGAGGGATATGGGAACTCAAGCAAAGACTCAAAAGGATTGCTAGCAATGCAGTGTGTACTTTGCTGCCTTTGCTAGTAAAACACCTTTACAAGAAGCTTGCTGGGGGACCAAATTGCATAAAATTGCAGATATATAAAGGAAAACCTTTGACCTGAAAGAGAAAGAGAGAGACTAATGAACAAAAGATGGGATGTTCAATAGTGTATTTTTCCACATATGCTTTCTGCATAACATATGCTAAGTCTACAGGAGATTTCCCAGTTGAAATATGAACAGCAAATTTATACAGAGATTAAATATTGTGGTGATTGGTGCTGTATATTTAATTGACTAGAGTTTCTCAGGGCATTCTCTTCCTCTTGTGTTCTCTCAGGTCTCGTTCAATCAGTGGAGCTTCATCTGGCCTGTCTACCAGTCCTCTCAGCAGCCCAAGGGTAAGTTGGATTATTTGGGGGTCTTAATTGTAATCTTCTGGTGAATTTAGTGACTTTCTAATACTTCTTTCCATGGTTTGAGAGGTGTTTATTTTGTCAGCCAAATATGTGGTTCAGGGAGATTAAATTTGTGAAAGTTGATATAGGGTCTCCCTATATGCTACTAACATCTAAAGAATCATTGTAGCTTAACATGACAGCAACATGTAAAATATATAAAACCCTGTTGGAGAGTTTCATGTGATGAGAAGAACTCTGCTGCTTACTAAAAAAACATGGTGAGGCATTGAGCCATACAAACTGGAGCTAGTTTTGGACAGAAAAGCACAGCTTAACATTGCTAGAAAAACAATGACTTCTAGTCAGCATAGAAATCATGCAGAGTTGGACTATGATGCTCCATTGTGGAAACAGAAATTACTAGGGTAAAAGAATCATGCAGGAAGAGTAAGGATTTTTGCCGATTGTGTGATCAATTCTTGGGGTGGAGAGACAGGATTTCTTCTCCTTCTCCCATTGACAAGCAATTAACAGGTCTTTACTTCAGTTTTAGTAAGTCATCAAACAACATAACCCCTTCCCCTTTTTCTTAAAATGTAGTAGTTTGTCTAAACAAAGTCTTACATAAATACCAAGAGTCACAGACATCTCCCTGCTTTTAGGACACATTGGACCCTCGCATATAGGTAATTAGAAGTAATGGGTTGACCATCTTTCTGACTCCACTATTTCTCAGAAGTCAAAGTGTAAGAGCTGTGAAGAGTAAACATGATATTGTAATTTACCCCCTGCCCATAATTACACTTCTACAGCACTTACAGTGCAATCCTATGTAGAGTTATTCCAGTCTAAGCCCATTGACTTCAATGAACTTAAACTGGAGTAACTGCATAAGATTGTACTGTTTGTGTCAAACAATGCTTTGGAACATCTCCTGTTTGAAGATTTTTTTAACAGTCATTCCTTTTTTTCTCATTGTATAAGTTATTTCTTAGCCACCTGCCCCCAAAACAGCTCAAGGCAGTCAATATAAAGCAAAAAAAAACCCCCACCTAATTAAAAATTAACAAAACAGCAGCTGTAAAACCAATCATAAAACAACCCAAACTATCATTCAATAAAATAATAACAAAAGTATCAGTGAACCAAAGCAATCACGGAACTCTGTGAATTCTAGACAGTTGCATAATTAATTTTCCATGCAGTTTTTGTCCTGGAAATTTTTCTCAGCCTTGTATATTTGGTTCCCAGGAACAATCTTTTTGGTCATAGTTGGCGTATGTAAGATCAAGACCCACAGACAGAATTTGCAAGATCTGCTGCGTAGTAATACTAATTTATAATTATTATTTAGGAGCAATAGTGTTCAATCAACTAAAGTAAATCAAGACACTGTGGAGTGGAAAAACTCTCCAATGACCATGACTGGGCAAATATGCGATTGAAGGAAAAGTGAAGTTATTTAAAACAAAAACAAAAAAAATCTGTGGTGTTGCATCCTAATTCCTTTGAAGGAAATAGCAAAACACCCATTGATTTAAATAGAAATAGATTGTACTCTGTAAATATTTAACTAGGTAATGATAACTAATTAGGGGAGAAATAAGTAGCATTTTTACCATTCCAGGATGAGTTCTTTCTATTTCTGATTCTCTTAAGTAGTCCTTAAAAATGTTATTATATTAGGATATGAATTTGGCTTTTCTCTTAACGATTCCAAGAAAAAAACCCAATCACACTACTTTGGAATTGGAATCAAAATGACCCCAACCTAAAAACCCCAAAATGGAAACCTGATAGCTCTCTCAATCATGGCATTGGCTGCTAAGAAAAAAATCAAGCCTCAAGAATAACTTTCTTCAGCAATAAAGGATAAAGAAGAGTAAAATCTGGAATCAGGGTCAAAAATATCCCTCATTGAAAACATCAAATCCTTACAGAAATGTAAATGGGGTAAAAGTGACCCCACCACTTTTAAAGCACAAGATTGTTTATTTTAAAGAAAGCAATCATTTTTAACTGTTATAATACAGAAACTGTGTAACTTGCCCACCATGTGTTATTTGCCTGCTGTTGTTGCCATGTGCAACTTGCTCACAGATGCCACCGTGTGTGACTTACCCACCGTTGCTCCCATGTGAGTTTCCCACCACTGCCACCATGTGCGAGTTGCCTGCATTTGCCACCATGGGCAACTTGCCTGCAGTTGCCACCATGGGCATCTTGCCCACATTTGCCACCATGTGTGACTTGCTCACAGTTGCCACCATGGGCAAATTGCCCGCCATTGCCACCATGTGTGACTTGCTTCTACTATATATACACAACAATTCAGGTTACAAAAAGTGATTTCCTTAGGGGTCATAATGACCTCCAATTTCAAAGGTAGTGTAAACCCCCAAAGCCAAAAGTGTGATATTTTTGCACAACAAATATCTATGGATATAAATTATGGAGAGAAATGTTTTCACTATTTGCTCCACCTTCCTGTAAAATTGATATAATAGGTGTTGGTTCATGTATTAATATATGGAAACAGTGCTAAAATCATTTGTCAATAATTGTTGGGGTCACTAGATCTCCAATTTACAATTATGCAAAGTACTTTAACTTTCAAGCCAACTCTATTGGGGGCCAGAATGACCCCCTTTACACTTTTTGATGAACCTCAAACTTAAAAAATAAAGGCAGTATGGAGGGAATAGAGGGACTTCAGGGCATTGCAGTTCATTGGGGAGAAAGCATAACAGGAATTGGGTGTCTGTAGAAAGTTTTAAATGGGTAAACCAATTTTTTTCAATGACTTCTGGGGTCAAAATAAACCCCGTTTCTTTGGGAGGGTATTCATTTTACTATTATATATAATTTTTATAATACAAAATAAAAAATATTAAATAAAATCAAAATTTTGCATAGTTCTATGTAATCTCTTTTCTATAAATGTGTAAAAATAAATTGCAGGGCAGTATATGTTGCAAACACATTTGTGATTCTTCTAATGGACTTGCACTTTTTACAATGAAGACTAACTACAATTTTATTACAATATCTTTCTAATCTATGACGCCTTTAAGAACATGAAAGAAAGCTGTTTATGAGATAGTTATTGTTGTGTATGTGTGTTTGGCTTCTACTGCAGTCTATTTCTTGGAATGCTCTTGTAATTAATTGTGCAACTTCCATTTTTAAAAAATATATATATAATACTTTTTTCCCCCTTCAGATATGGTAAATTATGAATTGTTTATTTTCTTCCTTTTTGAAACTGACTTCACTGAATAATCATAGGATTCAGTCATAAAATGGGATTGTGTGGTTATTACTAAAAGGCAAATGGTGATTAATTGGTTTTGGGAGACAACCCTCTGTGATTTGGGGGGGAACAACAGTCTGATTATCTATCTTAAT
This sequence comes from Eublepharis macularius, assembly GCF_028583425.1. Taxonomy (NCBI): domain Eukaryota; kingdom Metazoa; phylum Chordata; class Lepidosauria; order Squamata; family Eublepharidae; genus Eublepharis; species Eublepharis macularius. The sequence continues at coordinate 135,183,718 of NC_072791.1, read as the reverse complement.
AGATACCAAACTTATTTTGGTGATCCTTTGGAATTCACTCTGAAACCCCAAGCCCCGTTGTTCTATGCTCTCCTGAGATTTACATTCTATGGTAGCCAGAGAAAACAGAGTCCCTGTGGATGGAAGGCCAGGGAAAGAAGGGGGATGAAGTGATAGAGCCCTGCCCCCATCTTCTGTCTCATGCATACACATGCACACCACATTGCTGATGCCTCTGGCACTTAGAGACAGAGGGAGATCTGATGTATGTACTAAGTTGTGTGCCTCTACCATCACTTGCTGCACACATTATTTTGATCAACCTTTCCCTGCTGTGTTTGATTGTGGTGAACATTTTGAGCTGGGAGAGGGCAAGCTCAGCCTACATGCTTACATGTTGGTTTTTCACTGTGGCTTGAATGGTACTTCCTTCCCCTTCCTCACTTCCCTTTAGCCTTGTTCTTCTCTCTCTGTGAGACAGTCAGAACAACTCAGGGGTATGGCGTTTTTTCTCTCACTCTTGCAGCTTACCCCCTGCCCTCGCCTACCCTATTATTTTAATTTTGTTTTCCTTCGTGTTACTTTTTGCTCTGTGGTTTTTGTTTTTTGCTGATACATGGTTGGTTAATACGATGAAGCTTGTGACAAAACTGTTGTTCTCACTACCACCACTGCTGCTGTTGTTGATTATGCTGCGTTCCCAGCTAACTGCATGTTTTTTGTTTTTGTTTGTTTGTTTTTCTTTTGTTTGTTTTTTGTTTCTTTGCAAACCCCTAACCCCACCTCCTTCACCCTCACCACCATAACTTGTACCTCCTTGTGATGTGGCACACAACTGCAACTCAAATGGGCTTTATTTCTCCATTTTACCCACTTTGTGTGTATGTGTGTGTGTGCGTGCGTGTTTTGCTGTTCTTGATGTGCATGCTCTATGTATGTGTACCTAATAGCCTATCAGAAAATTTTTCATCCCCCCTCAGACCCCTGACCTCCCTTTCTCCCCCCGACCTCAAGTGTCCTTGGACACAGATGCTTGTAGGAATGCTTCCAGGCCTGGACATGTTCTCCAACCAAAGCCAGCACTTCAACCCAATCCAAAGACACAGACTTTACCATCCAAGAGCAAATTGGCTGAGAAACCACTACAATCGACTAAATCCAATCCACTTCCCTCTAGCAATGCTATTGTCCCTCCTTCCCAAAACACCCCTGCACAGAACACTCAGATCCGCCCACCTGCTCCTGGGGTGAGCCCACAGCTGGCCGTTCCTACGGTGCACGCCAACCCTTTGTCTCCTGTTAGATTGCTCCCTTCTAGTACTGACCCAAGCACCAAATCTATCCCCATCATACAGGTCACCCCTCACCCCTCTCCAAGGGGCAGTCCCCTCCCTACCCCCAAGGGGACACCTGTCCATACGCCAAAGGAGAGCCCAGCAGGCACACCCAACCCTACACCACCATCCAGTCCCAGCATTGGAGGAATGCCTTGGAGAACACGGCTCAACTCGATCAAAAACAGCTTCCTGGGATCTCCTCGCTTCCATCGGAGGAAATTGCAAGGTATATCTATTCTGGAAACATAGAAATTTAAATTTGGACAGGTGGCAATATATGATAGTGTATGGTATAAATAGCAAACATTGATAGTACAGGAAGGATGTTGATAACATTGCCATATTTGATCTTTATCACCTTACTGTCCAAATGGGTATGAATGGAGATTGAAGCACAGAGTAAGACTGCTTACTGTCCAAGCAGTCTTACTCTGTGCTTCAATCTCCATTCATACCCATTTCCCATTTTTTCTAGCCCTATCAGCCTTAGCCTTGCACAACAAGTAAGATGTATTAGGCTTTTATTATCCAAAATGCTGTTGTTAGGCCTTCATAAGGAAACATGTCTTCAATTGTACATTATTTAGTTCCCAGTATGCTACCTGAAGAATAAAGTGGCAAGCCAGAAGTATCAGCTTTCATTTTAAGATTAAAAATGCTGTGTAGAGGTTAGAGATGAGCACGAACAGCAATACGAACAAAAAAAAGCCACGAACAGCCCAATCTGCTGTTTGCGAACAAGCTGTTTGTGAGGCCCCATTCTAAACGAACAGGTGGTCGTTGCAAGCCTCGTTTGTTGCTGTTCGTCAAGCCAGACAGTCTGGCACCTGCAATCAATTCTCTTGGCAACTTAGGCAGGGATTGTCTGAACTCTGTCTGAACTCCTGCTGTTGCCCTGGAAACCCCAATCTAAACCCAATTTAGCTTGATAGGCAGGTCTTCCTTTCAAGTGTGGAGCTCTAAATTTATTACAACAAGGGAGTAAAGAGCAGGGGGGAGGGGGGCTCCCAGCTCTGACTTTGCAGACAGTGGAGAGGGAGAGACAGTTGCTGTTGGCATTTTGATAGAGAGAGTGCATTGGAGCTTGAATTTTCTTTGTGTGTGGTGCAGTAGGGATCTACCCCTTCAAGTTCAAGGGCTGCTGTCAGTCTCTGGGGCCAAGCTATTATTTATTATTGGTACCTTTCCTGGTGCCTGCTCAGGTCAGGTTTCTGGAAGTGGTGCAGTAGGGATCTTGACTTGGATGATGGCTGGAGGAGAGCCTGCTGGTCCCCACGAACAGTCAACCACGAACATATTCATGAACAGGGCCATGTTCATGGTTGTTTGTGAGTCCCTGTTCATGGATGGCAATCAACAACGAACATCATGTTCGTTTTTTTTCTGTTTATGCCCATCTCTAGTAGAGGTTGCTGCAACAACTGCTCTCTCCATGCTGTAACGTCCACTCATGGCTTTGGTACTTGTACCTCAGTTCTGTCCAGCAGATAGCCCTCTCTTTTGTCCTGAACATGCTCTGCATAAGCCACAGCCCCAGTTTTCTGTAAATATGAGATGCTGTGTTATGTGAAATTAGGATGAGAACACCTATCTTCAATATATTTTCTATCCTTGCTGATTCCAAACAAGGGTTTTTTTTTTCCTGTGGTGTTCATGTTGCTGGTGCACTTGCAGTAGAGATTCTCCATGGTAGAGGGTAATCTAGTTTTGTTAGCCATGGTTTCCCTTTCACACAAGACACATAATGCAATCCCCCCACCCCATTTATCATACTGCCATCATGATTCTCTACACACCCTTTTTATTTTTTGGTGCATGCGTGGATGGCCCTGCTCAAGAATAGCACAAATTTTACACTTTTTTAAAAAAAAAATACACATTTACATTGCACTTTTTCAGAATGATGCAATACACGAATCCTTTGGCAGTGCTAATTGCTGGAAGATACTGGGTGTCCCACTGCAGTCATCTACACTAAATAGATTAATTGGGCTCCTACTGGTTGAGAAAAGGGGAGAAAGCTCTTCAGGAGCTTTTCAAATGCTGACTGAGAGAACAGAGAAAAACACTTGCCACTTGTATTGCCCTGATGCAGTAACAGTGGTACAGCATGACCTGATTCCCACCCCCCACCCCCAATATATTTTTTTTAATCACAGTTTGGTTGGTGTCAGCAATGACACCAAGGCAGTTCACTGTGAAAATACAGCAAAAGAGTTCAAAAGAAGCATTTCTTTTAATGCAAACACAAGGTGTGCTTTCCCTTCTGGGCGCACGAAAAAGATCATCCCAGCAATACCATGCTGAGAAAATTTGGGGGGGAGGGGTGTTTGAAAAGTGATTTTAGTGGGAAAACAGGCTTTTCACAATTTGTGCAGGAATGGAGGATGATGAAACAAAACAAAAGGAGCACAACTATAGTTGTTGAAATGAAGAATTCCTCCAAATGGAATCAGCTCTGAATGCATTTTTATCAAACAAATAATTGATGCTTTCAGGTTTACTTGAGACATGGGTTTTGGAAAGATAGGCAAATGCTTAGGAAAATTGGGCTGTATCAAATTATTTCTTAGGAGAACCTTTGTATACATAGGGCTTAAAAATTACATGAATAGTATTTCCAGATGTAAGCAAGATGTAAGCTACCAATGGGCTATTGCTAGGAAAGAAAATGGCATGGCAAGGATGCATGAAAATGACCATTAAAGGCTGGAATATCAATTATAGAGGAGACATTTTGGTGACACTGTCTTTGTTGCAGAGCATTTCTTTCAAGGCTGTTTCCACACATAGGTGCCTATCTGCAGTTCGCAGTGTGCCTTGGTTCAGTTTTACATCAGCCGTGTAACCAAACAGTACCCTACCAAGTTTCAAAATCCAAAATATGGACTGGAAATGTTACTAGTATGGACACTTTGCTGGATATAGCAACCCATGGTGTTGGCATTCAATGATCGTGTTGTATTTTGTTCTTTCTTTCTGGGATATAAAATGATAGAATGTGCAGGAATGTCGGGGACCATCCTTTGCCTCAAGGTAGAGACACCTATCTGAAGCCCTTTAGAAGGCAAGCCTCGGGAAAATGAATATAGACAGACCAACAAACAGAAAACGAGTCCTGCAAGTGTCATGGCGTGATCAAGAAGGATCAGAGAGTTGGGCCCATTTGTGGAGCAATGCAAAGTATAGCTCCAAATTTATATTATGCAAATGGGCTTTTTAGCATCACAGTTTTTCCTAGCTCAGGATGTACAATGTGGCCTCATGGGCATTAGTCTCAGTTCAATCAAGATAGATGGTCTTCATCGCTAGCAAACTGCCTGTATGCAGTTTGCATGTTCATGATCAAAGTCTTTGCATTTTCATTATGAAGCATGTTAACGGAAAAGTTTCATCTCTGACAAGCACATAAAGCTGTCATATGACAGCTTGCACCAGTTGTTAAAACTTCTTCCACTTTGTCTCCTTATTTTTGTAATTAATATGGTAGGACAATAGTAATCTAGATTCACATACCACATAAAGTACTTTAGGACCCCCTTTTTCCACCACCAATCTTGGTAAGTGATGAAGAAGCAGATTAAATAAGTCAATTGGGTTGTGTGCAAGGAGCTGTCCACATTGAACAGATGTGCCAGCTCCCCAACATGAGAGAGCTGCCTGTGTACAACTTTAGATGACACTATTATCCAAGGCACAGTTACCATTTTATGTATGTATGTTTCAATACAGCTTGCACTAGTCAAACATAAATACATTACTGAATGCCACTGGAAATTCCCACCACTCCTAATTCAAGGCAGGTTTAATCATGAAAGGAGAAATTTTCAGAGTTCATCATTCCATCACATTTGTACCTTAGTTACTGTTATACGGAAGACTTAATGTCCTGAATTTTAAGAAAGAAGGGGGAAATGCACCTTTTCAGATAATTTGAATAACCAAAGTATCATGGTCTAGGATATGGATTTCCAGCATGATGCCTGTGGGTGCCATGGCTCCTGGCAACACCTTTCCTGGTGCCTTCCCAAGTGTTTTTAGAAGGTGGGCAAGGCGAGGTATGCCTTTTGCCCAGTATGGCTTCTGATTGGCTATTGGAGATCTGATTGTGCAGATTTTTTAAAAGTTGCTTCTGTAGTAGTTGCCACCATAGCACAAGGATCTTCACTATGTGACTGAAGGTAAGCTGTGTATATACAAGAAAATACTTTAACTAATATGTTCATTTAAAAGGCATCCTATTAAACAGAGCTTCAGTCTGAAATGTTGAAGAGTGACTTTTAGAGATATGCATGATCTCACCTCCTGACATTTTGTGTATGGTTCCACCTCCTGTGACAGCCATTTTTTGGTTGCACCTACCACCCTGTGTCAGAATTGCAAAGGTGCCCACAGGCTCAAAAAAGCTAGGGACCCCTGGACTAGGTGGGACCAAATTGTGGGGGGGGGTCATAAAATGTCCTTATTTTACTGACTTAGAAACAGGAAAAGATGTTTTTATTTAAGCAATATTTCCTTTACTTTCTTCTTCCCCTTTGTATGTGTGTATGTACAGTACCTACACCAGAAGAGATGTCAAATTTAACTCCAGAATCTTCCCCAGAGTAAGTAATTCAGTATATTAGTCATATCACCACCAATTTGATTCTTGTGTCTATGACAATACAGTTAGCATAGGGCAAAATGCTGCATGCCTTGAATTCCTAACATAATAGGCTATATACCCTAGAATATATTATGCTACAAATATGTAACAGAAATAGCTGATGTACACCAATACAGATGCTGCTAGGTCAAGGAAAACATTTAACTACAGTAGTCTGAAGAAGCAAGTGAGGTCACTTGTCCATCTGATAAAAGTGAAAAAAATACTTTTTTATGCCAAATGAGTTAGACCTTATGGATAAAAATTAAATTTATTCACTGAGCCAACCCAATGCAAAAAATGGATCAGTAAGTTCAGCACATTTCATCCCCAGCAACCTGTGTTCTTCATACTGTAATGAAAATGTGTTGCATTCTGAATCTTGAACATATCTCTATGAAGAAAAGATGCTCAAGTTATGGTATTAAAGCCCAGTTTCTAAGTAAATTAACTGCCATGGGAGTTGACTAAATAGACAGTAAGCTTAGCTTCTTTGGAATCTTTGTCGAGAAATTGCCTAGTGGGATGAGTCCATGCTGTTAAGGGTAATCTGATGTTGAGTCAAAAGCAGCTAAAGAAGTTCGGAAAGAGTTTCTGCTTGCCATTGCATATCTGATAGCATAAGAAAGTACAGAAGTTATTTAATAAAGTTAGTTTCAACATAACATAACACCCAATATCCATTAAATATGCCTTTTTGGGTACAGCTTGTTCTGGTACATCCAATGGCCCCTGTAGTCTTCCCTGGCTACTGAGATCATTTAGCATTTGATAAATAATCATCATCATGATGATTTTGGACCAAGAAAAGGATCTGATGAGACAGCGTGAGACAGTCCTAGACACTTTCCAAACCATGATGCTTTGCATTGTTAGAAAAAATCCTGGGCATTCTGCCACTGATGCAACAGCAACAAAGGGTGATGGAAGGTACTAGATAATCGAAGCGGCGGGTGATTTACAATGCCATCTTAAGTACAGTTATACCCTTCTAAGTCCATTGTGCCCTGACCTGGATGGTCCAGGTGAACCCAATCTCCTCTGATCTCAGAAGTTAAGCAGGATCAGCTCTGGCTAATACCAATTCCTTCAAATATTGTCAAGTGGCATTGTAAATTTCTTTATTTTTTTAAAAAATAACCTTTCCCTTGTCTTTCCTTCACTTCTTCCTTTTCTGTTTCTATCCTCTGTGAATTTACTGCCTTTCTCTGCTCCTTATTCTCCCTTTAAGAAGCACTTTGTGGAGGTAAAGCCAGCCTTAGTAGGCAGTTTAGATGCAAGTCAAGGCCTCAGGCCCTTTCCCCCTTTCCAAGGTAATTGCTGAATTAATGAGTTCAACTGGATGGCACCCTGCAGTAAACATAATAAAAGTTGTAAAAAATAATGAACTGCATTTTTATTTCAACCATTGAGGCCTTTATGCTCTGTGACCACTTTGGAGGGGGGTGGGGTTGGCCTTAGAAACAAGATGTCTTGATTGCAGAAGAACAGTTACTGGCCCTGTGATTCAAATGTTACATAAATATATTGCCTTTCTCTGCTACTGCATCTTTTAATGACTCTAATTCATTTAACAGTTCTGATGACTGGATAATTTACCTTGACATGTCTAGGTAATGTGTATCATTTTACTTGTGGAAAAACCCTAGATAATTTAAATAAAATTGATACGCCTATACCCCCTTCTGGTGTAAAGCAGCAGGACTCCATCTGCTTTTAAAATTTACCTGTATATATAAAACCATTCAGATTACAGAGATATGTATCTTGAACAGACATCAAGGCTCTTCCATCCCAAACATTTTCATACTGAATCTTCTGGCAATGTCTGGTTACCATCCCCTGTATCAACTATTACCATGGCACTAGTGTTATAGCCTAATTGTTTATGCTCCAGTCCTGCTAAATCACCTCACATCAGCAGCTGGATCAGGAACTGCAGGTGTGAATCTGATGTGCGTCCTGTTTTTCAGCAGACTACGCATGTGACAGTGCCATACTAAGCAGAGTTAATAAAAAAGCCTGACAAAATCCTTTAGTCCAAAATCCTTTTGTCCAACTTCAGCATATAAGGGATGTATAGTTTATGTTTTTAGTTTGTCAGAGCAAGTACCATCTTCTTATATTGCAATACGGTGACACCTAAGGACCAGAAGACTGAATACTTACATTTTTCTTCACATTTAAAAAACTACTGATGTATTTTTGTAATACTAATATCTGCTGTTTTGGAGTGAATTCTCACATACTGTATTCTCTGTTCTAATAATATTGGAATGGATATTTTCTTCAAAACACTACTGCAAGAGATAATTCAGGCTGCAAACTCGAGCACAGTTTGGGCTGCTTAACTCCTACAGTGTCGTTTAAACAGCCTAAAGGTATACAGATATGCAGCCACAAGGAGGAAAAAATGACTGAGATAACTGCCTATAAACTAGTAAAAACATCACAGGTACAGTTGCTTATCTGAATTTGTTGTCTTGAAGTTTTGATTTGCTATCATCCTCCACAAATCTGACATTAAAAAAAACTTTGCACAATGTGTGCCAGAAGATGGAGTTATGCTGATTTACAGCAAGTCCTCAATTCAACAAAGTCCTAAATCATGTGATTCATGTTGAATTGATAAAATCAGGCTGTGTCTAACTGTGCAGTAGGGTTCTTCCGTTAGAATCTAGCCCATAGGGGCCTATAGAAACCCCGTGTAGAAGCTAGAGCCTCCAATAGAAATTAAATTTATGTAATATTTTCTGAAAGTGTGTTTAGCAAACAGTGACACCATTCTGTTTAATTCCATGATGTGGCTTAAAATAAAAGGGAATGTTTATCTTTGTATACAAAATTATATAGGATTATATATATATTATTTGTATCTTTTGAAGCACCTTTCATAAGAGGAAGCCAGCTGCTTCTGCTGTATTTCTGAAAGCCATGTTTATTCGCCTCTTCCCCTTTGGGGATATCTTGTAAGGTTGTTCTGTGCTAGAGATGAGCACAAACAGCAATACGAACAAAAAAAAAAAGCCACGAACAGCCCAATCTGCTGTTCGCAAATAAGCTGTTTGTGAGGCCCCATTCTAAACAAACAGGTAGTCGTTGCAAGCCTCGTTCGTTGCTGTTCATCTTGCTGTTCGTCAAGCCATACAGTCCACCTTATGATTCATCACATCAGTGCAGAGGTGCTGAGGCAAGCAGAATTGCATTCCCCAGGCACCCCCCCCACACACACACACTATGCCCCTCTTTATAGCAGAATGCCATCTCTGGGTTTGAGGGAGGAAAAAATGCTGCTTAAAAGTTTTTCTGAATGGTGATGCTGTGAAGGGGCAAAGAGCCATTGTCACTTAAAGCCCTTTAATTGGTCTTAAAAAGGCAGCTCCTTTGCAGCCAAGCAGCAGCAGCACCACAACTCAGCTGGGGAGAAAAACATTAAAGGGTTGGAAGGAAGGGGGAGAGAAGAATGAAGCTTAGCTCCGCCCCCTCCTTAGACTGGCTGTGGGCCATCGGCATGGACGCTCACTCGATCCCACCCTGGAATGTCCCCTTTGAGCTGGGGCAAAGGGAAGTTTTTCTTTACTCCAGTTCAAAGAGAAGAACCTCCAGAGCTGCACAAGTCTGCAAAGGGCATGACATTATGTGGAGGGGAAAAAACTCACTGTAGGAAGGGAGGGAAGGTGGAGCAAAAGTTCCATGTGGATGGCACTGAAACAAACCATCTCTATACATGTCCCAAAAAAGCCTAAACAGATATATTAAACAGAACTTCCCAATAAAGTCCAGGACACCTTGGAGCATTTCCAAGGAGAGGGGGTTCCAAAAAGGTGGTTCACCAACTAAGAAGCTAACCACTGCAACATTGTTAAGTGAGTGCCTTCAATCAGATTTGGGAGTCATAAGATTAATCCTAGGGAAGGAGATGCTTTAATTAAAAAAAAAAATACTGGGCTTAAGTCATGTAGGGCTTAAAAGGTAAAAACTAGCACTTTTAACCTGGCCTCCAAGCAAAAAATGTTTCACCTAGCCCCATTAGTAATCAGCTGTCTTGCTGAATTTAAATATGAACATATGACGCTACCATACGAAATCAGACCATTGGTCCATCTAGCAGCTCCATGTTGTCTACTTAGCTTGACTACAGCTCTTTCCTAAAATTTGCAATCTTAAAGATATGTTAACTAGAGAGGACAGTGACTCTTTCTGGGATTGGTGAAAGTGATTCTAGCTGGCACTGCAGTGTAGTACCTGAACTGCAATTGTAAGTACAGGAGACAGGCTCAGAGCTGCAAACCTGAGTGGTGGTGGAAACCTCTTTGCCCTCATTACTCCAGGCCACAAGAGGGCCAAATTGCATAGATGCAGTCTTCAGTTTCAGTAATCTCTGCTGTATTCATTTTCACCAGAGCCAAACACTATAAGTAGTACTGAAGCTGCAAGATATGAGCTCAGATGATCTCTGACAACATGCTTCATGGAGCAGATCAACAAGATCATTAGCAGAGCAGCTGGGTACTCAGTGGAAATACCCATCTCCTTCTTCTCCCTAGCCCCTGTTGTTAAACTACTGTCTATTCAGTAAGGCTGTTCAATAAGATCTGCTGACTTTTTCAGTCTAAAATGTCAGCATTACTTTCTATACCTGCTTGCCCTGCAGATACAATACAGTTACAGAAGGAGAACTAGTAAGTATCTGTTATATCTTGTGTATCATCAGAATAACTTTACTGCAAATGGTTACAAGCTTCAGGGTTTCAGTAGACACATAAGCAAGGTTTATATCCTCTATTCCCGGTGATCATTCACCAGAAGCATTTACTAGCTGTATATCCACCTTTTTTGCTTCTTTAAAAAAAAAACCCTAGTTTTTATTTCTTTTTTAAGTCTTCTGCTTTTGTGTGCTCAGCAAAACCTTCCATTATAAAACAGGACAATTCTAGCCCTTATAATTATAAGAAACATTTGAGCGAACGAAGGATGACCTTAATGGATCAAGTTAGGACATTATAGAAAAATATTAACTTTTAATTTAACAAAATGAACTTTTAAGTTTTTTAAATCAAGCTCATAATTGTAGCTCTCCCACTCCCTAAGGACTTTTGTGGGACAGTTACACCAGCAGCTGAGCCTGGCAAGGCATGGCAAGGCTGTTGCTGAGAGTGCCCACTGCACTATTCCCCTAACGACCCAATCAGCATCCCCTAATGGCCATACCGCCCTCATTATAGGTGTGCAAGTGGCAAGCGAAGGCACAGCCAATGAACTGCAATCCTCACTGCCTGTTGACAGTACCATTTCCTCCCACCAGAGAGCAGGCAGCCGAGGATTACATGTCCCCGTGGTCACAGCACCTGCATCAGGGTACCCGGCTGGAGGTAATCTGTCCAGGGGCGAGCCCCAGTGCTACGGGTGTGGCCCCCATCACCAATAGGGCCAATAACCCCCCAGCTTTGCCCAGGGCACCCAGTTGTCCCATTCAGCCCAGGTAGCTGGACCCTTGCCAAGAGGGGGGCTGTACCCAGCCATGGTGCCTGAAGTCCAGCAACAGTCCCCCTGCTGGCAGCACATGGCCCACTGGACAGGGCTGGCATTCTCCACCTGGCTGCACCCAAATGGGTGCAGTAGGATATTCCACTCCCTACCCCCACCCCTCCTGCTGCCACAAGATATCTCTCTTTGCAGATGAGGGGGGCATCCTGGTGAAACCACTCTTGGTCATGCCCTGCCAGGGAGGTGCTCAAAGAAATCTTGCCATGGCCACCCCATATTCCCCCGCAGCTGCTGGCCAGCATGCTGGGGCTGAGCGGCCACTCACTGCAACCCAATAGCCCCCTCCCCTGGAGATGGTGAGCGGGGAGGTCAGGTGGCATCCAGAAAGGATCACCAGGGGCTGGAACAGCCATGATCTGTGGCCTCCCTAACAAGTTGTGATCTGCCTGAAAGGGAGTGGGTGGCTCATCCAGCTTGGATGGCCTTTGGGAGTGGGTGGCTCATTCAGCTTGGATGGCCTTTGGGAGTGGGTGGCTCATCCAGCTTGGATGGCCTTTGGGAGTGGGTGGCTCATTCAGCTTGGATGGCAGTCCGATTGAGATTTTTAACCCTGAGAGTACCACTAGAGAGCTGGCACATGCTTGCACCAACACATGCATGTTCCTTCCTCCCCAGACTGGTATTCCATGTTAAAGTACCAATCTGTGGAGGGGCACAGCCCTCCTACTATCTTGCCCTTTTCGTTAGTACTTTCTGGGTTAATGGTCCCAGTTGGAACAGGGGAATGACAGGCAGCCACCTGCCAGACCCATACAGACACTGGTGGAGAGAAGGACCCCTCAAGGGTGAGGAGGTCCCCCCACAAGAACATCTGCACATGGCATCTTTGGCCCCTAGGCCACCACAGCCATCTGCCTGACATCTCAGACCCCAGAAGCAGAGAGGGGAGTTGACAGCCCTCTCCACACATGAGCAAGACTTCACATCCCACCCCATTCACTGCACCACTGTGTGAGGGGACGAGCCACCCTATGGGGCAGAGGCACCTGGTTGATCCCTGGGCCACCACTTCCTTGGTGACCCAGGGCCAGGGACTATCCCTAGGAATGTGCTATGGGGTTGCCCAAGGAGGAAGTGCAGGGGAGCTCGAGGAAATTCCACGACAGAGTGGGGAGCCAAACCTGGAATTTCCCGAGTGCCCCAGTCTTCCCTCTGCTCAAGGCTACTAACTGGAAATAAGCAATAAATACAAAATCTAATAAAAACAGGCTAATTGACAATTTAAAGGAATTCAAATGATCAAAAACTAGTATTCACAACAAATCTTCCAATGAAAGAGACTACTCCAAATGCTGCACCATCTAGGTTATATATATATATATATATATATGTAAAGCAAATTGGTTTTTGTGTGTGTGCATATTTATAAATAAAAATTAGAAAGGTTTTACAACCACTGCAGAAATGCACAAGAATTGCGCCTTCAGGGATATAGTTGGAGAGCCAGCATAGTGTAGTAGTTAGCATGTCAGACTAGGATCTGGGAGACCAAGGTTCAGCTCCCCACTCTGCCATGGAATTTCCTGGGTAACTTAAACCAGTCACATGCTGTCAGCCTAACCTATCTCATAGGGTCATCATGACAAAATGGAAGAGAAGAGGACCATGTAAGCTACTTTGAGTCCCCGTTAGGGAGAATGTATATAAATGAAATAAATAAAATGAAATAAATAGTTCAATAGGGTAAGCACAGCCATCAAGAATGCTCTATTTTTTGCCTTCATTCTCCTGACTTACTCATTAGAGGAAACCATCAGCAAGGTTTGTTTAGCTTGATCTCAGTCAATTGAGAGAATCTAGCATGTGATCTCAGTCAATTGAGAGAATCTAGCATGTGGGTCTCAGGCTCTGAAAAGCTTTAAAGATTTAGTACCGGCATGTTGAATTGAGCTCATGAGCAAACTGGTAACCAATGTAACAACAACAAAATCAGTTGACTAATATCATGAGGTCCAATCACAGAAAAAAGACAGGTTGTACATTAGATGAAAACTCCCGAATTTTCAAGGGCAGCTCCATATATAGTATATTGCAGGTCTAGAGATTTTTGATGCATGCGTGGATCAACATGGAAGATCAGATCTGTTTATAAGGGTAAGAGTCTATATATGGGACCATATGTGATGAATATGGAAAAGACAATTTAGCTACTGGAACAATCTGATTTTCAATCGGTCACAATCTAACAGACTACAAACTCTACCTGTTCCAGTGGGGAGACAGAAACATCTTTAAAGTATCAGCTTCCTCCAGAATGTTTTAATTCCCTACCAGCATCATGGCTTTCAGATAGTGATCTAAGAGAGAGGTAGCTGCTCCTATCTGCTTTGTTAAAGAAATGTAGACCTGGGTGTTATCAGCATGCTGATGACAACCATCTCCATAACTCCACATAATCTTGTTCAATGGCTACACAAATGGAATTTAATAATACGGGGGGAAGGGGACACACAAAATTTAACCTTGTTATATTCTTATATTCCATAGAGTAATTCTCAGGGTAATGAGTTACCCAGCAGAAGTACAAGACTACCTAAAAGATTATAATGATTGATTGTATCAAAGGCTATAGATCTAAAATGAGAACACAGGAATTTCCTCTATCTGTTTCCCAATGCCAGTCTTTCACTAGGGTTACTAAAGACAAAGCCCACTACACCTGGACTGAAATGGGTCAAAAATGACAAATGTTTTTTGCCATGCACGTATCTGTCAGATACCATACACTGAGAGGTGCCAACCTCCAGCCGGGAGCTGGAGATCTCCCAGAATTACAACTCATCTCTAGACTATAGATGTCAGTTCCCTTGGATAAAATGGATGCTTTGGTGGGTGTACTGTATGGTATTCTTCTAAGAACTCTCCACCCCCAAATTCCCGAACCCTGGAGTTGGCAGCTATACATACCCTACCCTTGTAATCCATTTATCTTCAGTAGAAAAAGCACTAATGTTTTCTGTACATTTGCATATGGAAAATATAATATATTGTAGTCCTAAAATGTGTATAAGCCTAAAGATATGGGATGCATTAGATAATTGGATATAAACATGCCTTTAACGTGCATGGAGTAGATGCCTTCATTGCTCTGAGGCCATGGAGTCACTCTGGTATGTTTGAGAACCAATATGCAATATCCATTTTTTCATGCTGTACCCCAGACCCACATAACAGCCCACTTAAATGACTGGCCCTTTCTCTTTACTGTTCCCCATGCTAATCTTTGGCTTGTGGACAGTTATAGCTGCCTATGAATATTTTAGAGAGTTGTGCTTTTCCAAACCACTTTAAGTGAGGAATGGGGAGATATTTAGCAAACTGCAACTGTTTTGCTTTACTTTCACTAATCAGGCAGGCTGACAAGAGATAGAAACCTTATTTTTGCAATGTCTTTTTGATTCATAATATTCCCTTTGTCTGGTAAATGGATAATGTGACTGTTATTTAATAACCTCAAAACTAGAAGTTGGGTCCTGCTGACATTCTGTTAATGAAAGCTGATCTGCCCTGCTTTCTCCTCTCCCCTTCCCAGCAATATGGCCTGGGTACAGACAAACAGCAGAGAAGAGGGGAATTAGATGTGACTGAGCCCCTCTTTCTTCATTGGAACATACAATAATATTGAGCTGTCTGTAGGACAGTCCATGAACATTGTGCACACTAGGGTTCAAGCAGAATGCACATGATCTGAGCATGCCTATAACTTACCAATATCCTTCTTATTCAGCTCCCTGCTTTACGTCCATTTAATGCTTTTGTTCTTCTAGATTAACTTGAACACTACGTGGCCTTCTGTTTCTCAAGCATACCCTGTATAATAAAGCCACATAAATACTTAGGGCACTATCTTTCTCTCTCTGAGTGAACATGACACTTTTGACACAATGAACTATATAGTTACACAGCATAGCTCTTACTTGGTTGGGTAATGTGATTTATTTGTTCAGAAGATTTCCATGTATTTAGATTTTCTGTATTGGTGGCACAATGCTTTGCTTTGCTAAATCTTCTGTTTCCTTCCTGGGTTTTTTTCCTTCTTCTCTTCTCTTTCATCCTTCCCTGGTCAGGCTTGCCAAAAAGTCCTGGTTTGGTAACTTTATCAATCTGGAGAAAGAAGAACAGATCTTCGTGGTTATTAAGGACAAACCATTGAGTTCCATCAAGGCAGACATAGTTCACGCATTCCTTTCAGTAAGTGCACAAATTCATTCGTATATGAAAAAGTAAAACAGTGCAATCCTATGCAGGGGTCATTTCGTAGAAAAAGAGCTGGAGGAACGCATTAGCATAACTCATTAGCATACCTTATTAGCATATGCCACACCCCTTGACATCACTGGAAGTGTGTCATTAGTATGACTGATTTGCATATGCCACACCCCCTGACATCCCCTATCCTGGCTGTTTTGGACCCAATCCTGGCCATTCAGGGCCGAAATTGGGCCCAAAATGGCAAAAAGGGGCCAAAAATGGCTGAAAAGGGGCCCAAAATGGTCAAGATCAGGTCGCTGCTGAGTGGGAGAGTGATCCACCACCTGTCAGAGGCCCGATCCGGGCCATTTCGGCCGCAATCTAGGCTGAAATGTGCCCCAAATGGCCAAGTCAGCTGGGCAGGGCCACCTGACATGTGACCTCTTTGGGGAACTGCCGGAACTGCATTCCTGCGCATTCCCCCTTGAAATGAGCCCCAATCCTATAAAGAGTTATTCCAAACTTAAGCCCATTGATTTCAGTGGGCTTAGACTGGAATAACTTTTCTTAAGATTGCAATATCAGTGTGTTGTGTTCTCTCAGCCATTTCCAGAGACATCTTGTTGTCATCTTCTTACACTGTGCCATCTCTCCCTTCCGTTTGTTCATTTTGAATAATTTTTCTTTCTTTCTTATGTATTCACTTTTCACCCAAATCTGTTAGATATAGAGCTGGCTTTCTTAACGGTGCTTCCCTATGAAGATTAAAAAACGAGTCTTCTTGGGCATATTTTCCAGATTCTCCAGAGTGTAGTATATAAATCCAGACATGCTCCAAGGCAAAAAATCCCTCTTATTGTACATACTGATGATAATTTCTTTACATTCTCAGTAATAGCTTCCTTCTTGTTTATTCTGGGATCAGGAATCTTATTCTTTAGGAGAACCACATCTCAAAGCACACTGCACAATTCTCAATGAAACAAGGGAGTCAAAGTTGGGGCTAATTTTTATCAGAAAGAGAAATATAATACAGATTTTTTTAAAAAAACTCAGATTCATGTGATCTTTGCATTCTTACATACTGTACAGGTCTCCTTAGAAGTAAGTCCCATCTAGTTCAATGGGAGTTACTTCCAAGTAAGTAAGCTTGCACCCTTAATTACTCCATTGTTGTGAGATAGTGAGGCAGAATAGTTAACAGCATGAGCGTCCATTTAGGAAGCCACCAGTTCAGATCTAAGCTCAACTGTAAATTAGTAGGCAGCTTTAGATGATTCTGCTGTTTCTTGGGATCAGACAACGCACATGTGATCCATCTTCAGGGTCTCCCACATTTGTTAAAATTTAAAAGCACTGTAGGGCGGGACAAACAATTTGTAAATAAGGGGAGGGGTGTTTTAACCATTTCTCCAAGCGGAGGGTATCTATATGTTTTCTTGCACAAAAATGGGTAGATTTATACCTGCCCTATAGTTCAAATGTGAGTGTTTCCCCTAGCAGCTTTGAACCTTTTAAAAAAACCTGTAGAAGATTTTGGTCACAAATCTTCTGTGTATCATCTAGTTTAGCTGTCAGACTTAGTTATCCATCTTTAATATGGATTGTCATTCCTTACAGAACTTCTTCCTTATAAAATACAGATACATTCCTTAGAAAATAATGGCATTCCATACAGGATTATTGTTACTGCATTAAAATTCATTACCCACTTTGAACACTACATATATATTAAGAATTCTTAACAGACATTCTCTCCATACAATCAACCAACAAAAGGGAACGACTTCCCAATAATCTTCAACCACAACGAAAGAGCACGCAGGCTCAAGGAAGTCACAGCAACATGCACTTTATGCAAATCAATTAAGCTAAATCGTACAGTCCCAAATTAGCAGAACCGTAGTGCCCAACCAATGAAATGGTATGCTATAATTTTATGCAATATAAGTTCTGCTATTGCAGCAATGTACAAGGTATAATGTCCTCGTTTTACAATTCCGGCAGCCAAAAAAACTGTCCATGGCAAAAATATATCCACAGCGGCAATATATCCACAGCGGCGACGAGCTGCACTGGTCTTTTTCTCTTTTTTCGCTCGTTTCAAGCACCTTTCTTCTTCAGGCCGTTAATTCTATGATAGACCATAATGAAATAAGCCGTAAACAAGTTAAACTGTAACAACCTAATCGTAGATGCAGAGGAGTTAGCCGTGTTAGTCTGTGGTAGCAAAATCAAAAAGAGTCCAGTAGCACCTTTAAGACTAACCAATTTTATTTATTGTAGCATAAGCTTTCGAGAATCAAGTTCTCTTCGTCAGATGCCTGATCCCACTTCGTCAGGCATCTGACGAAGAGAACTTGATTCTCGAAAGCTTATGCTACAATAAATAAAATTGGTTAGTCTTAAAGGTGCTACTGGACTCTTTTTGATTTTGTAACAACCTAAGCTGCTAATCAAACATGTCAATTTCAAATATATAGCTGAATCATATACTTACATCACCATCTACTAGCCACAAATTTAAACTCCGAACAGACAGCAGTCAATAATACAATGCAACAGGTACTCATGCGTTCACAGTAACAGCTGTTATACTGTCCAACTCAATTGCCCAATCAGTGCTTAAAGAGACCTACGCACTTCATACAAGACCTCAGTAACTCAGAAACAGTGCCCTTGTTATTACTTTTAAACAAGTGCTACCGTACATTCCATATTTCCCAAATACAATTCATACAATAAATACTCCATTCGATTAATACTTCTTTCAAAAATATTCAATAAATACGCAATTTATATAATAAATACTAAATAAATACTTCATTCAGTTAATAAATATTCAATAAATACATATTCCATAAATAATCAATTGCAACACATCCCTATGACCTAGGAATCAATGACTTATGGTAAAAATTACAAAAAGTGGGCCGGCTAAAATTTACAAAAATACCGAGTAATCCAATTCGTTGTTCAGACCCGCTGGTGTCAATGTACTGAGTCTGAAAATCCAGCGTGCCTCGGACTGCAATAAGAACCTATTCGCATAGCCCGGAGTGCTGACAACCTCTAAAACCGTAAACTTAAATTCTCTTTCATTCCTATGATGCATTTTAAAATGATCAGATAGGGGCGCTTCCTGGTTTTGAGTTCTAATTTTTGAAATGTGTTCCTGGATCCTTAACCTGATTGGTCGCGAAGTGCTTCCTACATATAATAAAGTGCAAGTGCATTGAATAAGGTAAACCACGTTCTTGGTAGCACACGTTGAAAACTGTTTTGCAAACATCGGGTGACCGGTCTTGGGGTGCATTATACTTTTAAGATCAGTGCTGAGTGCACAAACATTACAATGGCCGCAGGGGTAATGACCCTGCGGAAGGTTAGAGGCAACCTCCTGTGTCTTTAAGTCCGAATGAACCAACATGTCTCGGAGGAAGCGCCCCTATCTGATGTTGCAATTGATTATTTATGGAATATGTATTTATTGAATATTTATTAACTGAATGAAGTATTTATTTAGTATTTATTATATAAATTGCGTATTTATTGAATATTTTTGAAAGAAGTATTAATCGAATGGAGTATTTATTGTATGAATTGTATTTGGGAAATATGGAATGTACGGTAGCACTTGTTTAAAAGTAATAACAAGGGCACTGTTTCTGAGTTACTGAGGTCTTGTATGAAGTGCGTAGGTCTCTTTGAGCACTGATTGGGCAATTGAGTTGGACAGTATAACAGCTGTTACTGTGAACGCATGAGTACCTGTTGCATTGTATTATTGACTGCTGTCTGTTCGGAGTTTAAATTTGTGGCTAGTAGATGGTGATGTAAGTATATGATTCAGCTATATATTTGAAATTGACATGTTTGATTAGCAGCTTAGGTTGTTACAGTTTAACTTGTTTACGGCTTATTTCATTATGGTCTATCATAGAATTAACGGCCTGAAGAAGAAAGGTGCTTGAAACGAGCGAAAAAAGAGAAAAAGACCGGTGCAGCTCGTCGCCGCTGTGGATATATTGCCGCTGTGGATATATTTTTGCCATGGACAGTTTTTTTGGCTGCCGGAATTGTAAAATGAGGACATTATACCTTGTACATTGCTGCAATAGCAGAACTTATATTGCATAAAATTATAGCATACCATTCCATTGGTTGGGCACTACGGTTCTGCTAACTTGGGACTGTACGATTTAGCTTAATTGATTCTCTCCATACAGACATTTTCCCCACATTCAGTAAATCACATTTTACTATTTACCATTCATGCCAAACTCCCATAAGTCATTTTTCAGTTTCCATGTCCTTTTTTAGTTCTAGTAGCACAGTGCCCTACCCTACACAACAGATATGGAACCTTGATGTGGGAAGACAATTGTGCTTTTAAAAAACCCTAAAAGAAAGGTCCCCCAATGCCTAGTATTACTGTAGGTGGGGGTACAGAGTTGTTACTGTTCACTTGAAAAATATGACTATGTATGTGCTTCAGTTGTACAACAGAACTTCCAGATAATTTAAGCATAACTTCCAACTGCTTAATTTTTAAAAGATTCAAGCATGATATAGTGGTTTGAGTACTAGGGTAGGATATGAGACCTCCACTCTGCCATGAAGCTTGCTGGGTGACTTTGGGCCAGTCACTCTTTCTGTCAGCCTAACCCAACAGTGTTGCTGTGAGGATAAAATGGGGAATGGAAAACAATGTACACATGCTTGAGCTCATTGGATGCACTAGATAGACAGAAATGGTGCTGTTATTGTAGGAGTAGTTGCAACTCTCCTAACTTTACACATGGTGCAAAAATGAGAAAGAAACACATGTTAGTTGTGGAAAGCAGTTTATTGTGCAGAAAGGCATATAATCTGTAGATGTAGAACATTTATTTCTCTTAAGTTATTTTTTGACCTTAACATTTAAAAAGACTGCCTCTGTTGACATTCTAAAGTTCCATGTCCTCCATTCTCCCTTGCTTTCTGCAATACTGGTCTTTCTAAATTACTACAGGTTTGGTTGGAAAGCATTTTGTTTTTAAAATACTCTGTTTCAGGTGCAAGATGTCTTTCCTTTTTCAAAAGCTAAGTACAATAAAGTTGCCTTTAAACAGGTGTGTTGCCACTAGACCTGTAACCCTTTTGTATATTTCTCTGCAATGCAGATTCCCAGTCTCAGTCACAGTGTCATCTCACAGACAAGCTTTCGTGCAGAGTACAAGTCCACAGGTGGTCCAGCTGTCTTTCAGAAGCCAGTGAAGTTCCAAGTGGACATAACATACACAGAAGGTGGGGAGGCCCAGAAAGAGAATGGGATCTACTCAGTCACTTTCACACTTTTATCAGGTAACTGCTGTAAACTTGATCTTGGCGTTTAGGATCACAAGCATATACCAAGAGTTGCCTCAATTTATTTATTCATTTGAAACATTTGTTCTGCATTTAGGCAAAAAGAATCAATGCATATGTATAGGATGGAAACCACCAGGCTTGACAGTAGTACACGTGAAAAGGATCTCAGGATTGCAATTGCAGCTGAATATGAGTTAGCATTAATAGTATTAGGCTACAGTAACAGAAACATAGCATCCAAATCACCAGAAAACAGAGTTGCACCTGTAACTGTTGTTCATCAAATTGTCTTTTATGAGAGTACACAGAAGACTGAAGATCAAGTAATAGTTACACTGCATTCCATAATCATCATAACTCAATTGGTTCCAGTGTTGTACACCACATTTTAAAAAAGCATGTAGACAAAACTGCCTCATAGAAGGGCGGTGAAGATGCCAATGGTCTGTAAAAAGAAGTTCTATAATGAAAAATTGAAGGAGCCTGGTATGTTTAACTTGAAGAAGTGTTCGTTTGTTTGTATCCCACCTTTCCTGCTGGCTCAAGCTGGCATACAAGTTAAAGTTAAAATATTACAATTTAAAACCAATAGAATAAAACCAGATACCTTCCTGTTCCTAAAAGATGCCTGCAGTTTTTATTCCATTAAAAGACCTGGCAAATAACATGGCTTTGGTGCTCCCTTCACCTCCTCAGGAGCTTGTTCCACAAAGTGGGAGCTAAAGTGGGGAAAGCACAGGTTCTAGTTGAAGCCAGGCAGGCTATATTAAGTAGAGGAACATCTGGTAGGTCTGAGGTCCATAGTTGGGACATAGGGACCTATGGGAGGAGATGGTCCTTTGGATATGTGGCTCCTGAGTCATAAAGGGCTTTAAAGATCATTAATCTGCACTTTGAATTGGATTCAGAAACAAATTAGCAGCCAACGTAGATATTTTATGTTCCCGTCAGCTAGCACCTGACACTAATCAGGCTAATGCATTCTGATCCAGTTGCAGTTTCCAGTGTATCTTCATGGACAAACCAACATAGAGTGGATTACAGTAACTCAACCACGAGTTAACAGAAGCATGGATTAGGGTGGCTAGATTATCTGAGTCTAGGAAAGAGTTGGCAAACCAAGAGGGTACTTCTAGCCTCTGTACCAAAATGCTTTTCAAACCAAAACGCTGGGTCCATGAGCATCCCCAAGCTCTTAACTTTATATGTAAATGCTAACTCTGCTTCATCTAAGACAAGGGGATCCATCCCTCTAAAACATTAGCCTCCAATTAGAAGACTGGGGTCAGGGGCATGACTGCTGCTTTTCAAATACTTGAAGGGCTGTCACAAAGACTTGTATTCTGCAGCTCTAGAGGCTAATATTGGCTCTAATGGGGTTAAGATAATGTTAGAAATGTCCTAACAGAGCAGTGTGACAGTGGAACCAATCACCTGAGTGGGGAGCCACTCCCTTGCTGGAGATCTTAAAGCAGAGGCTGGATAGAGATTTTCTAGCTTTGAATTTTCTACAGTGAGCAGTGGGTTGGATTAGATGGCCTCTAAGACACCCTCCAGCTCTGTCTATGATTCCAACACATTCAGTGCAGTTAACAAGAAAAGTTTAAGTAATCCAAAACAGTTTTGGATTATCTACAGTTTTCAATCAATATCTTAAATATACTATCTATGTAATAAATTCATTAAACAGATAGCAAAAAATTGTTCAAATGGCACATGGATTATTATGTATGGAAACTGCATGATATATGTGTATCTGCATTTGCAAGCAACAGTAGGCTGCTATGTCCTAATGCTTGTATATTTCTCCTATGTGCATCTACGAAACACCTGCACCACCTGTGACCATTTACATGGTGTGTACGATTATTTCTACATGGCAGTGTTAGTCATATAGATTTCATGTTTGAAACAGACCCAACAAGAATTGTTTTGGTAAACAAATTAATCTTCAAAATATTGGAAGCAAGCTTTCAGGCTACCTGTACTTCATCAGATGCAGGTGTTAGGCACTTAAAACAAAGGAAAAAATTACACATTCAAGCTGTTGGTAACCTGGCTAGGACTCCTTAAAACAGGTCTACATAACATGTGAGAAGAAAACAAGAGAGCCTCACTAATCACAAAAAAAATGAAAACAGGCAACAGCCAATGGTGCAAGTGAGGAAGAATATTTTATTTTCCAAGTAAATATTCCACACACATTTTGTTATACAGCTTCTTCAGAGGAATCTGTGACATAATGCATGGATATAAATACTGAGTTTCCAT
This sequence comes from Eublepharis macularius, assembly GCF_028583425.1. Taxonomy (NCBI): domain Eukaryota; kingdom Metazoa; phylum Chordata; class Lepidosauria; order Squamata; family Eublepharidae; genus Eublepharis; species Eublepharis macularius. Next base: position 135,160,396 of record NC_072791.1, on the reverse strand, counting down.
AATGTTATAAAAATACTAAATTATCCGTATAAAATTATACTAAAAATCAAAAATATAATTGATAAAGATTAAAAAGTAACTATTTAGAAGAGCGACTAATTAAAACAATTAGAGTTTATTCCATTTTTATTATTGTACACAGAAGGGGGAATGAAAATAACTGAAGAGCAGAAGAGATAAGATGAACAGCCCTGTGTCACGATGATATTTTTTCTATGTTATATGCCTTTTTAAAAAAATAAAAAGAGGTAGTGGAATTCAGTGGCATTGTGTGGGTTGCCAGCACCTGGGGTTGCCAGCACCTGGGGTCTCAGGAGCATAGTGGCTCACACACACTCCCGAGACCACGTGATGACATCACTTCCAGGAAGTGACATTACGGGACAGGGCACAGACGACCCTGGGCGTGCTCCCACAATTCGGGCCCATTTGCCACCCTTCCCCTTACCTGGTAGCCCTTCGGCGCAGCCGCCCACGCAGCTGCTGCCAGCTTGGTGTGCTCCTTGGCCAGCAGCTGCTGCCATCGGCATGGCAGGCAGCACAGGCGACCTCCCATGGACACAATGCAGGCTCTCCTCTATGTGGCATCCCCTAAAAATGTTGTGCCCAGGCAGACCACCCTTCTGCCCCCCCACACTATGCCACTGGCCCGAGCAAGTCTATGCACTCGGGTTGCATGGGCACAGGGCTGGAGCAGAGGAGTGCCAGGAAAGGGAAGCACCAGCACCTGGTCTCCACACCCGGAACAGAAAATCTCCTGTGCTGACTGGCCACACCTGCTGCTTCACTGCCCGGCATGTCCTCACAGGCAGGGAGGCTCCCTTCTGCCTCTAGCTGGAGGAGGGGGAGTACTCGAGAATCTGGCAGTAGAGACAGCCCATCCCTGGCAAGTTGGGGCATGGGGCCCACTCTTGTCTCACTGCCACTGAAGCTCAGCGTGCCGTGAAAGAGCCGGGCGTCTTGGGCTGCATGAGGGGAGGAAACAGGATCAGGGGGCGGGGCCACTAGACATGTGATTACTTTTGAGAGGTGCCGGAACTGCGTTCCACCGTGTTTGTCACGGGCTGGGCTAGCCCAAGCAAGGTGGTTCCAGTCCAAACCTTAAGGCCAAAGTCAAAAGGGAGTTCCAAGAGCAAAAGCCAAGTCAAACCGGTGGTCAGAGCACGAGAGACTGCCAGGAGTGAGTCCAGAGTCCAAGAGCGAGGTCAGGCACAGTCCAAGGTCAGTCACCGATGGCGTCAGGTCCAAAAGCAGGCACGGGCAAGGTTCACAGAACACGGAGTGGTTGCAGGCAGTAGACACGTTGCTTCCATGCCTGGCAGTTGCTCCTGACTGGCTTTTATAGCTGGGTGTGGTTTTCAGCCAGCTGCTGGGGCTCCATCCTGATGCTACTCATCGTCGCTCTCCAGCAGCTGGTGTCGGCTCAGGAGACGAGCACTGCGCTGTCTCTCCTGCAGTTCGAGTCTCTGGCGCTGTCTGCGGCGCTCTCTAGGCGTGGGTGAACCTGGGGGGGCAGGGGGTGGAAGCCCCTGGCTGGACTTCCCCTGTAGTGCTGGCAGTCCCTGACTGAGCTTCCCCTGTGGAAGTTCCTGGCTGAGCTTCCCCTGTGGTATTGGGGCTAAAGGGTGCTGGTGTCTCAGCTGCTGGCTGTGGGCTTTGATCAGCCAGCAGCTGTTGCTCCTGATTGCCGGCTTCTGCTGAGTCAGGGCTAGGGCTGGCTACACAGAACTCTTCTTCTCCTGAGGAGTCCTGGCTGGCTACACGAGGCTCCTCTCCTCCAGAGGAGACCTCACTCTCAGACTGGGCCATGACAGTGTTCCTGTTGAAAAAAAGCCCTGATTGTGATCTTCATAATTGGTTAGATAAACAAGATGAAAATATTAAATTTGATCTTCATGTGAATGATAGGCAAATTAGCTTCATTACAATCAGAAGGGAATATGGCAAACATGGCAAAAACTGATAAATAAAAAACTGTGGTTCGCTACCCAATGATGCAAGGGCCAGCATGGCAAGAAGCATTGAGAGAGGAATGACAGGAAAAGACCAAAGGAGGAGAAAAATATGTGTGTTTGGGCAGCAGCTTGGTAGGAACAAGAAAGCAGTATACAGAGAGAAGATACAGTTAATATTAAGGACTAGGGATGTGCGTTTCGGCATTCAGAATGCCGAAAGAATGCCGAAACAAAAGTGTTTCGGCTTCTTTCGGGGAATGCCGAAACGTTTCGGGGAATGCCGAAACGTTTCGGGTAGCCGAAAGAAAAAAGCCGAAACGTTTCGGGATTCTTTCGGCTTTCTTTCGGCTTTTCAATGGGAAAATGCCTCCGTCTTCCCGGACGTCTGGGGGAGGCATTTTCCCACCGAATAAGCCCAAAATTGGTGGGGACCTTCCTCTAACCCTTCTCTAACAACCACCCAAGTTTCAGACAGATTGAACTTTGGGGGGCCATGTTATGGCCCCCCAAAGCAGGTCCCCCCATCCTCCCATAAGAAAGCGAAGGAGCGGCATATTGTTAGCATGCTGCTACTCATCTTCTTCATTATTTCCTATGGGGAAAAAATGAAGAAGCAGGCTTCCTTTGCCAGGGGTGGCATTTTGCATGCAAAATGCCCCCTCACCCTCAGGGGCCCTTCTCCCACCCCTCCTCCCACCCCCCACCAAGGCTCAGCCTGCTCCCACTTGGGGGGGCCATTTCATGGCCTCCCCAAGTAGGTGCTCTTTTCTCTACCACTGACAGCTGGGGAAGGCTTGTGTTGCCAGGGGTGGCATTTTGCATGCAAAATGCCCCCCAGCCCTCTGGGGCCGTTCTCCCACCCTTCCTCCCACCCCCCACCAAGGCTCAGACTGCTCCCACTTGGGGGGGCATTTCATGGCCTCCCCAAGTAGGTCCTCTCAGCCCCTAAAGTCCACCCCTTACAGCCCCACACAAACCCAATTCCCCCCCAGCTGCCACACACAGACCCAAATCCCCACATTAGCCCCTCACAGACCCAAATCCACCCCCACCTGCCCCACACCCATAACCCCAGGAACAGGCTGGCAAAGGCCAGCCCTCTCCCTTTGTTCCCTATGCTGGGAACTTCTAAACTCTCTTTCCCTGGGCAATTCTGCACAGCCCAGGGGTGCCACAATGGTGGACACACTTCTGAGTGCCAGCTGGTCCCTGTGAAAGAGCACCTGAACCACAGACACCCTCCCTCAGATTCCCCCACCACCTACAGAGATGGCTGGCCAGCCAGCCCCATTGTTCCCTATGATGGGAACCAACTGCACAACAAAGAATAAAACAAGAACAACACAAAATAAAGTTTTAAATTTTTTTTCTCACTTCCAAAGTACAAGTAGGCAAAGCATTATGACACATTACACCAGCAGTCCCCCACACAGAAAAATAACACAACTCACTTAACATTAGAGAATCACAAAACACGATTCCTGTCAAAAACACTTTATTTCTTGAACAGCTTTAGGTTACACAGCAGGGGGGAACACCAAAGGGCATGGCAGCACTATCTTACACAAAAATAACACAACTCACTTAACATCAGAGAATCACAAAAGCACAATTCCTGTCAAAAACACTTTATTTCTTGAACAGCTTTAGGTTACACAGCAGGGGGGAACACCAAAGGGCATGGCAGCACTATCTTACACAAAAATAACACAACTCACTTAACATCAGAGAATCACAAAAACACAATTCCTGGCAAAAACACTTTATTTCTTGAACAGCTTTAGGTTACACAGTAGGAGGGCACAACAGGGCATGATAGCAATGTACTACAAAAAATAATACAACCCACTTCACCGTTTTTGACAGCAATTGTGTTTGTGTGATTCTCTGATGTGAAGTGAGTTGTGTTATTTTTGTGTAGTACACTGCTTTCCTGCTCTGTGGTGCCTTCCTACTGTGTAACCTAAAGCAGTTACAGAAATAAAGTGCTTTTGACAGCAATTTTTTGGGGTGATTCTTTAATGTGAAGTGAGTTGTGTTATTTTTGTGTAAGATACTGCTTCCATGCCCTTTGGTGTTCCCCCCCTGCTGTGTAGCCTAAAGCTGTTCAAGAAATAAAGTGTTTTTGACAGGAATTGTGCTTTTGTGATTCTCTGATGTTAAGTGAGTTGTGTTATTTTTGTGTAAGATAGTGCTGCCATGCCCTTTGGTGTTCCCCCCTGCTGTGTAACCTAAAGCTGTTCAAGAAATAAAGTGTTTTTGACAGGAATCGTGTTTTGTGATTCTCTGATGTTAAGTGAGTTTTGTTTTAATTTTTCTGTGTGGGGGACTGCTGGTGTAATGTGTCATAATGCTTTGCCTACTTGTACTTTGGAAGGGAGAAAATAATTTTTTTAAAACTTTATTTTGTGTTGTTCTTGTTTTATTCTTTGTTGTGCAGTTGGTTCCCATCATAGGGAACAATGGGGCTGGCTGGCCAGCCATCTCTGTAGGTGGTGGGGGAATTTGAGGGAGGGTGTCTGTGGTTCAGGTGCTCTTTCACAGGGACCAGCTGGCACTCAGAAGTGTGCCCACCATTGTGGCACCCCTGGGCTGTGCAGAATTGCCCAGGGAAAGAGAGTTTAGAAGTTCCCAGCATAGGGAACAAAGGGAGAGGGCTGGCCTTTGCCAGCCTGTTCCTGGGGTTATGGGTGTGGGGCAGGTGGGGGTGGATTTGGGTCTGTGAGGGGCTAATGTGGGGATTTGGGTCTGTGTGTGGCAGCTGGGGGGGGATTGGGTTTGTGTGGGGCTGTAAGGGGTGGACTTTAGGGGCTGAGAGGACCTACTTGGGGAGGCCATGAAATGGCCCCCCCAAGTGGGAGCAGTCTGAGCCTTGGTGGGGGGTGGGAGGAAGGGTGGGAGAAGGGCCCCAGAGGGCTGGGGGGCATTTTGCATGCAAAATGCCACCCCTGGCAACACAAGCCTCCCCCAGCTGTCAGTGGTAGAGATGAGAGCAGAGCACCTACTTGGGGAGGCCATGAAATGCCCCCCCAAGTGGGAGCAGGCTGAGCCTTGGTGGGGGGTGGGAGGAGGGGTGGGAGAAGGGCCCCAGAGGGTTGGGGGGCATTTTGCATGCAAAATGCCACCCCTGACAACACAAGCCTCCCCCAGCTGTCAGTGGTAGAGATTAGAGCACCTACTTGGGGAGGCCATGAAATGGCCCCCCCAAGTGGGAGCAGGCTGAGCCTTGGTGGGGGGTGGGAGGAGGGGTGGGAGAAGGGCCCCTGAGGGTAAGGGGGCATTTTGCATGCAAAATGCCACCCCTGGCAAAGGAAGCCTGCCTCTTCATTTTTTCCCCATAGGAAATAATGAAGAAAGATGAGCAGCAGCATGCTAACAATATGCTGCTCCTTCGCTTTCTTATGGGAGGATGGGGGGACCTGCTTTGGGGGGCCATAACATGGCCCCCCAAAGTTCAATCTGTCTGAAACTTGGGTGGTTGTTAGAGAAGGGTTAGAGGAAGGTCCCCACCAATTTTGGGCTTATTCGGTGGGAAAATGCCTCCTCCAGGCGTCCTGGAAGACGGAGGCATTTTCCCATAGAAAAAAGCCGAAAGAATGCCGAAATAATGCCGAAAGAATCCCGAAAGCCGAAAGAGATTCTTGTTTCGGCTTTCGGCTTTAACGATAGAGAATCTTCTTTCGGCTTTCTACTTTCGGCTATAGCCGAAAATTTTTGGCTTGCACACCCCTATTAAGGACTAGAAGTGTGAAACTGAAGTCTAATACTGAATGGAAAAAATTGAAGGGAAGGGGCCCCTACCTTCCTACCTTTCTTCCTTTGCACACTCTGCATTGCAGTGGTCGGTAATTCTGCTTCATCTCACAGCTCGATGTGTCTTTTCACAGGTCCAAGCCGTCGCTTTAAGAGGGTAGTAGAAACCATTCAGGCACAGTTGTTAAGCACACACGACCAGCCTTCAGTGCAGCAGTTATCAGGTAAGTAGCTTCCACAGCTCAGTGCTTTGCTTCAGGCAAGGACATGAATTGGAAGCACCTCTCAGCATAGCCCTCACCTTGCACCTCAAAACTAGCTCATTCAGACAAAATAGGAAGACTCTTCCTCACATTCCTCCCCCGCCATTTGTTCCACTGCCTCACACCAATTCTCATTTCCCAAATGCCATCCTCCAACGTGAATAGCCCTGCCCTGCCCCAAGAGCCATTTGTCCCTTTCCATAGGAAGTGTCATCAACAGTTTATGTAACTCTAAAATCCCCCAGTACCTGGAGATGCTTTAGAAGGTATCAACTGAAAGAATCTTCTACATTTTTAAAAGGGTAAAAAAAAATCTAATGTAGCTCATGGGGAAAGGATTTCTTTTGGCAGCTGGGAATAGCTGGAAAGCAAGAGCAAGAGTTATGTTTTGAGGTAACTAGCTCTGAAGATGCCATTTTATCAGTTCTCTGTGATGAAACTGGTTACACAAGGACAAAAGTACTCTTGCATATACCAGACTTATGCCAGATTCTGTGAGCCAAGTACCCTTCAGACCTTTTCCATTAATAAGTCAAACCTTTCTTGAAACTCTCTATTGGTCAAATCATGTCACAGCAATTCCCCTATATGACCTGTGCTTCAGTGGTCCATCTTCTGTGCTTCCCTAGAAGGAGGTAGATTTGGTACTTCTAAGCAGCCTATATAAAACAGTAGATCCAAAACACAGTTTTCCCCTCAATCTAGACTGAGGATATCAGATCAGCCATAGTGCTCTCAGATGTTGCAGATATCTGGCTAGTCTAAAAAGGAAAGGGGGTTCTAAAGAATGAATCAGAGAAGGGAGAGTCAGAGTGGATTCTGATGACTCAGAACAGCATGAAGTTTGTTTTTACAATGACTGTGCAGTGGCTGCATATAGATGGAAGCCCAGTCAGTCATCTGTAACGATTGTCCGTCCGTAGAAGTTGTCCTGACCATGCCCTTTGCTGCCTCCAGACCTTCATCTTGTCCAGTCACTATAGAAAACAAGGTTTCCATGGGTAAGCAGCTTGTGTTTCTGTGATAAGCGCTACATACTTTTCTTATGCAGCCACCACCCAGTACAATTTCAAACTCAACAAATCTGTGACTGGACGGAAGTCTTAACATGAGACATTTATTTTGCACATGGCTGTGACTTAAAAATTATAGGAAGTCCAGGGTTTGGGATAGGAGAAAACATAGAAAGAACAATGGCACCAAAATGAGGTGGTTTCAATAGGTACAGCTCACCAGCTGTTTTGAGGCGGGGCATGAGTAAGAGGGAAGTAAGATCAAGATCAGTTCTAGGTAAGCGTGGATTGGGCACTGCTGTTATTATTCCATCAAACTAGCCACCAGTTTGTCTACTTGCACCAAGGTGATGCAGGACCATTCAGCTTAGCATAACATCTTTTCCAGCCAGGAAGATTCAGTGCCAAGATGAACTGTATGAGAAACAGTTGCTGACTTCAAAAGCAGCCTCAGTCAAAATCAATATTCACTTAATCTGTAATTTACAGATTAAAGTGCAAAGTGTCTGTACTGATTCTGGTCCTGGGAGAGTTCAGATAGCCTAACTTTTAACAAAATAGTGTTCCCTATCGTTCATATCAGGTGCCACTACAGGTGAGTGACTGGAGGCCTCTATGGACAAACCTGTGAGAGGAGGTGTGCATATGATGCAAAATATTGCAACATTATGCCGAACAGTTGTTTGGCCGATCTGTGAATATGTGTCTGGCTCCATCACTGCCAGCAAGGACTTGTACTTTGGGGAGGTGATTATTACCACCTCTCTGAGCTTGTTTGGTCTGCTGACTATGTGGAGTAGCCCGTTAAACCGGCTTGCCTGGGTTTCAGAACAAGACTATTTTTTGTTGTCTCTCATTGTTTGCAAGCTCACACCACTGTTGACAGATATTGCACCGTTTGTTTGTGTGTGCATGTATCTCATTTCAGTGGTGTGTTCCTATGTCTCACCAGTACATCCCCGTTAGTATCTTTCATTTTCATCATCATTTCTGCTTCTTGGGACTCATCTGCTTGTGATCTAAACCAAGCTCAAATAAACCCATACAAATGGACAAATGAAGCCCTAGAATTTTACTGTTACTGTTACTAAAGATGCTTCAACTCTGGACTCCCTGTGCTGCTTAACTCCTTGAAATGATGACTGGTGGGAGAGACATACACATTCCTTAACACTCACCCAAGCTCTGGCAGTACCATTGTCTCCAAAGGGAAAGTTCCAAAATCCATGGACCAACACATGCATGGATGAAAGACAAACCCTGCCTCTGTAAGTCAAGAAAATGACTTGACATTCAGCCATGGAGGGAACCCATACCAACTAGTATGCAAGGACAATAAGCGGATATCACTGTGGATGTCACTTCTGTTATCATGACTGATTCCTTTCCTCTTGCTAGACTCTTCTGAGAAGGAGTTAGTGGTCTGTGTGTCTTTTTAGTAAAGGACAATATCATTCCAAGGCAAGTGAGAGGACTGTAGAAGAAATAGGCAGGAAGTAACAACTGCAGAATCTCCTGCCTCATTGTTAAAATAAAGTTAGATAATTTGGATTGCTCAAACAATTCTACTTTCAAGATCAGTTAAACACCTATGCCAGATATTGACATATGTAAAATAACTCTTTCATGCCATCTTAGTGTGTTCATCATTATATTGAATTTGGAACAACAGCACTAGAATGCAGATTTAAATATTCACAAAATAAGGACATGTCCAGACAGGTGTGATTTTTCTACAAAACTGGGACAGCCTCCAGGTTTGCACAAGAATCCAAAAACGGGATAGTGAAGTTTTAAAATCTTAAAACCTTACCCTACTGAGAGAGGGGAGAGATTTTGTGAGACTATGTCATGAAATCTTGGCCACCATTTTGTGGGTAGCTTAGCAACCCAATAAACAAGCAAAAGTAGCAAGAATGGCAGGCGTGCATCACTGCTAGGCCAGGCAAGCAGGCAGAGGAGGAATTGCTGCAGCCATTGCCAACAAGTAAGTCAGTGACTGTAAAACTGATGGAAAACTGAGGAGGTTGTGTGGAGGGTGACAGGTGGCACTGCCTTGGAGGTGTTGGTGGTACTGTGAGGAGACAGCAGGGAAGAAAAGAGAGAAGTGAGGAGGGGAAAATGATGTTGAGGGAGGAGCAGAAAGTAACAACAGGAGGAAGCAAGGACAAGTGGGGGAATTTCTCTTCTCCCATGCATTCCTTGCAGATCCCCAACTGTGTATTCTTAGATGATTACTACTTTGTGTTAAGTTCTATAGGATGAAGAGGAAGCTTGCATAATGGGTTCCACAGGTCTTGAAAAGCTGCTAACTCTTTATACAAATGACTGGTTACTTTCAGAACTCAGTAACTCCTAAACAGGAATGCAATTTTCAGTATCTATATTTGAGAACTAAAAGTATCATTAGTAAAGAAAAGAAACATGAAATAATGTCTGAGCAAAGACTGAGAATGTAATTTTTCCTGTTCAGCTTTCTGGTGAAGACCAAAACAAAAAAATTGATCCGGGCTTTTGAATCATTGAAATATGGCCCTGAGATGTCCAGATTGGAAACTAGGAAAATTTTTGGGAAGGCCTTGGGGCCAGTTTTTGAGGAGCACTGAGTATAATCTCCCCTTGAAACAGATAGATGTACGGTAGTCAAGCCTTAACTTCATGCAAAAATCTCACAAAAGAAGACAAGATTTTTTGTGCTTTCATTCAGTTTGGAAAACAAGCAATGGAACCAAATATTAAATATACTTTTCTCTATTTGATGTAAAATCTGAAAGTGCTGAAACATTAGCAACTGTTATTGAATTTTGGAAAGAGAAGTCTACTGAATCTTGAAACTACTACCTTCCAACCATTCACTAATTCTTGAATGTATATTTCTTTATAAATTATTTCACTAATTCTTGAACAAATACATCACAAGTTGGTGCTATTCCCTTGTGCAGCCAGAATGCAACTCTACTCATGCAGGGGATTAAAAACCCGATCAAAATCCTCACTGGAGCCTTCAGATGGTCCTGCTGTTGCTGCTACTGCTGCTGAGGTGGCTTCCTCTTTACGTGCCAGACGTAGTTGCCAAATAACCGCAGCAAAGATGGCAACAGTGAGTTAGGGTTGAGGTATCTTCCAGGATGACTTGCTTAAAGTAGACCAACTGCTTCTCTTCCTTATGAGGTGTGGCTCAAGGACTAAGGGGGACAAAAGCCAACAAAATCCTCACTCCAGCCCTCAGGTGGTTTTGCTGCCGCCAAGTCTGCCATCACTTCAGCTGTAAATAGTGAGGTATATGCTTGAGTGAGGTATTCCAGTTAGGCTTTATGGAGAAATTGGGCTTTGGTTTTGAAAAAGGTTGGGACATTCCTATGGAAATGACCTTCATGGGTTAGAGCAGAACATGTTTCATAATAATAATGCAGCTAGTAGAGAGTTTTAAATGAAGAACTAGTTTCTGATCAGGTTTTATAGCCCTAGAATATTGCTTGAAGCACATCCCGTGGTTACATCCATGTAACGTGTCTTAGGAGAATGTATTTTTCACATACTTTACACACAGGTGATTCTATGAGTTATGGCTGGGTTAGTGGATGGCTCTTATTCTTGGGTTTCTCTACTCACAAATGGCATAGATGAACTGTTTTCATATATGTGTGTCTATGCTTGGGAATTATTGCAAAGGCTGCTCCATGGGTGCAAAATATCAGAGCTTTTTTCAGATTATTGGATTTTCATTCCCCATAAGTAATAGGATATATCTTTTATTAACACCATCTAAAATGTCACAAATCAGTGAGCAAGCTTTTGAGTACTCAAAATTTTCACTTGGATAGCTATTTATTTAAAAAATCAAAAAGACGGGCGAGGGAAAGATGCAACAAGGCATGACAGAAAAGCTGTAGAGTCTGTATTTAGTAACATTGTAAAGGTAGAATACAAGAAGTGTTATGCAGACTTCATTAGGTTAAAATGTTCTAAGTGCAGATCAGATTTCACTTCGTGCTAAGGATCACTGAGATGGAAAAGTAAGCAATGGCTGTTCTCCCTGTGGAAATATAAGCACCAGCAAAAATTCAGATTTGTCTCTACCACCAAGTGGAACATATGAGTCTCTTGTAAGGCAGAGAGAAATGAAGAAAATGTGCTGGTCCTTCAATTAATAAAACTAGCAATTAATTTTAGATGGCACAATAGCTAAAGATTCAATTGAAGATTCAATTGAAGGCAGTCAGAGGGTGTGTAACCCATATGCATACTGCAATGACTAACCATTGGCCAACTGTTCTAAGATTCCTCTTTCAGATGGCTAAATTCAATATTTTAACGGAGGCCAAATTGGTGGTAGCATTTGCTTGTTTCTTTGCAAGTAGTCTTATTTAAGATTTATGTAGATAAGAAAGCCTGTTTGTTCCAGTCAAATTCTAGACAGTGAACAGTTTATGGGTTTCTCTTTCACACTTATTAATCCCTAAGTTTGCTGTCCTACCTACAGTCAAATCTACTACTTTTTTACATGAGATATTAAGAAGATCCTGCTTGATCAGATTAGTGGTATTTCTAATCCAGACCAGTGGTATACGTCAGGTTCCTCCGCAGTCGCAGTGGTGCTGTACACCGGTGCACCTGACTTTGACTCCAGAAAGCCATCAGGGATGGTGTAGGGCCTTGCTCTATGGAAGGAGGGGGGTATACCTCACCCTCGCTCCCTCTCAACCTACTCGCAAGCCTGCTCAACCTGGCTGACTCCGGGCTGCTTCCACCTGCCTCCAGCTTCCCAAAGCCTTCACCCTCCTTACCTCCTCCTTGCTTGCCGTCCGTCCGTCCGTCCGTCCGTCCGTCCGTCCGTCCGTCCGTCCGTCCGTCCGTCCGTCCGTCCTCTTCTTGCTTCTCCTCTATACCCCTAACTCATCACCCCACCTTGTGAGAGAACTTCCCTTATATCCCTTCACCCATTCCTGGCTCCACCTGCCAACCACACACCCCAGCACTCTAGCTATGGCCCAGGCTGTGCTAGGCAGCCACACCTGGTGTCGCTCTGCTGGCTGCTTGGGCCTGCCACACCTGTGCCTTCTTTGCTGGCTGCCGGGCTCTCTCTGCTGATTGCTTCAGGCAGTCCCACCTGAGGCTGCCTTGATCCCAGCCTCACCTGGCCCTTGCTATTCTACCATGCTTGCAGGTTGGGGCATGGCCCTGTGCCGCTTTTGCTGCCTTTCTTCCCCTGCCAGTAAGGTTGCTGTCTGTCTGGCTGTCCCTGTCTCCTGTGCCCTCTCCTTTTGGCACAGTCCCCTCCTGGCTGTCCCCACTCTCCCTGTATGGGCTCTTAGCTTCCCACCGGAGGGTGGGCCTAGCTGGCTTCTACCTGCTCCATCTGACCCTCTGAGGCTTTGGTGCTTCTCTCCCTCCCTCTGTTGCTGTCAGGTTTTGGACTGGGGTGTCAGTTGGGGTGGCTGGACAGCTGTCTCCCAGCTGTCTCCCATCCCCTCCTCCTGGTAAGTCCGGGGGCTGATATTGCTACCCAACATTGGTATTGAAGGGTTTAGTGCCTGTAAATGTGGATGTTTCTTTTAGTCATGATGGCCAATAATCATTGGTGGAGCTGTTTTCCATGAATCTTTCTAATCCCCTTTTAAAGCCACTCATGCTTGTGGTCATCACTACATCCTCTGGCAGTGAATTCCATGATTTAATTACTCATTGAGTAAAGAAGTAGTTCCTTTTCTCTGTCTTGAATCCATTGCTCATCACCTTCATTGGGTACTCCAGAGTCCTACTATTATGGTAGAGGAAGAAAAAAAAACCCTCTACCCACTTTCTCCATCTGATGGACAACTTTATAAACCTCTATCATGCCTCCCTTTTAGCCTTCTTTCTAAACTGAAAAATCCCAGACTCTTCACCCTACTGTCACGGGAAAGGTATTCCAACTCCTTAATCATCTTGGTTACCCTTTTTATACTTTTTCCAGCTTTGCAATATTCTTTTCAGATTTCTCAGATTCCTTGCTTCAGCGTGGTTCACTGCACACTTTTCTACTCTCTTTGCTTTTTTATCCTGAAATGTTAAAAAGTGAAGTCTTTTCAGATAACTTATCAACCATCCTTTCTAATGTGCTTTTAATTCTCAAACTGGGGTGTGCTAGTCGTGTCTCTGGTGCTTAACCAAATCACCAGCCCAGAACAGTTGTTGTGCTTGAGAGGTTGCTATCAAGGTCAATGGCTCTGAAAGGCTTAAAGAGACTTAACAATGTTTTTTTTAATATTTGTCTTGACATCTAAGGGCAGAGCAGTTACTCTTGGCTCTCTTGAATGCGTATTTGCCGCTGCCTGGAACTGAAACATTTCCGCAGTTCAGGGAGGGTGTAATGGGTTTTTTTTTTCCCCTAAGGAGGTGATTCATAGCTAACTGTGTAGGACAGGGAGTTCTGTTAGGATGTTTGCTGATCTGGTCTTTATGTGATACTAGGGCAGTAGTGGTGGGTGGATGAATCCAGAAGTGAAACATTAGAAACAATTTGAAAATATTAGAAATTACATGGCAGATTTTATAGCTCTGGGGTTTTACCTGATCAAAGTTTCAGTGACTGCATTTTCAAAAAGAGGCTTATCTCTGTATTAAAGTCTGTGATGCAGCTCTGACCTGTAATTTAATGAATGCAGACTCTAGAACAAACTGTTTAAATGTATAAACAAGTGAGTGAATAATGTAATGTGTGACATGGGAATCATGGAAGATCACAACAAATATTTCAGTTATACCTTTGAAAACATTTGAAATCCTCCTAGTGGACTGAAGCTGTTCAGGGAGAGTGTTATAGCAGAAAACTAACACATATCACTTTTTCTAAATCTTGAAGTGGCTTTTCTTTTTAAGGCTAATGGGGTTTTATTATGTGTATTTGTGAGTAATGTATACTTTGACCCCAACAATACTGTAGGTCAGGGGGTTCCCTGTGGGCACGTTTGGAATTCTGAGAGGAGGTGGTGAGTACCACCCCAAAATGGCCACAGAAGGCCACAGAAGGTGGAGCCAAAATGGCCACAGAAGGCCACAGAAGGTGGAGCCAAACCCCAAATGGTTGCTACAGCAGACACAGACAAATGCAGTACCTTTCTCCTTCCTTTACAAGAAAGCAGAAAGTAAATAAAAAGATGTTAAAACCCAAGGGTGAGGGAGGAAGAGAAGGAGAAAAAGATTCAGAAATAAAAAGAAACAAAGGAAAGCCTCCAGTGGGGGAAAGGGAGAAAGAGGCTGTGAAATTTAAAAAAGGAAAGCTCCGGATGGAGGGAGGAAAGGAGAAAGATAGGGAGGATTTTAAAAAAGAAAACCTGAAAGAGGAATGGAACTACACACTGACTAAAGAAAGTCCAGGTACCAGTCCTTTGGATTATACAGTGGCTGTGGCTACTATTGCAACTGTGGAAACCACTTTTATTTGAATGGCAGCTAAGAACAAATTCTGTCTTATAATGGCCCTGCCCAGTTTCTGTCAAGCTCAGTGGGCACCAGGGGCAATACTCATGGGCAGCATGTCATTGTGAAACTTTGCAATAGGTTCAGCACCTGATAAAAAGTTTAAACACTAAAGAACTGAAAGACTAAAAAACTGCCCTGCTTTTTTACCAACTCGTTGTTTTGCCTTGTGACTAAAGGAAGCAGAATTTAGCTCTTTGGCCTTACTTTGAGGAAGCTGGTTATTTAGATCAGATCAAACTCCAGAAGAATAGTTGTGTTAATCTGTAACAAAAAGAGTTTTAAAAAATGTAACTAACTGATGATTAAAGTACACCAGCTTAAAGATCTTTCCAGACCCTGTTGTTTACATTGGGAAGGCATGCCATCACTAAACTACTTAGGTGACATTCCTCCTGACAAGCAGGGCTAGCCTTTGTGTGTGCTGTCAAGTGATACCCGACTGATGGCAACCCTGCTGGATTTTGCTGTTGCCTACTTCTGCATAGCGACTCTGAACTTCCTTGGTGGTCTCCCATCCAAATACTGACTAGGGCTGATGCTGCTTAGCTTCCAAGAGCTGATGAGATCAGGCTGGCCTGGACCATCCAGATCAGGGCTGCAAAAAACTGCTGAGGATGCCAATCTTGGAGAGTCACTTCATGTCCTTTTAACAGAAATGTATGAAGAGACCTTAGCAGCCAGTGAACTGAATTATATCCTTTGCATTTCACAGGACACTACCAAGCTTTTCTATCTTCATTGACTGTCCAGGGCACAAATGGGGTTGCAAAGGGGGGAAAGTAGTTACAGGAATTAAAAGTGAACATGGGAAACAAGTATCCCTACTGAATTCTTAATTTTAATATGCTAGGTTGTTGTTCTACATGACTAAACTGAGGTTATTGTACTTTGGTCACATCTTGAGAAGACAAGGCTCACTGGAAGTCAGTTGAAAAGAGAAAAAACCAAACATGAGATGGATTGACTCAATAAAGGCAGCCACAGCCTTTAGTTTGCAAGACCTAAGCAAGGCTGTTAATGATCATAGGACATTTTGGAAGTCATTAATTCATAGGGTTGCCATAAGTTGGAAGTAATTTGACAACACATCTCTCTCTCTCTCTCTCTCTCTCACACACACACACACACACACACACACACATATTGTTGTTCAACAAAAAAAATCTTGGTCTGGCCATGCTAGCATTTGGATACATTGTGGATGGAATCATTTCACCGGTATTCAAACCACAAAAAGTTGATAAACTGAATCTTGCCCAGCACTTACAGCCATCACAGCCATTTTCCCTTAAGGATTGTGCTTGTGTTCGAACTTACTGGATGTTGCCCATGACATGGCTGCAGGCATGTTACAATTCCCTACTGTACCACCACCATTTTGAATGCCTCTGTGTCCCCCAGTTATTTTTCTTTCAGAAACTATGTGAAGTAGACATCTCCTACAACATAGGCGATGGAGGCAAGAAATATCTCCCCTCCAAAGCTAGCCCCAGTCCCTTTCATAATATTAAGTTGGGGAAATGGCACCATGCATAACAGATTGGGTCTCATATCATTTTATTGTTAATAACAGAAAGTGCTTTCTGAGAATGGTTGTTTGAAAAGGCCTAAGATGTCACTGCACTTATATGTCTCTTGGGAGGATATAAGAATTCGGGCTGGATAGCAGTAGAAGATAGCTTGCCTCCTAGAGTGAATGCCGATTAATACCTTGCTTACTTTTCAGTGGGACAGTGTTTGATCTTCATACTACATTCGTGCATTTTACCTAGCTCTCCAAGCTCAATAGTGCTTTTAAAAGATGTCTTTATGTTAACAGAACTATAGTATTTTTATACGTAGATTTTACAGTGAAGGCCTGCAAATTGTTGAATGCCAGCTTTCACATATAAATCATAACAATACGAACTTTGAGAATGTGTCAAAATAGATACAATTTCTCTACATTTCAGGTGACACAGGTGAATACTACAATGATATTTTGGTGATGGTCAGCATTCACCTCTGAATATTTGGATATTCACAAAAATTACCTGAGATAGTCAACATTAACATAAGAATCTCTCAAGACTGTGAAGGTTCTGAATGTCCACTGTAACATATGTACTTCCTATACAAGAAGAATAAGGGGGAGGAGGAGGAGGAGATGTTTGCTCTGTGTTACACTGCTCATTTCATAAAGCTTTTCCAGCACAAGTTGGGGGAAGAAAAAACACAATCTTGTCTGGGCTTGGAAATGCCAAGCCCTGTATGCTTTTCTGCTCCAGCAGATAATTTGCTGTATTGCTGCCTTATACACAGAGGACTAGAAAAAAACTTTTTATATATATATTTTTCCCTCCCTCCCTCCTCTTTCCACTCTATGATCTAGACACCACTAACTGTTTGGAGTTGATGACTGGGAGACTTTCCAAATGTGGTAAGAACTTCCCTTCCACCTTCTCTTCTGCTCTGCCCTTACCAAGCAACATGATGACTCAGCCACGCCTCCCCTTCCGGACACTTCTCCCTCTTTCAACATTCTTTATAATTACCTGCCTTATCTCTTGCTTGCCTCTGGTACACAAACCTCACCCAGTTTTTCCTTCACTATGCACACATGCACAACCCCACCATGGTTCAAGCTGCACAGCACATGCGTACCCGTTTTCACTTGCAAGTTCCTTTTCTCACACAGCCCTCCCCTCCCAATGTCTGGTGATGTTTATACGCATTTAAGCCTTTACTCTGACTTCTTGTTCAAATCACCCTTTCTCTGCTCTGCAGCCCTGTGCCAATTTCCTTGCTGCTGTGCTACTGCCTGGCTCCCCATACCACATGCTGAGAAGAGGACAACAAGGTTCCGTCTTAATTCCCTCACTCTTATCCCAGTATGTCTAGGGAAACTCCTCTCTTTCCCCCCCTACATATGAATCTGTTGCATAGTAGGTTGCATCCCTAGCTGTTGGCAGTAAGATTAGCTCCAGCCCAGCTCAGAGGGGAACACACTGAGAGATCAGAAATGAATACTAGGAAAACAAGTTTTATTGAAATTAACATTCTACTTTGCTTGACATTACATAGTTAATCCCTAGATATCCTGTTCTTCCACTGCCAAGGACTTCTTTTCTTTCTTTAACTCTTTCTAAAAACAAAATATGAAAAGTGAGAAAACAAATTATTTATTTTGACTCAGTGGCAAGACTCACCCAACATCACTTCAGACAACCACTTCTCTTTTGAATTGCTCAGATTTTAGCACTTAACAGTACCTGAGCACCAAACATGTTGATTCTTTTCCATGGCTGATTACTAGGGCTGAGAGTGGGGTCATATCTATGATGTCACTAAAGCTACTTTGGAATTTACATCCATAGAATTTGGGTTTTGCAGATGAGTGTTTTTCATTAGAGCAACATAGTTGATCTAGAAGATCTTTCCTTTCACTTCTCTGAGGGGGACTTTGGTTTCTTATCTTGCCTACCAAGCTGTGTTGCCCACAATCTCCTCCCAGAGAGTCATCTAAATCCTAGGCAGATCTCTGTCCTCTTAATAAAATATCAAATAGCAAACTTCTCCTTTCCTTTAAGCCTATTATTGACAGGAAGACAATGCAAAAATCCTGTAATGTATTGATTCCACACACATTACATTTCATTTTTAAAAATAAGCTATTTGGTACTATCTGCAGTCTCATGTCTAATGAGGCCTGCTGGTGTGGGTTTCAGCAATATTGGTAGAGGAGATCAGCTTTGAGAAAATGTGAGTATACCTAACAATGGCCTAAGGAACATGGGGATGTCATGGAGGCAGCTTACCTAAGGGACTACCATGGCCTGCTTTTGTACTTTTTGAAAACTTTTTGGTCCTTAATCAAAATGGAAAGGCTTCTCAATCAGCCCTCATAGTTCATCCTACAAAAAAAATCCCAGGTGACTTGCTGAGAACCAATGAGACTGCTGCTCCATTTCTATAAAGAATAATGCAGATGGTTCAAGTCACCATTCTGATGCTTCCATCTAGTGAAAATATCCACTGATTGAGATTCTACACTGTCCTATGGAAATCTAGCACCTTTACCAGTTGAGGGCCAGTATGTCTGATTATCCTGGACCATTTTTCTTTTCATGCCTCTGGTGGCTCCCTGGCAGTCTGGCTCATTCATCACAATAGAATTTGCATTTTATCATGTCAACAAAAACTCTGACTAACTGACTTTATATCAGGCTTCTGTTGGGCATAGGAGTGAGACCACTAAAAATGAAAGGTGCTATCACTAATTGTTGCTGTAATGCTATGCCATCTTGCAAGCTGTGATCAAAATGAACAAACCAGGTGATGCAATTTCCAGAGAAAAATCAACTGGCACAAGCAAGGTGGTTGCATGCACTAGCCCACTGATTTTCTATTTGTTTAAGCAACAGAGGGTTTTTGATACTGCTATATATAATATAGTAAGATCTACACTGAAGAATACTTTCTATTATCTTATTGTGGGATTTCCCAGGTTGTATACTAACATAAGGCTTGTTTTATTTTTACTGAAGTGAGAGGGATACATTGTGTCTATGGTAAATTGCAGAGTGGCCTGGCAATGTGGGTGCTGTGCTGCTATGGAGCATCTAGCAATTGTGTAGTGTGGATGACTGCATTATCAGTTTGCCCCCAAAATGTACTATGTTTGCACAGTAGTAGGCATGCTAGTGGGGGAGGGTCAGCTTTAGGTTCTAAAAATAATTTTATTTAAATAAAAATAGACACAGATAATAGTGAATAGTAAAATGTGCAGGACACAATGATAAATCCCCAAGTATCATGGGAAAATACAACTGAGAATACGTTTAAATGGAAGAACAAGAGAGGGGGCAGGAAGTTAGGAAACTTTGGGAGAATAATACATATAGAGTAGTGAAGCTGGAACACAACATTCATTTCAAATGTATCGATTCCGTTCTAGATCTGTGGGGGGGGGAACACTGTCCATAGCACTGATTGGTCCCACACCCTTCCATGAGGTCATCAAGAACAGCCCAAGCGCTATTGCAGCCCATCCACTCAAGTGCCTCTCAACTCAAGCTGTTCCTATTGTGGCAGCTGTCTCTGAAGTTCTATAGAGGTATCTAGGGAGAACTTCTGTTGCCACTTAGCTTGAGCTGGGTGCTTTCTCATTGAGCTAAACCCAAGGAAACCTCTGTGCAAGGTTGGTGCTTCCAGGATTGAGTACAGGGCTGCTTCAGCAGCCACCCTGCCCTCAAACGTGGACCCAAGTCCAGGGCAAGTCACCACAGCTCTTCAGGCACTTCTTCTCTGGCTGCCCTAGAACTGGAAAGAGAGAGTTTAAAAAGAGCCAGTTTTCTGTGCACTGCCATCTTCCTTCCCCTCCATATGTCCCTTGCCATAGACTCCTTTAAATTGCACTGTAGTATCTTTTAAATAGTGAGGCTATACCCCTTGCAGTTTAAAGAATTGTGTGGGAGATGTTTTTCTTGGCAGATGCTTCCTTTGACCCCAATCATTCCACTCCCCTTGCCCCTGCTGTACAGGCTGCTTCCATGTGGAGTTTTTTTTCCAGCTTTGTCTTCCAAGCTGGAGCACTTTTTTAAAGCTTGCACACAATGTCATGTTGCCTTGTCTTGTTTCTGCAATATGTTCTTTCCCAAACATACTTCCTCTTTTTTGAAGAAATATATTCCAAGCACACTAACATGCCCTCATGGACAAAGGGTGTGCATTTTCCTGCGCTGAAAAGTCCCACCCACCTCAGCACTATTTTTCCACAGTCAGTGGCTCATGGGCACCGTTTTCCCAGCATTTTTTCTGCTGTGCCATTGTAGAGCTTTTTGAATTTTTTAAATCAGGAATTGTTGTTGTGCTATAGTGTTACACAGTTTTAGCACTATAAAAATCTGTTGACACTTATTTATGTCCAATTTTAATAGAATAGTGTTATGCTAGAACTCATATTTGGAAAAAGACAAGAAAGGAGCAGTGAGTTCCCATAGCAGCCATGACAACCACATCCTGAGAGCCAGTGCAGAGTCATTGTAGAGCATATACTAATAGATGTCATAAAAACATGAAATGTTTTTGAAATGCATAGAAAACTCTCATAAGTGGAAGCTCTATTGCCAACATTGTCACCTCTACATTTTCAACAGCAATGAAGGTAACCCAGAGAATCCTTGCCTTGTGGAAGCAGCCACAAACTCATACCTTTCAGTGAGAAATTTTTGCAGAGCTCTCTCTTTTTTTCATTTTTCAGTTTGGGGATTTGGCCCCAAGCTGATAAATCAGCTCCACTTGTGGAAATAACTTACCAAATTTAGAATTCTCTCTACAAGTCTGATAGTTGTTCATTATTTAACACTAAGGATGAGCTAAAAACAATGGATCTGGGAAGAAAGGACTATGTGTGAGAATGGCTAGTCTAGTCTAAACCCTATAGTCATCTAGTTCCAACGGCAGGGAACATGAATGAATGCCTGGATCAGAAAAAGCTTTACATTAAAAGTACATTCTGTTTCCAACAGCAATCAGCTTGACTCCTCCTGAAACTCATACATAGAGACTGAGACAAGAAGACAAGAAATGAACAGGATAGAGGCACAATAAACAGGCAGCGTAGACACAGAGAGATGTCTGAAAGATTGTGGCCGTTTTCACACAGCCGCTTTCACACTGTCTATAAATCACGGGAGAGTCACGGAAGGCTGCTGGCTTCCTTGGCGATTTTTAACACTATCCAATTACAAAACGCCGTAAATCACTTTGTGGCATTTTGTAAACAGATGGCGACAAAAATCGCGCGAGAAAGCCGGCATTCCTGTGAGCCTCACGTAATTTATAGACAGTGTGAAAACGGCCATTGTCTATAAATCTCGTGAAACTCAAGGAAGGCTGCCGGCTTTCTCACTCGATTTTTGACCCCATCTGTTTACAAAACGCCACAAACAGTGATTTATGGCGTTTTGTAATCGGATGGTGTTAAAAATCGCACGAGGATGCCGGTAGCCTTCTGTGAGTCTCGCATGATTTATAGACAGAGGCTGAATCCACATTACCTTGAATCGTGCTAGAAAGACGCTATACTTCCAGGTGTTTAGTGAACATTTAGTGCAACACCGGGACGCACCGAGGTAATGTGGATTCAGCCAGTGTGAAAACAGCCCTTGATACCGAAATAAAGCCATCAGTGAATTTAGATTTGGATTTGGTGTTGTTGTTGTTTAACAAAGAAAGAACTGACATAATTCTTCTAGTGAAATAAGAGACATCTCTCAGCATCAGATTTCTTCAAAGAATGTATTTAGAAGCAGCAAAAAGCTTTTACATAAGACAGCATCGAAAATTGCACTATGGATGGACTATTTACTTCCTATAACTTTGTTTATGTTCAAATACCTCTTGGGATGGAGTGCATTAAAAATACATCGATCTATGAGAAGGAGAAAAGAGTTGGTTCAAAGGAAAAGAAAGGACCTAAGGGTTTATTTGAAATCAATGGGAGTTTTTAATCAGCTGCTTTTGTGGGAGTAAGATGGAGGCTTTAAAAGGAAGCAAGCTTCTAACTTCAGCATCGAGACAACTTGAAAAGCCTCACCATTTTTCCTCAGTTCTTTCATATGGTATCAAACGGGGAACATTACTCTATTTTAAGCAAGACAGCATGGAATGTGCTGTCATAGCTTTGTCCAAGTTGCCTGTAGCATTGATGCAGCTAAGTTTCTGTTGAACAACACATATGCAGCCCATCTGGATGCTCTCTTCTTTCGCTTGTTGGAGTTCATGTTTTGCACACTGAGCTGAAGCTTTCCTTTTCTTGTGGGCTACAGTATCATCTCTGTAAAATGCCTGTATTGGCATGCATGAAAAAATCTTCCTCTCCTCCTTTGGTTCCTGACTCCATTTCTTTGTATTAAGCATTTGATTCCTTATCTGATACTTTAGCAGCATCCACCGCCTCTTTTTTCTAACAATCTTATTCCCGCAGCTGTGGTTCTTTTCACCCTTTGCTGTTCAAGTTGACATCTCTTAAGAACTGCATATCTATATTCATTTCCATTCCAAACAAGAAGGAAGCTCGTAGTACACAAGGTAGTGTTTGCAGATCAACAACTCAACAGGGTACATTGATTTCCAAGAACAGTATGATATTCATTTACACTTATGTAAGTCTCGCTGGTCTTCCAAACCACAGCTGCTAGAATGTTATTTGTCTACATCAAGCACAGGGATTTTAAAAGCATTCTGCTAGTGTTCTGTAGTCTATGTTTTACATAAGTACACATACATTAAAGGATCACATAATTAAAGGATCTCTGTTATAACCTTTGAAGACTACCTATTTAAGTCATCACTGGCTTATCAGAGAAAGAAGGTGCAGGAGCCTCAAATGGTTTGGTTTCTCAGACTTGAGATCCCTTGGCAAATTATGTCTGTTGGTTTAATTCCAGCAAGACAAATTATCCTGTTCCCAGTACAGATACTGTACACATGGCAGGGGCAGGGGGATGGAAGAACTATATATACCATCTTTGAATTCTTAAATTCTCAAATTCTTTTTGGTAACAGAGGCTTGCCATGCCAGATGCCAAGGCCAAGAGCTTGCGTCTTAATCTCTGTCTAAACTGAAACTGTTCTGACAGAGAGGGCTTCCATTCAACTGACAGTATTTAAAGGCTATTCCCACCCCCACCCCCTTTAGGTTATTTCTTCTAATTACGAGTGCAGCTGGTTATCTTTGGTCGGGTTGTGATCTGCTCTGAGCCTGCATTGTGGAGAGAGTGGACTATACGTCTAATAAATAAAAATTAATAACAAATATATAAAATAATCTTTCATCATCCATGAAATTTTACTATTAAGATTTCCCAGCACCTTCAACATTTGAGCTATAATTTCTGCAGTAGCATTAACAAGGAAGGAAGGAAGGAAGGAAGGAAGGAAGGAAGGAAGGAAGGAAGGAAGGAAGGAAGGAAGGAAGGAAGGAAGGAAGGAAGGAATTATCCCACACAATGGATAGTGGTCAAGAATCCAAAAAGGAAATAGATCTTATATTAAAAGCATTTCGGTGTATAGCCATGTTAGTCTGTAATAGGAAAACAAAATTTGAGTCCAGTAGCATTTAATTTTCCAGGGTATAAACTTTAGTGAGTTAAAGCTCATATCATGAGATACAAGTAAGAATGAAAGTACATCAGCCTTATATCCAGGTCAGGTGCAAGAAGTGTTACCAAGAAGAGCCATTTGGAGGCAGGATGCAAAGGTACAACACAGAACATAATCAGCTTGATTAGAGCAAGGAGATATATATAGAAGTGGGAGGTGCATAATGGCTGATGGATCTTTTAAAAAAAAATTATTGGATGGGTCATTATATCAATTCACACATACAACACATTATTTTGTCTCCCCCATATAATAATATCCCCCACCCTTTCCCCACCCTTTTCCGTTGACTTCCGACAGTTTTCCATTCCCTTCATCTAATTTACATTACTACCTTTTAGTATATAATCCTTAACCATCCTAGACCCTATATAACATAGTTATATAATATATTCTAACAATATATACCATGTATTTAATACTATATAGTATCTAGTATATTCTAGTAATAAATCATATATTCTATTACATATACACTCTCTATAATAACATAATCTATAATAGTATAATCTATAATATTCCATGTCCAAAATAATATATATTTACTATACCATGTCTATAACATTCAAAATTATTGTTATTTTCAATATTACTTTAAGATATATTGTCTCATTTTTTCCTCTTACAACTTAAATTAGGCGTTTATTATAATGTCCTACAATATATCATAATCTGGTGTATCGTATAATCCTACCCTATAGATCCTGTCTTACATTGGCCGTCGTCACACGGGCTTCTATTTAGCGTGAAAATGGTGCAATTTCCCAGCAAACACCCATCTTATTCCAACACTGATGCGATTTTCTCTCTTCTGCTTTGTGCTTGATAGTCGCGATATTTTGCGCCTCAGTGTGAATGCCTCACATCGATGTTTTTCGCCTCGCCATGCCATAGGCCCACCCTTTTTTTCTCTCCTCAATCCCAGAATCCATTTCTCCCACAACTCCCCCTTTTTTTTGTAATAATGTCCTTATATCGCTATAACAACATCACACAATGAAAATTTTCTGCTGAAGAAAACAAGTAAAAATGACTGAATTGCCATTAGAGAAATTTTTATTTTAACCCAAAACCACACCTTGCTAAAAATGGCTGTGTTCAGTCATTTTCCGTTTTTTTTTAACATTACGATGTTATAGCGATATAATGCCTTTATTTTTTTGCGCGGGAAAATTTTAAACTCCGCAACCGTTCTATCCGTCTTCCGCTTTCAGTTTTGCGTTACCGAGAGGATCTTAGGCGCGGAAGACTGCAGCCTCATCCAGCTGACAACAACTTCAGTTGTGCGCACAGATTTCAGATTATTCAGGAAACAGCAGTAGATTAGGTAGCTGAGAAAAGAGTGTTTATCTAATGTTATTCCGTTATAGCGGAATTAAACACACACAAAAAAAATTTTTAAAGGGGGAGGAGCTGCTTCTGCACCCATTAGAGAGAACGGAACAGAGCACTTAGGTGTGGACAGCTGGGAGCGCGAAGAAACGCGAGGTGACCCAAAGAAACGTTACTGTGCCGATATCAGCGATGACGCTATATGCTGTAAATTTAACAGAACAGATGCCCGTGTGACGACAGCTATTATAACCTAATGTATTATAACAAAATACAGCACTATAACATGGTATATTATCACAAACTATATTATTCTTTTCCAATATAATATTAAAATTTCTATCTCTATATTCAGTTAAAGTAAAAGAGCACTATCCTCCCCTTAAAAAGTATCTAAAGACCACATCTTCCCTTTAATGTCCCACTTTTTCTCCATATAATTCTTAAATTTCTCCCAACTTATTATATATTCTTCCGCAACTTCTTCTTGTAATTTCCTCGTAAATTTGTCCATTTCCACCAAATTCAATGTCTTCAAGATCCAATCTTCCACCGTTGGTATCTCCTTTGTCTTCCACAACTGTGCATATAG
Source organism: Eublepharis macularius (assembly GCF_028583425.1). NCBI lineage: Eukaryota > Metazoa > Chordata > Lepidosauria > Squamata > Eublepharidae > Eublepharis > Eublepharis macularius. The sequence continues at coordinate 135,134,877 of NC_072791.1, read as the reverse complement.
TATCCTAGCCGCCATAGTCATATAAAACACCATTATCCTGTCCATTTTATCAAATTCTTCAAGGTTCATACATAACAATAGCAATTCTGGGTTTTTAACAACATTTTTCTGCAATATATCTGACATAGCGTCTACTATTTCCCCACAGAACTGTTTAGCTTTTTCGCACGTCCACCACGTATGGTAAAAAGAACCTTCATGTTTCCCACATTTCCAACATTTATCTGGCATCTGACTGTTTCCCTTAGCTAACTTTTTTGGTGTAAGATACCATCTATAAATCATTTTATACACATTTTCTCTTATCGTGGTACATGTTGATATCTTTATGGTATCCTTCCACAATTTCTCCCAAGCTTCCATCAATATATCCTTATTGCAATTTATTGCCCATTTTACCATTTGAACCTTAACTATCTCATCTTCTGTAAACCATTTCAACAAAATTTTATACACTTTAGATATCAATTTTCCCCCCCTTGAAGTAAACACTGTTCCAGCTCTGAATTTTCTGCCCTAAAACCTGCTTTCCTCCAATCAGAATCATACAGATCTTTTATCTGCATGTATTGAAACCAACCATATTGAAATGGCAATTCTTCATTGTTTTTAATACTATATAAATTCTGGTCCACTCTAAGAATATTCTGATATGTCGTCCACTCCTCTCCTTCCTATTCAGTCCTTGGATTGACAACCTCCGCTGGTACAATCCACATTGGTGTTTTTTCATTCAAATATCTCTTATATTTAGCCCATACAGCAAATAGACTTTGCCTCACAAAATGATGCAAAAACATCATATCAGCCTTAGTCTTTTCATACCATAGATATGCATGCCATCCAAAGGTTTTATTGTACCCTTCCAATGTCAATAGTTTATGGTTTTCCAACAGCATCCAATCCCTCACCCAAACCAAGCATATGGCTTCATAATATAATTTCAGATTTGGTAGCTGTAGTCCACCTCTCTCCTTTGCATCATATAACACCATCTTGACTCTAGGCTTTTTCCCTGCCCACACAAATGTTAACATTTTCCTTTGCCATTTTTCAAATTGCTTATTGTCTTTCACTACTGGAATTGTCTGCATTAAAAACATTATCCTTGGTAGGACATTCATCTTAATTGCAGCAATATGACCCAACCATGACAAATTTAACCTATTCCAAACCATCATGTCTTTATCTATTTGCTGCCATAACTTTTCATAATTATTCTTGAATAATTTTTTTTTGCAGTCAACTCAATACCTAGGTACCTTGTTTTATGAACCACTTCACAATCCGTTATCTTCATTAACTCTTGCTGTTGTTGTTTAGACATATTCTTACAAAGCAGTTTAGATTTCTTTCTATTTATATAGAATCCTGCCAACATAATGGCTGATGGATCTTTATTCTTATTTCTAACTGATGAAGTAAGATTTAGCTTACAAAAACATAACCTGGAAGATTTTGTTGGTCTCTAAGTTGCTTCTGGACTCGAATTCTATATTAAGAGCATATGCATAATTTTCTATTAGAATTTCTCAAATGTTTCCCATTTCCTTTATAAAAATACTTTTTTGTTTATATATATTTCTATATGAAGAGTTCTATGACCATGCTCCTTGCTTCTTCCTGCTTCTGTGCTTCCCTTGTCCTTTAATCTTGCTGAATAAATTGCTCAGCCACATAATTAGACAATATATAAATATTCTATTGTCCTTCCCAGCAGCATCTGTACCATTTTTAGTGTTCTTTTTCATGCTTTCTTTTTATTGATTCTATTTGGTATATGAAGGCATGGGGCCCAAAGCCACATGAGAATCCAAACTATGACAAGTGGAATAAGTTTAGGAATAAATCTTACATTTCTCTTCTTTCTCTGGGATTTTGTACATAAAGCTTTGAGTCTTTCTCATGCTGTCTATATTAATTTCTAATCCTTGATAAGGCAAAAGAGAATAATTGTCATTCCATGCAATAGAAGATTTAACTTTACATTTAATTGAAACCACATGTGTGAAAATATCTTAAATGTTGGGTTGGGGGAAATCTTAAACCAGTAGCAGAGGACAAAACTGAGGGTCTGCACTTGATAGTTCAGTTTTCTGCTTCCCAAATCTCTATCATATAATCCAAGATTTAGATATACATGTGTGCCAACATTATAAAGCTGGTATATTTATTGATTTATGCTATTTACAGGCCACCTTTCTTGCTAAGGCTCAAGGTGGATCTATATGATCAATGGCTGGGACATTCAATAAATAATACACAGGATATGGATTGCAGAATTTTTTTAAAAAAGAAATCTGATAGAGAGCTGAAACCATGCTGAAACAAAATATAAACAATTAAACATGACATATTACATTATGCTCCAGTAGGAGCATACTTACAGCAACAGACATTGCATAGTAGTATAGTCTACAGTCCCTATCCCTTTACTAAAGCATGTCTTTGAACCATTTACTCACAGCAAGGCCCCAGTTACTTATGTAAAACAAGGCCTTCTTGAATAATTTGGTTTGCATAGTTTGCTAAATGGCAGGAGAGAGGGAGCTTTTCTGGCCTCTTCAGGTGGGCCATTCCTTAAAGTGCAGGCAACAATAGAGAATATGTGTGTGCAGGCAGCTGTTGATTTTGCCCATTTGCAGGGTGGCACTTGAAGAAGTCCCTGTTCAGATGAGCGAAGTTGCTGTGGCAGAACACAGGGAGAGAGGTGGTCCCGTAAGTATGAGGGACCAAAGGCATGAAGGGCTTCATATGTGGTAGCCAAAACCTTGAATTGAGCCTGGTAACTGATGGGTAGCCAATGGAGGGACTGCAGAATGGGAGTAATATGCATGTTCTACCTAGCATCTGATTCTTCAACCCCATATTGGATCCTTGCTAATACTATGTCTTTGTAAACTTGTATTCATTTACTTTATGACATGGTTTATGGAAATGTTCTTCACACTATGAAAATACCTGCCCTTGTCCTTGCCACTGATTGTACTAATCTCACACTATGTAATCCGCCTTGAGTCTCAGTGAGAAAGGCGGAATATACATACATACATACATACATACATACATACATACATACATACATACATACATACATACATACATACATACATACATACATACATACATACATACATACATACATACATACATACATAAATGAGCTGCGGTATTCTATACCAACTAGAGTCTCTGAATTGTCTTTGAGGGAAGACCTATGTAGAGTGCATTATAGTAGTCAAGTCTCAATGTTACAATGGGTAGATGCAGGTAGCCAGATCACCCATGTCAGGAGGCCATATATCAAGCTATACGAAGTCTGAAGAAGGCATTTTTTGCGGATGCATTACCTTGCTTCTCCAGCAGCAGAACTGAATCCAGCATAACTCCTAGTCTCTTAACCGAGCCTGCAAGGGTCAGTTGAACCCTATGGAAAGTGGGAAGCACAATGTCCTTCAGGATCTCTGTGTTTCCAACTAGCATCTTTTCCATCTTGTCTGGATTCAGTTTCAATTTGTTTGCTTTCAGCCACTTGATCACAGCTACCAGGCAGTGACTCTAAGGGATTTGGATAGAGAGATATAGAGCTGGGTGTCATCCACATATTGATGACATTCAATTCCGTAGCTATGAATGATTTCTCCTGAAGATTTTACATAGAAATAACATGAGGGATAAGATTGAACCCCGTGGAACCATACAAGATAATTGACTGAGAGAAAGTGTCTTGAGTTAGTAACAGATTTATTACAAAATCAAAAAGAGTCCAGTAGCAGACATCAAAGTCTAATTTAGGTGATCTTTACATGATTTTAGCAACCAAGATGGGCAAGGATCCAGTGCACATGTAGTAGCTTTAACAGATACCAGGATCGTGTCAATATCCATTACTGTAACTGGGTCAAAATGGTCCATAATATGGCCAAACAGTGTATTAAGAATTTCTTCCACCTTGTCTATGTTACAACTGGCATCCAGCGTGCATTTGTGCTATTTTGTCAGCAAAAAAACCCTTTGCTAAAGTATCCCAGCTAACTGACTGTTCCTGAGCCAGTAAAGGTTCAGATTTAGGAGTCAGAAGATGTCCAGATACGTTAAACAACTGGGATGGTTGTGAGCCAGCTGCAGAGAAATAAAGTTTCTTTGCTGTTATCACTGCCTCTTCATCGTTCTTCCAATGAGCACTAAAGTATGCTGTATGAGATTCAGCACAACATTTCTGTAAGTGTCTTTCTAGACATCTTCCAGCCCTCTTTACATCACCCAATTCTGCGGTAAACAAGAGGCTGATTTCACCCCAAGGGCGGTAGAGGTAAATGAGGAGCAATCTTTTTTTTTCCTTTTATATTTTCTCTGTTAATCCTCTGAAAATTGTATTAGAAGTTACTCGATAGAATGCAATTAGTTAACTTTATTTGGTAATCCTTAAAGCATATAAATATCCTTTCACTCACAAATACCTTCTTTAAAAATATTTTTATTGATAATACTTATTCTCTTTATAATGTGTCCGGCCGGGCCAGACTCAGCCCCACCACCGCCCAGGCCAACCCCCCACCGGGAGCCACCGACCCCCCCCCCGGCCCCAACTCCCGCAGCGGGCCTACCTGGCCGGGAGGGCCCAACGGAATGCCCGCAGCCACTGGGCCGCTTGGCCGCACCGCCGCAGACCCGGGACGCCTCGGCGCAGGGGGAATCCCCACCCACCGATCAGCTGGCGAGCGCACCACCACGGCCGCTGCGGAGGGGCCAGGTGCAGACTGAGGAAGTGCCGCCAGTGGCCCCCGAGAACCCGCCAGCCCGCCCGCGGGCCCCCTTGGGGGAGATGCCACCGCGGCCGGGCTCACCAGTGGGCCGCAAGGCTGCCATACCACCGGGCCGGAGGAGGCCTCACCCGGCAACCGGAGGGCGGGCTCTGCCAAAGTCAGGGGAGGCTGGGAGACAGGAAGCTGAGGGAGGGCTCAGGAGCTGTGGAGAGCCGCCAGATTGGCAGGCAGGGGAGACAGGCAGGACAGCCGACGGGTTGCCCCTATCGGGGGAGATGGAGGGGGAAGATGGAGAGAGGAGGAACCAAGGGACAGGTGAAGGGAGTTGGCACAGGTGGTGGGGATGGTGGGGAGGAAAGGATAAAAGGGGCCTTCCCAAGGATGCCGGGGAGGAGCAGGCTGAGGCAACTGGTGAAGGCTAGAGAGAGAGAGAGAGTGAAACCAGAGCCCAGCAGGGTAGGCAGCAGGCCTGGGTGACTTAACCCCCGCCCTACCCACATCTGAGGCTGAGGGAAGGCCCCTAGGAGGGTGTCCAACATGGCAGAAGGGGGCGCCAGCGCAGCGTGCTAGGGAGGGGCGTACAAAATGATTAAATAGAATTTGCACAATGTAAAATACAACTAACAAATTACAAAATTCCAAACTTTCAATATTCCCAGTTTCAAAATCACAACATTCCAAAAATTTCAAATTGTCAAACTTTCATAATTACAAAATTTCTGAGAGAGGGTTGATAACTAGTACATAACTGTGAAAAAGTTTGCAAAGTGATGAAATACAGAAATTTACAAATATTTTAAACATATTCTAAAACCTGAAATAACTTTAGACCTGGATGAGAACTATTACTTTCTAGATACTCAAAAAACAGAAACCACTTCTCCATAAAATGTGTATTATATGGAAAATGCTCTGCCTGATAAATCCTTTCAGCCAATTCTTCAGAGATAAAATGATCCCAAATTTTTGTGAGCCAATTTTCAATCGTCGGGACTTGCTTAAACTTCTATAAGGTCACAATGGCACTCTTTGCAGCAACCAATAGGGTTACTATAAGGTCCCTACTTGTCAAAGGAATGTGGACCGGGTTTGTTTCCCACTGATTAAGGAAAGTGATTTCTGGTGACAATGGAATGGAATAGCCTGTCATTATCTGGATGTCTTTAAGAACTTTCTTCCAAAATTCCTCTAAGAATTGGCATTTCCACCAACAGTGAGAGAAATTTCCTTCCTCACCACATCCCTTCCAGCATTGGGGCGAGACCAATGATGAGAACTTTTTAGGGGTCAAATACCACCTGTTGACTATCTTATATGTCTGTAATTTAGTTACCACTGTTTAAGAATTAAATATTTTTGAGGACCATATCTGCTTCCAGTTTTCTGTTGTTTGAGCTATTTTACAATCTTGAAACCATTTAGCTTGATATTTTAGTGTTGTGACCTTTTGGTTAGAGAGTAGAATAATGAGGAGTAATCTTGGCAATGGCTTCAAAGAGCTTCACATTCCAAACTCCCACTGCAGCCTCAACAGAGAATGTTTGGAATTCTAAAATCCCTCAGAGCATTTTGGAGTCCAGAGGAATCCATGAGCCTCTGTGGGTGGACCATTTTAATGCCCCCCTTTTGTGATGTGTCAGGGCCATATTCACCCTGCTTTCAATAGATAATGGTCAGACCATTGTTCAAAATGAATCTCCAATCCCAAAAGAAGACCTTCCCTCAAAGGCACAGTACAAAAAATTAAGTTTGAGAAGTGACCTATTTCATGTGTTGGTCCTGTCATGATCTGAGAAAGGCCCAGGGCAACCAAAGAAGCTATAAAATCTTGGACCAACCCTGACAAGGAGCATTCGTCATGGATGTTCCTGGTAAATTTCTTTATTTAAACTATAAGCTATACACCATAACATAATAAACAATAAACATAGAGAATAAGAAAAAACACACAATTCTAAACATGACACACTAACAATACATATATCTATATAATTAAAAGGGAAAGGGAAAAGAAAACAAACAAACAAAACCTAGATTACACTACAGGTTGAGTTCTGATTTTCTCCGCAACAAGTATATATCATTTCTAGAGTCACACTTATTCTAGGTTAGTCACAAAACCCCTCTTTTTTCTATGGTTTATGTTTCTTAATCCATAAATGCAGATGTCATCAAATCCTTGTTATCCATTTCATGCAAAAAGTCTATTAACCGTTTCCATTCAGTCAAGAAGTTAACTAATGTCCTTTCTCTAATCAATGCAGTAAGTTTTGCCATTGACACAAACTCCAAAACTTCTGTCAACCATTCCTCCACTGTAGGCAATGTTGTAGTTTTCCACTTTTGTACATAAAGTACTCTTGCCACTGCAATAAAGTATAAAAAACAGTGTTCTAAAGCTTTTTTTCCAACTGGCTGTCTGTTATTCCCAACAGAAAAGTCTCTGGTTTCAGCTGAAGTTTAATCTTCAAAATCTTCTGAATCGATGACTGTATCCGCAACCAAAAACTCTTTGCTTTCTTACATGTCCACCACATATGGAAAAATGTCCCTTCTTGTTTGGCACATTTCCAACATACTTTTGACGCCCCCTTATACATTCTAGCCAATTTTTCAGGAGTCATTTACCAACGATACATCATTTTGTAAAAATTTTCTTTAATACTGGAGCTTAATGTAAACTCCAGCCCTCTTGTTCACATATTTTCCCATTGCTCCATTAATATATCGTGTCCACAATTTTTCACCCATTTAATCATACATTCTTTTACTTGCTCTTCTTCCGTCTCAAACCTCAACAAAAGTTTACACATTTTAGAAATAACATGTTTATCATTTGTACAAAGGGCTATTTCAAATTCAGTTTTAGATTTCTCAAAGTCATAATGACACTTGTCTAATTTGAATCTCTCCAGAATTTGTATATATGGAAACCACTGACAGGCGTGCCCTTCTGCTGCTAAGTCCTCTCTTGATTTAATTTTAACTTGGTCCTGAGCAAATTCCAATAAATCCTGATAAGTTAGCCATTTAGATGGACTAACCATTTCCCTTCTAAAATGGGCTTCTTGTGATGACAGCCAGAGAGGTATTTTCGAACAAAACCTAAGTTTGTATTTACTCCATACTCTCAGGATTGCACGCCTTACATAATGATTATTAAACTCTGCATTGACTTTAACTTTGTCATACCATAGATACCCATGCCACCCAAATTTTAGATCATGCCCTTCCAGGTCCAGTAATGGTCTATTTTTTAACAGTATCCATTCCTTCATCCAAACCAAACAGATAGCTGCAAAATATAATCTCAAATCTGAGCGGCCCAAGCCTCCTCTTTCTTTTGCATCCTGTAGAACCTTAAATTTAACCCTTGGCTTTTTGCCTTGCCATATAAATCTCGATATATCCTTCTGCCACTGCTTAAGTGGTGCCTCTGTTGACAATACAGGAATTGTCTGAAATAGGAATAACATTCTAGGTAAACATTCATTTTAATTGTAGCTATTCTTCCCAACAGCAATAATTGAATTTTATCCCATCTTAGCATATCCCTTTTAATTTCTTTCCAAGTCTTAATATAATTATTTTGGAATAACATAAAGTTCATATTTGACAAAGTCATACCCGAGTCATGCCTTTTTCTCAACTTTAAACCCTGTTTTGCTCTCAACTTTCATTTGATCTTGTATTTTCATATTTTTTGTTAAGACTTTGGTTTTCTACTTATTAACCTTAAAATCGGCCACTACACCAAATTCTTTCAACTTTGTCATTAGAGTTTCAATTCCGTTCAAAGGGTCCTCCAAAATCAACACCAAATCATCTGCAAAGGCTCTCAGTTTGTAGTTCTCCTCTTTTACCCTAACACCTCGAGTTCATCATGGATATTGAAGTCACCCAGAATATAGGTGTCTCCAGCTCCACGTCTGTGATCACTTCTGCCAACAGGGTGCTTACTGGGGGACTAGGCAGCCTATAAACAAGCAGAATACTTAATCTATTCTTAGATTTCCTATGTAAGTCAGTGCCAGCTATTGTTTGTAATGGGAGTCTGCAGAAGTTGAAGAACTCATGGAGGATAATAGCAATCCTTCCTCTAGCCACTTGTGCAAGGTTGGTGGAGGACTGCATAACCAGGCAGAGTTAATTGGAACAAGCACATCGTATCATTTTATTCCAACCACATCTCTGTCATGCAAGCCAGATAAATTCCCTCTTCTTACAACATAATGGTAAGGAGTGCAGTTTTGTGCACTCTGGCATTGCTTAGCACTAGAAGTGGGGGAAATAGAGGGCTCTGCACTCTCAACTCTCAGGATGCTATGGAGATTAGATAGGCAGTGGGAATCCTAGCCTGATACTAGCCATCCAGTGTTTTTATATTCATATAATTTGGAAACCAAAAGAATTTGTTCTGTACTTCATTTCATAGGTTAGATGGTCAGATAGTTCATTCATACTGCTCTTTGGAGATGGTAGATGCTACAGCATTAGAAGAACCATTAGGACTCCATTAGTATGGTCCTTTTTCTAGATATAAACAGTTGTCAGTGGACTTGCTAACTGATGGAAAAATATAGGCCATAGTTAGACAGTGGAGTCATCATGGCCAGATATGCATGTGAACATAGAATTCTCTCTGATAAAAAAGACAGAAAAGAGTTACCAAAGAGTAATGTTTTACTTTTCTGAATGCGGAACACTATGAACCATGTTTTATATACAGTGTTTTATGAATGGTGAATATTATTTATTTTGCTTTTATTGAGCCTTAGGGGTGTGCACCCCCCAACAATTCAGGAAAATGCTCTGGAATTACCTGAAACCTAAAGTAGCACACTGCTTAGGATTTGGGTAGTTAAATTGCGTCGGTATGCTCCGTAAAGATTTGGAGCATACCGAAGTGAGGGAGGAAGCTTTGCCCAAGCCCTACCACCCACCCCACTTACCAGGCTGGGAGGCAGCTGGGAGTTGGGGCGATCAGCTGGGCAGCGGGAGGGCATGCTGCCATCACCACTGCTGCTGCCTCTGCTGGTGCTGCAGCCAGCTCAGAGGTGGAAAGGCCCAGAGCTGCCACCTCTGCTGGCACTGCAGCCCACTCAGAGGCAGAAAGGCCCAGAACCGCCACCTCCACCACCATGCTGTCATTTTCGCTGCTGCAGCAGGCAGCTGGGTGGCAGGGAAGGCCACAGCCACCATGTCGCCACTACCGCATCAGCCAGCGGGAAGGCCCAGGTAAGTGGGGTGGAACTTGGTGGGGTGGTGGGAAGGAACTTGGTGGGGTAAGTGAGCTCTGAAGCTTCCCGAAGTGACCCAAATTGCTTTGGGAAGCTTTGATATGAGATTTCTGAATCAGGGCCAGCATGCTGGCCTCAATTCAAAAATCCTGAATCTTTACAGATTGGGTCCAATTTGGGCATTTTTCCCAAATTGGAAACCCGAAGTGCACACCCCTATTGAGCCTTCTAGGAGCTATTGGGTAGTAGTGATATGTAATTTTGTTTAAGATCTTGGGTAAGAGAAAAGCTGAATTTTGTCAGACATATGGGTTGAGTTTTAGAAAAGCTAATTTTAATATGCTTGATGTTATGCTGGGTAGAATCCCATGGTCAGAAATACTCAAGGAGAAAAGAGTTCAGGATAGGTGGTAGTTTCTTGAAAGCAAGATATTGAAGGCACAATCATAAATAATTCTAATGAAAAGGAAAAATGGGAGGAACCTAAAGAAGCAAGGTGGCTCCATAAACAGCTTTCTAAAGACCTGAAATTAAAACAAGAAATATTTAAGTAATGGAAGGAGGGCAGTATAACCAAGGATGGATATAAAGAAATTGCCACTGCTTGTAGAGAGTGTGTTAGAAAGGCTAAAACTCAATATGAGCTTAAGCTAGCATGAGTTGCTAAACACAACAAAAAAGGGTTATTTGGCTATGTTCAGATCAAGAAAAATAATAAGGAAGTGATAGGCCCACTGTGCAGAGAAGAAAGTGAAATTTTAACAGGAGATAAAGAGAGGGCAGAACTGCTAAATCCCTACTTTGCCTTGGTCTTCTCTTGCTCAACCTTGCTAAAAGAGAACACGTGATGAAGGAAGGGAATTGCAGCCTAGGATAGGAATAGGGGTGGTGTATAAACATCTAGCATCTTTAAATGAAATCAAGTCCTCAAGACCAGATGAATTGCACCCAATTTTACTAAAGGAATTTGCTGATGTAATTGCAGACCCTCTATCTATCAACTTTGAGAATTCTTAGAAAACAGGTGAGATGCCAGAACATTGGAGGTAGGCAAAGATGGTATCCCATCTTCAAGAATGGGATAAAGGCAGATCCAGGTAATTACTGACCTATCAGTTTGACATCCATTCCTAGAAAAAATCATCATACAGTTAGTCCTTGAGCATTTAGAAAAGACAACTGTGATTACTAATAGCCAGCATGGATTTCTCAAGAACAAGTCATGAAAGACTAATCTTAGCTCCTTTTTTGAGAGAATTACTACTTTGGTGGATCAGGAGAATGCTGTGGACATAGTTTATCTTGATTTAAATAAGGCTTTTGATAAGGTCTCGCATGATATTCTTGTTGAAAAGTTGGTAAAATGTGGTTTGGATCCTACTAGTGTTAGGTGGATTTGTAACTGGTTGACAGATCGCACTCAAAGAGTGTTTGTAAATTATTCCTCATCCTTTTGGAGAGAAATAACAAATGGAGTGCCTCAGGGGTCTGTCCTACATCCTGCGTTGTTCAACATCTTTATAAGTGACTTGGATGAAGGACTAGGGAGTATATTCATTAAATTTACACAGCGGTTTTTTTCTGCGAAAAGAGGTGGGAGAACTCTCACTTGGGGCAACTCCCAGGAGGAAGTGGTAGGCCTGTTAAAACATGCACGCATGCACAGCACACACACACTCCTGGGACTGCACGATGACATCACTTCCAGGAAGTGACATTATCACACAGGCCATGGCTGCCCCAGGAGCGCTCCTGTGCTTCATGGGAGGGGGTCCAATTCAGCCCAGATAAGGCAAAATTCAGCCCAGAATGGGTCACTCCACCATGGGGGAGCACTCCCTCACCCAGCAGTGGCCAGATCTGGGCCATTTCAGGCCCAAATTGGGCCAAAACAGGGTGTAAATGGCCCAGATCAGCCTGGAACAGGCTGCTGCTGCATGGGAGAGCATTCCCTCAGCCGGCAGTGGGCCTGAATTGGGCCCAAAATGGCCAAAAGGGGTCCAAAATTTCCCAGATCGGGCCTCTGCCAGGCAGGGGAGTGTTCCCCCGTCTGGCAGAAACCTAATCCTACCTGTTTTAGGCCCAATATTGGCCACTTCGGGCCTGATCCCAGCCATTTTGGGCCCAAATTGGACCAAAAATGGCTGAAAGGGCCCCAAAATGGCCAGGATCAGGCTGCTGATGCCTGATCCTGTCCCTTTCGTCCCCATTCCTGGCAGTTTGGGGCCTGAAATGGACCCCTAAAGGCCAAAATGGTGCTGAAATGGCCCAGATTGGGGCCGAAACGGCCAGGATCAGGCCAGTGCTGGGCAGGGGAACACCCTCCCCCACCTGGCTCCGACCCAATACTGGCTGTTTCAGCCCCGATCTGGACCATTTTGGGCCCCCAAAAGGCCAAAATGGCACAGAAATGGCCTGGATCAGGGCCAAAACAGCCCAGATCAGGCCAGTGCCAGGCCGGGGAACCTTCCTCCACCCAGCCCCAGCCCAATCCTTGCTGTTTCAGCCCCGATCCGGGCCCAAACAGGCCCAAAATGGCCCAAAGAGGTCATTTTTTAAAAAACCATGTGACAACAGTCACGTGGCTATTTTAAAAAGGTACCAGAATGCCGTTCTGGGGCATTCCAGCTGCAAAAAAGCCCTGAATTTGCAGATGATACTAAATTAAGAGATGTGGCAAATACAGGAGAACAGAATCAAGATTCAGGATAATATTGACAGGCTGGAAAACTGGGCTAAAATTAACAAATTGAATTTCAAGAGAGATAAATGTAAATTCTGCACTTAAGTAGGAAACATTTCTGGCGTAATTATAGGAATGGAGAGACTTGTGTTGGCAGTAGTACATGTGAAAAGGATCTAGAGGTCTTCGTAGATTATATGCTGAACATGAGTCAGTACTGTGATGTGATAGCTAAAAAGGAAACTGATTTTAGGCAGTATCAACAAAAGTATAGGGTCCAGATCACGCAAAATGATAGTATTGCTTTACTCTGCTCATGTTCGACTTTACTTGGAGTACTGTGTTCAGTTTTCGGCACCACAGTTTAAGAAGGATGTCAACAAACTGGAATGTGTCCAGAGGAGGACAACGAATACGGTGATCTGGAGATCGTCCTCTGAGGAAAGGCTGAAAGAGTTGGGTATGATTAGCCTAGAAAGCTAACTGCAGAAAATAATTTAGGTTACAACCATATCAGCATATATGCTTAGAAATAAGGTTCATTAAGCTCAATGAGACTGACTAAGTAAATGTGCTTAGAATCAGAATGTTAAGGACTTTGTATTACTTTTGACTTCCTTCACTCAGGACAATTTCAGAAGAATTAAATATAAGTCTATGTCCAACCGTATTACAACATTCTTCAGCATGTCAGACTATTTAAAGACATGCAGTGCCCATTCTAGGCAAAATTCTGCTCTCATCTCTCCAGCACAAATTTCAGAGCCCCAACTGTGGCATTCTTGGCCCCAGGCTTTTCATATTCATAGGCAGTGCAGTTCTCCCATCTGATGCTCTTCCTCTTCTGCTCATTGTCTTCATCTTCCACATACACCCATGCACGTGGCTCTGGACCGCTCATCATGTTCTTCTTGTTTAAAACCCCATTGTTCATTTGTTTGTTTCTTCTCTCTTCTCTCTCTTCTCTCTCTCTCTCTCTTTCTCTTTCGCTTTCTTTGTTTTGTTTTTCTTTTTGTCTCCTCTGTTTTGTATACCCAGGCAGCCCATTGAGTAACTTCTTTGACGTAATTAAACAACTTTTTTCAGACGAGAAGAACGGGCAGGTGAGCCATCCCCCCGGCACGCCAACCAAGCATAGCGCAAACAGCAAGCGGAGCGATTCCGATGCTAATGACTATGGGTCTAGAGGAGACACTAAGTACCCTGCTGGCAAAGAGAAGGCAAAGATGGTCTCATCACTCGGCCTACAAGACCAACCTTAAATAAATGCATTTTTAAAAAAACAGAATAAATAATTAAAAGAAAAACACACACCAAAATCTCAAAATGAATGAGTATTCCTTAGAAAGCTAGTCTTTAAAATAAACGGATGTATATATATATATATATATATATTGCTACAACAGTACAAAACTGTCTATAGACAACTTTTGTAAGAAGGAATGACTGTGTGTGTGTGTATATATGTTTGTGTGTGTGTACATATGTGTGTGTGTGTGTGTGTACACACACACACACACTCATACAAACACGCACACACACATATATATTTATATGTTATATCTCTCTGAACAAAACACAAAAGCAATGAGAAAAAAAGGTAGCACAGATGACAAACCCAGGTCTACAGATCTTGGGTTGCTTTTTTCCACCTCCGGATTCTATTTTCGTTTTATTTTTCCCCTTTTGACTTTCTTTCTCCCCCTCTACCCCCATTATTTTCTTGTTCTGTTTTCTCTGTGTTTCTGACACCACCACTTGTTTCCACTCTGCTACCAGGAATTATCCCGAAAAGTTAACATGTCAGCCAACTGCTTCACCTTCTGTGCTCTGCGAACACTTGTTCACGGAAGGCCACTGATGTAAGACTGTCCATGGACTGGTTTTGTTTGGGGATTCCCAGTCTCCCCTCTCCCAACTGCAGGAAATGGGTCTCCTCCTTTCCACTTGCCCTCAACACACTTTTATTTTGGTGCTCCACACTGAAGAACTGCTCAGTTACAAAATTGCACAGTTGGAATTACTGGAGTGCATCATTTCCCTTGACGACCCACTTCCCCACTGGCACATCAGGACTGTGGTGGGGGGAAGTTATAACATATCCAAACTGCATTCTCATTAAGGAGTTTTACAAGAGGATTTTCCTCCATTTTGCTTTTCCCCCTGTCCCTTTTCTCCTCTCCCTTCTCTTTTCAAATTGTTTTTATGTTTCATAATCTCAATTTTTTTTTCAACCTGCTGGAGGGGCAGAACATAATCTTAGGAAAAACTGCAACATACAAGAAAAAACAAGTATGAATGTTGAAACTTAGGGTGAAAGCAACTTTCAGCAGTGAAGAAGAGTAACAAGAATCCAGCTGAGAACAATCTTTTTTGCTACTAAGCACTGTTGCTACCACCGCCGCCTCCACAACCACTGCTGCTGCTGTTCTTCCTCCTGCCCCTCAGTCAAATTCTTCTTTCTTTCCTTCTGCATTGGGAGTTCCTTCTGCCAGCTGAATTCTCCGCTACATTGTCCATTTGGATGCAACTGTTGTGCTGTTAGTGCTGCATTAATATATCAGTATTATTTATTTGCTGGTTTTATTTTATTTATGTATTTATTTATTTATGTATTTATTTATTTGGGTTGTTTTTTTAAAAAAATGCTAATGAAGAACATGAAATGAGAGTAATTTTTTTCTCCTGTGTGTGTGTGCGCGTGTACAACCACTGGTACTTAGTTCATCTGAGCAAGACATGGAGGAGATAGCACTATAGGCGACTTAAACACAAAGCTACTGTAAACTTTAAAAAGTATTGCAAGATATTTTTATAAACTTTTTTTTCAATGGGGGTGGGCTGGAACTTTCTTGTGTGTGTTTAAGTTATTATTAGGTCAGTTATTATTTATACTGCATATATATATATATAACAGCTCATTATATATATATATATATATATATATATATATATATATATATGAGCTGTCAGATATCTCTTCTGCTTTCATTACTGTGTAGAGGTGACACTGATTACTGTTTAGTTTAGGGAGAGGGAAAAGAATGACAACAAAAATGGTTAACTTGTTCCTCTCACCAATGTTTCAAATTTCTTTTGGTGTCTGTCCTTTTTTCTTTTTTTCCTCTATCTAACTGTTACACCAAGTGTAACTTTATCTGGCCCACAATCAAATGTTTTTACATACTATGATCATATATGTGAAAGGCAAAAAAATGAAGAAGAAACAGCAGGAGAAATTCTCCTTTAACAATATTTTAAAGATGTAGATTTAGTATTAGTGTTATTCTCTTATTACCTTCAATTGCTGTTTGTTCGGTTCCTATGAGTGTATGTTGTACTGCAAAAATTTTTAATGATAACATTAAATTTATCCCGTACTTTTTCCTTTCCTATTTTTTGCTGTTGGTTTTTCTTTTTGTCTTTGTTCTTTATGGATTCCCCCCCCCTTTTGGTTTAGCCTTCTTGGACCTGTTTTTCTTGTACATAGATTTGAAGGAAAGAAATCTTTTTTAAAAAGAGACACAGAAAAGGGAGAGTGTTTTTGTTTTTTTCCTGATCTAAAACTTTTCTCTTGTATTGCTGTGTGCATGTCACTGGAAAGGTGATGGCTGGGGAGGGGGGGAGGGGAGGAGGCAAGAGATTTGGGGGCAGTTTTAATTGCATGATGTTGCTGTAAATGAGTCTCTTTTGCTTTTGTTGTCGTTTCTGCCTCCACCTTCTCCTTCCCTCTCCCCTAAGTGTCCCTTCCACTGCCCTCAGCCCTTATCCTTCTTTTCTCTTCCCTTGTGTATAGATTTTGATGCTTCAGTTACATTGTACCTCTACAAAAGGCTGGGATTTCAATACAAAAATACTACTACTACTACTACTACTACTACTAATAATAATAATAATAATAATAATAATAATACAACAAAGCCCATGTGGTACAATCAGGAAGGGAACTACTTACACAAGACATAAGAATAAATGAAAGCAATACCTCTTGTTATCCTTCCTATTTTGTACTTCAAAGACACAAACACACACGCACACACACTCACACATACAGATACAAACTGACATTATTTAACAGTTAAAATGGACAAAAAAGAACCTTCTGATGTATCCCTTGTTAAATAACTGTGAGCAACTTTAGTTCAAAAACAATAAATTCATTCAGTAAAGATATTGGCTGCAACTGTGTCTTGTTTATAGCAGTGGCTGGTGAAGTCTCTTCCATCAAGGTAAACATCAGGTAAGTGAGATTGTATTAAGCCCAATCATGAAGTCTGTATCATTAAAGCAGGGAAGTGTGCCTTCAGGATTGGGCCCTCATGGCAGTTTTTATATGGCATAATTCTCCTCTAAAATGGCACCTGCAGCCACGGTTTGGATCCTTGACCTCCATAACATGTAGCTTGGCTCTTCAAATGTAAGAGCCAGTGTGCTGATTTAGATCAAAAGACTACCTTGTCCAACGTACTGTTTCCCACTGTGGCAACCAAATGCCCCCAGGAGGCCCACAAACAGGATGAAGCCTTCCTATCTTATTGCACAGATGTTCAGAAACCTCTGAGCAGCTGATGTAGCCATCACGGCCACTGACAGGCCTATTTTACATCCTCCTTTAAAGCCATGAAGCCTTCACTACGTCAGGTAATGGAGAATTTCACAGATTAATTACGCATTTTGTGAATCAGCTTCCTATCGACTTCATTATGTGCCTTCAAGTTCACAAAGACAGATTTTGGTGTTTTAAAGAATGTTTCCTGTTTATTTTGAAAATGAATGAGATATATAAACAGAGAAGTGTTTATATGGTGCTTTAACTTTTTAAAAAGGAGACTAGGGAAGATGGATGGCTGAGCCAGCATTCAATTTTTCTGGCATGTACATGTATAATGCAAATTGCTTTGAGTGTTTGTACTCATCTTCCTGTTGAAGTTAGTAAGCTGCAACAAGGCAAAAGTAGTGCTCAGAGTCTGAAAAGGATTATAGAAGTGCTGCTGCAAGGTTTTATACAGTTGGTGCCATTTCCTTTTGCATGTGTGATGTGTGTGACAGATGTGCACATATGATGTGTATTGAGATGAATGGTAAGTGACTCTAGATGGCTCAGGTGGTCAAGCCCTATCAGGGAGATTTTATGCCTTTGGCACAAGAAAAAATTGCGTAGGGGCTTCCCTGATGAAAGGAAGAAGATTCCACAGAAAAACATGACACACTGAGAAGCTCTGTCTCCTGTAAGAACAGAACCCTCTCAATATCCTGTTCTACCAACCTGTTGCTGCAGTATTAGACACAGGACTAGGGTTGTGCACTTGAAAAATTGATTTAATATTGTTTTGTAATTTCAGAAAGGGCATGATTATGATTTTCATTAAATATCAAGAGTGTCTTTATCATACTGGAAAATCTTGTCAGAGAAAATTTCTGTTTTCATTAACATCTAATCAAATTTCTGCCCAGTATTTCCTATGGGGATGGGGTGAGTGGGAAATGACAGCCTTTTTTTTTTTGGAGTCGCTGTTTTTTCACCAAATAACACCGAAATTACAGAGCATCTAGCTCTTCCCCTCTACTAAAGACCCATCCAGGTTTCAAGAGAATTAGAAAAATAGGTCAGATTTTATGGTTTTCTAAAGAAGCTACCCCTAGCCAGCCTTCCCTTCATTGTTTCTGATGGGGGGAAATGGTGGGTTGCCAGAGCAGCTGGTTTTTCACCAAATGGTATCATAATTTTAACAAGTGTATTCCTCCATCTCTTCTAAAGACATACCAAGTTCCAAATGAATTGGGAAAAAGTGGTCAGATTTTACACCACCACCCCTGAAGAAACTGCCTCCAGTCTTGCTTCTCTCCATTGCTCCCTGGGGCAGGGGAATGGAACATTTACAGAGTGGCTAACAGTCAATATATTAATAACAACAAAGCACCCCCTCCCCCAGAAAACACCAGTGTGTTCTTAATTAATGCTCAGAGTGTAAAAGGAAAAGATATCAACTAAAAATGAGATGAATCAAATCAGTCTGTAGTCCAGGA
Organism: Eublepharis macularius; assembly: GCF_028583425.1. Lineage (NCBI taxonomy): Eukaryota > Metazoa > Chordata > Lepidosauria > Squamata > Eublepharidae > Eublepharis > Eublepharis macularius. Next base: position 135,116,161 of record NC_072791.1, on the reverse strand, counting down.
AAGGGTCCAGTGTACAAGTCCAAAATCCATACAAGAGTCTACGGACCCCAAGCAAGCTCCATACAGGTGCTTCCAAAGTAATCCAGAGCTTTTTCACAGCCAGCAGCCCCTGAGGAGCTGCAGGAGGAAAATGACTGCACTTGATAGCCTGACTGGCCAAGGGCAGTTCCCCTGATCCTTCCCTGGGATCAGACTGGCTAGGAGACCTGCCTCCCCACCCACCCCCACTTTTCACAGGGAAAATCCAACTGCAGGCAAAGAACTGAAAATAAGCATTCTGACTAGGGTTGTGAGCCCTTTGCTAGCTGCTCCCAGGATAGGGACCCCAGGTCCCTTGGTGGGGGTAGGGGCATTCCCTGCTCCACTCTCCACACACCCCCACTCACCTGGCTGGTGGGGGGGCAAAGGTGCGGGAACGACCTCCTGGGTGCACTCCCAGGGTGGCGTGATGACATCACTTCCTGAGAGTGACATCATTGTATTGCCCCAAGAGCACTCCTGCACTTCATAGCAGCCTAATTTTGGGCCTCAAATGGGCTGAATCGGATGCATTTGGGGCCCAAATTGGCTCACTTTGAAGTGTGCGCTCCCATGCCAGTGCACTGACTTCACCTCCATCGAGCAGCTGTGGGAGTCCAGCACTGAGAATGGGATAGTACCCACCATATTGGACAAACTGGCATGCCTATTCCCAACCCAATTCTGTATTTTTTCTGATATAATAATAACATTTGAGTTATAATAATAATAATATTCAATTTATATACTCCCCTTCAGGACAACTTAATGCCACATTCAGAGCAGTTAACAAAGTGTGTTATTGTTATCCTGATGACAATCACCCTGTGAGATGGATGGGGCTGAGAGAGCTCTGAGAGAGCTGTGACTGATCCAAGGTCACCCAGATGGATTCAAGCAGAGGAGTGGGAAATCAAAGTTGGTTCTCCAGATTAGAGTCCTGCCACTCTTAACCACTGTACCAAACTAATATTCCTCATCTATTTATTTATTTGCTTCATTTATACCCCACCTTTCTTCACCAAGGATATTCAAAACAGTTTGCATCACTGCTCTCTCCTCCATATTATCCTTACAAAGATAGGCTGGGCGTGTATGACTAGCCCAAGATCATCCAGCAAGCTTTCATGGCAGAGTGGAGATTTGAACCTGGGTCTCCCCGATCCTACTCTGGCAGTCTAACTAGTACACTGACTGCACTGGCTGAAACAGATTAAATTTAGCAGAGTTGGGAAAGTATTCAGAAGACTTTCTCTGTGTTGGATATTGCTGACCAGATCCAATAATGAAAAAATCAGACATTTACTTGGGCCCATAATATCCAACTGCACACCGGACACATTGAACCCTCTGATTAAAGGTAAAAATTAAACAAGGTAGGCTATTTATTAGGTGCCTTTCTACTTTTCAGGAACTCAAGGCAGCTTACAATATAAATAAAATAACAATCATAAAATGAATAAAAGAAAGTTTAAAACACAGTTTAGGACTGCCAATAAACATAAAAACAGTTGTTTAAAAGCAGTCCTAAATAAAAATGTCTTCAGCTGCCTCCTAAAGTCAGCAGGGAGACCAGGCATACCTCCCTGAGGATGCTGTTCCATAATCATGGGACTGCCACCTAAAAGGCCCTCTCTCATGTACCCACCAAGGGAGCTTCTTTAGCTGATGGGACAGTCAGGTGGGCCTCTTCCTGTGATCTTAATTCCTGGGCAGGAACTTATAGGAGAAGATGGTCCTTTTGTTACTCCAGTCACAAGCCATGTATGGCTTTAAATAGTGCCTGGATAGATTTTAATTTAAATAGTCACTGGATATGCATAGATTTGAGGAAGAAAAATCTTCTTTCATAAGACAAACATCAGAAGGCTCCCCTCCCCCACCTCTAAAACTTTTATGTTTATTTATTATTATTATTTAATTACAAGATTTTTACCTTGCCTTTCCACTCTAATAGGGCCACCAAGGCAGCTAACATACAAATTAAAATCTCATCTTAAAAAACATTAAAACCTGCACACAACTACATCCTTAAAACCTGCACACAATCCTTAAAGCAATTTAAAACTAGCACTTAACACGAATACAAGATAACAGGAATGGTTAAAACATTGGGAGGGGGGAGAGATCATTGAGGGAATGCCAAGCAAAACAAAAAAGTCTTCACCCACTGATGGAAGACAGCAACAGAAGGGAGAGAGCCACTACTGAGGCTCTGTCCCTAGTCTTGGAAGGAGGGGCACTCAAAGATGACCATAGTAGTTGGGTTGGTTCATAAGGGAGTGAGTGAGTGAGTGGTCCTTCAGATATGTTGGTCCCAAACCATGTAGGACTTTGAAGGTCAACACCAGCACCTTGAATTGTACCTGGAAACAGATTCCAATCCAGTGCAGATGAGCCAAGAGTGGAGTGATATGTTCCCTGCAACCTACACCAGCATTCTACACCAATTGAAATTTATGAACAGTTTTCAAGGGCAGCTCCATGTAAAGTGCATTGCAGTAATCTAATCTACATGTAACCAAGCTATGTACCACAGTGACAAGATCTTTTCTGCACAGGAAAGACTGCAGCTGGCTAACCAATAAAAGTTGGTAAAAGGCATATCTGGCCACAGCTGCCACCTGCTTATGCAGCAGGAGACCTGGGTCCAAGACTCCCCACCCCCCCCCCACCCCAAACTACAGACCTGTTCCTTCAAGAGGAGTGCAGCGCTATCCAGAACTGCTGACACTTTAAATCCTGGGTCAGACCTTCCACTCTCCAGTAGCACTTGTATCTTATTGGGATTACGTTTCAGTTTGTTAGCCCACATCCACTTCAAACTGCCTCTAGGCACTGTTTCAAGGTTTCTACAGACTACCTGGGATCAGTTGGAAGAGTGAGGTAGAGCTGAGAGTCATCCACATATTGGTTACAACCCAGCTCAGATCTCCAGCAGTTTCATGTAGATGTTAAAAAGCATGAGGGATAGGATAGAACCTTGTGGGACAAATCCAAGGGGCTGAGTGCCAGTTCTACAGCACCACCTTCTGAAATCAACCTTCTAAATAGGACTAGAACCAGCATAAAACAATGCCTCCCAATACCAGCCCAGAAAGGCAGTCAAAAGGGATATCATGATCAATAGGATCAAAAGCTTCCGAGAGGTCCAGAAGAATCAATGGAGGCGCATTCTCTCTATCCAGGTCATTCAATAAGGCAGCAGGCTGTTTCAGTCCCATAACCTGTCCTGAAAACAGATTGGAAAGGATCTAAACAATGTGCCTCATCCAGGAAAGCTTAAAGCTGTCCATCTGCCACCTTTTCTTTCTTTCTTTTTATATTTTTTATTTAAGTATAAACAAAACATCCGAAAAGAAGGAAAAATATTGCAACTATATGATAATGGTATATAGTATAATAGCCATAATTGTGATAAATTGTAATTAGTACTTTACAAAGGATCAATTAATATTAATTAAATAGTAATTTAATTATTTCATATTTAAGTATTTCATAATATTTGGTATTAAACTAAATCATAGACTGCCCCATATGATATCCAACAAGCACACTAATAATTTTAGGCAATAATTTGAAATGAAATTAGAAACAAATTATAATATGATGAAATAATTATTATAAAATAAGTAAATATTGCCCCTCTTTTCACCCATTTTCAATATATTATATATAAGAAATAATATTTATATTTATCATTTCAGTAACTTCTGTATTTCCTCCCCAATTATTAGGTCAAATATAAGTAATAAGCTTTCCATTTATCTTGAAATTCTTTGATTGGCCTTCTCTTCATGTAGTTCATTAACATAGCCATTGCTGCATATTTGGCTAATTTAGCTTTCCAGTCCTCTCATCTTGGACACTCTTTTTCTTTCCATTTCATTGCAAATATAACTCTGGCCACTGTTATCATAAATCTAAACAGTTCTTCCGAGATTTTTTGGATATTCTTTCTGTAGTAAGATGCCCAATAACATGTTCTTAGGTTTCATAGTACATTTGATTTTCAAAACACATATTTCTTTCCGATCTTTTTGTCTTTTTACATGACCACTACATGTGGTAGGTGACATCCGCTTCTTTACACTTCCAACATATCCCCTTGTAGTTCTCCATTTTCTCGATATCTTTTGGAGTGATGTATCACCTTTTCAATCACCTTGCCAAAGAATGGAGCATTGGAAATGGGTTGACAGTTATTAAAATATCCTGGGTCCAGGGTAGGCTTCTTTAAAAGTGGGCTGCAGCAATATCCCCTCCCTCAAGGAAGTATTACCTACCTCTTGGACCAGTCAACCAGCCCCCCCTCCCCCACCGATCTGATCCACATCTTCAGACTGAATAAATTGAAAAGTATCCCAAGCAACCAGAAAAGTTGGAACTCTGGCACTATCTGACCCTGTCAATGCTAATGTAATTCCAAGTCAGAAAGGATGTGACAGATTTTATCTGCAAAGTGCTGAGCAAAAAGGTCACAGCAGACCACCAAGCAGTCTATTTCCTCCTGCAGGCCAGAGTCCCAACAGGCCTGTGACCACCCACAATAGTTCCACTGGCTTACTCTGTGCAAACACAATAGTGGCAGGAAAGTATTGTTTCCTTGTTCCCATTACTGCCATGGAGCAGTGCCGGATCTAGGGCTGCCCGCACCTGGGGCAACCCTAGGCTGACCACCTCGCGCTGCGTGATGACGTCACTTCGGTGACATCATCATGCAGGGCGGAACGGCGGAGGCAGCATGCGGGGCTGGGAAGCCGCCCGCACCATTCGCCTCCCCGCAGGCAAATGGCGCAGGCAGCCTTGCAGCCCCATGCGCTGCCTTTCGCCTGCCCTGCCGGCTTGCCATGCACCCCCTGCCCTGCAGGGCAGGCAAAAGGCAGTGCGGCCACCCACGCCATTTGCCTGCCGGCCGCCCCCTGTCCTCCAGGGCAGGTGAATGGCGCGGGCAGCCCCACAGCCCCCCGCACTGCCTTTTGCCTGCCCTGCAGGACAGGGGGTGCGCGGTAAGCCTGCCACCCCCTGTCCTGCGGGGCAGGCGAAAGGCAGCATGGGGGGCTGCGAGGCCCGGGGGCTGCTGCCTGTGCCCTCTGGCAGCTGCTCCCGGCGCCACCTCCCTGGTGGCGCCGGGGGCAGACTACCCCCCTGCCCCCCCTCGATCCAGCCCTGCCATGGAGTATGCTTTAAAATGAGCTTTTGACTGTGTCTTACCAGGTTTGTTCCAAGACTTCTTCCACTGTCAGTCTAGCTGATGTCCTTTCATTGTTCAAAGCCCCTTGGCAAACCAGAGGGCTCCAAGGGCTCTAACACTTAAGAGAGGGTGCCTGGGAGCGATTAGGTCAACTGCTTATATCATTCCATCATTTCAGAAGTCCATGAGGGCATTGAAAGGAGTACTAACTTATCTACAGGAAAATCTCCAAAAGCCATTTGGATCCATCTGGTTCCAGTGGCAGATCACTTTAATAGATCCCCCACCAGTGTTCCCACTAATGTGAGCACGTGAGCAATTGCTCACAGATTCTTACTCCTCCGCTCACAGATTCTCAGCTGTAGCTCACAGGTATTAACTCTCAGGTGGCCCCGCCGTCCCACTCAGCCGGCACCAGCTGGCGGGCCCAATAGGGATGGAGCCTTGTCCTGCTTCTCTCCTTCCTTCCTGGCTGTGGCTGGCTTAGCCCTCAAGGCAGAGCCAGAGAGTGACTCCAGTTGCCGCCAGTTCTCTAGCTGGGGAACAGAGCAGAGCCGAGCAATGGGGCCCAGCCTGACCCCACTGAGATCCCCTCAGCCACAAAGAGCAGAGGAGAGGAGGTGGCACCTCACCCGCTGCCATGGTGAAGGTGTCATTTAACTCGGCCTTGGTGAAATAGGAGGCTGGAAAGAAGAAGGATGAGCAGGGGAAGGAGAGCTGGACCAGGTGCTCATCATGTCTGCTGACAGCCAGATGAGGAGGAGAAGACCATTGTGGTGCTGAAATGCAGACTCGGCCAAGAACTGGATCTGGCTGCTCTGTCTCGGCAAGCCAAGCATTTCCATCTAAAATGAAATCAATGGACACAGACCAGAGTAATTCTGCATAGGATCACGCTGTTGGGGGTTTATTTCAGTGCAGCCACTTTGGGGCTGGCTCCAGCTTGGCTCTCTCATTTTCTTTTTTTAAGCCGCCGCCTTCTTTGCAGGCTCACAGGCTCACAGCCTTTCTTTGCCCCACCCCACCCCACCCCACCCCAAATCTGGATCTGAAGCTAAAGTGCGCCTCCAAGGGCAGCTGTGCCTGACTTGTCTTCTTTCCTGCAGCAGAAGCCATGGGAAGGCCTACTTGTTCACAGAGGAGTCTGTAGGTGCAGAATTAAACAGGAAGCCTCGAAGATTTTGCAAGGTTTGAGTCCAGTGGCACCTTAGAGACCAACAAGATTTTCAGGATATGAGCTTTCCAGAGTGAAAGCTCTTTTCTTGAGATACGAAGAAAAAGGGAACTTTCATTCTCAAAAGCTTATACCCTGAAAATCTTGTTGGTCCCTAAGGTGCTACTGGACTCCGATCCTGCTGTTCTACTGCAGACCAAGACGGCTACCAAACCAAAACTTTTTTGGTGCCACAGTCTCCTCTTTCACTTTGTCCAAAACCAGTGGTTACTGGCCAATTCCAGGGGCTTAAGTTTTGATCCTGTTCATGTTAACTGGCTTGCAACCTGCTGATGGGCCCAGTTTTAGAGTATCCTAATGATGATAGATCGAAGCATATTGGAAATGTTTCCTTCTGTCATTCTGACTTCTTAAAAACTATGGGTTTTTTTGTTTGTGAGTCACCTGAAGCAGCTCTCTGTACAGGTGGTACATAAATATTCTAAAGAAAAATCAAAAGTTTGCAATTCTATATTTGCACATCCTATACTTCTGAGCTGCAACACTGTGCAAATCTTGTTTATTTGCCCCAGAAAACTGGCAAATGGACTTCAGGCTATCGAAGTTGCATGCTCAATGTTACTAAAGCACCAGGTTTGCCATTCCTCAGCTTCTGTCTAAAATGAAAGGGGTAGATGTGTCACATTTTCTTTGTGACATGAAGAATAGAGAGATACTGCATTTATGTATTTTGTAATTGTCTAAAGCACAATTGTTCCAAATGTTGTTTTTATTGTTAATTTGTTTTGATTGTAATCAAAATGTATTACATGGTATTTGTTTTTGGATTCTACAGAGGCTAGAAATCAATGAGTTTAGACTGGAGTAACTTTGTACTCCAGTGCAGTATACCTGCTGCAATCTTGTTGGAATAGAGAAGGCTAACATGTGCCCAGGATGGGATGCAGACCCTAGCACACGTTCTCAGATATATTTATATTTGTATATCAAATAGCTGGGAAGGAGAAGTATTATCTGCAGAAGTATTACCTGTAAAGAAGAACTTTACCTGCAGTGCAGAGTAATTTAATTTGATATTTAGAATCCATGTTTAAATGACTGCTTGAATTGTTGCTTCTAAACAAGAAACAATACAAATTAAAGTATTTTGTAGTTTGTTTGTTGTATGTCTGTAGACTGAATTTAAATTTTAAAAAAAGGAGGCGCACTCAAAACTTTAATGAAAGTTGTGTCAGCTCACAAAGTAGATTTTTAGCTCACAACACTGCACAGCTTAGAGGGAACATTGTCCCCCACCCTTGTAGATGCTTGGTATTCCTATAAATCTAAACCTGAGCGAATTTCCATCAAAAAGGATCTGTCATCAATTCCTCAACCCTCAGATCACCTTCCTCCCACTTAGAACAAATGACCAGATTAAAATTGATACCTTGCTCAATGTGTAGGGCCAGTTCTTACCTGAAACAGGCCCATGGTTGTCATGGAGGCTATGAAATCCTGAGCTGCTCCTGGCAAAGCAGCCTCGGCACAAATGTTGAAATCCCCCAGAACCACCAGCCAGGGGGGAGGGTTCTCAGCACCACTTCCCAAGATCACCTTTTTCAGCTCAGGCAGGGAGACTGCCGGGCATCAGGGTAAGCAGTACACCAACAGAATCCCAATCCTGTCTCAAGTCCCAATATTAGGTACACACCCTCGAAGCTGTGTATTATCTTGTATTGTTGTGTGCGTGTCATTCCTGGAGCGAGTGTGAAGACAATATACGTTATTATGCCAACTTTTGAACTGGTCTTTGTAGTTGTCTCATCAGCAGTTTCATCTGCAGGGAGTTATCAGATGAGAATGACTAGCTCAATGCTAGGAAGATGTCACCTGCTGATTTTATGTATTGTGCCTGTTTTAAAGGCACAGGAGCAGAACAGGCTCTTTTCTCAGCCACTTAGCAACCCTTTACCCAAAAGCGGGGGCAGCAGAAACAGAGCAGAAATTTACATATGTAAATGTGTTAATATCCAGATAAAAGGGTGCTGTTATTTGAGCTCAGTAGAAAAATTGATTTACCAGAACAAAAAGGTATCTCTTGCCATATGGTTTGCTTTTTGTTATCTTGCCAGTTCTATGTTGTGGCCACTGGAGGCCACTGTAGACGTTATCAGTCAGTTCAGTGTAAATTGTGTTAAACTGCTTGGCTTTCACTGAAGAAATGGTACCTAAGGAACAATGACAAAAGTTTGAACACACAGTGCCATCCTAAGCAGAGTTACACCCTTCTAAACCCATTGACTTCAAGGGTATAACTGCTGGATGGCATTAAATGTATTCCCAAGAGAATTGGTTCACTCTTCTGCTATAACCAGAACAGATGCTGGACCACTTCTTAGAACATACAAGTGGAATGGCTTTTTGGGGTGCCTATCTCAAGGTGGGACATGGAGATATCCTGGAATTACAGCTACAGAAAGCAGTTCCCCTGGAGGAAATGGCAGCTTCAGAGACTGGGCACTATGGCATTATGACAGCAGATCTCCTTTCCCTTCCCAAACTCTGTGTTCTCCAGGATCACCACCACTCCACAGAATCTCCAAGCACGTCACACATGCAGGAGAGCAAGGTGTCAGACACTTGAAAATGTACAATGGGTTGCACCATTTCAGATTGCAAGTGGTGGATTTTAATTTTGAATGTCCCTTTGCATACTCCCTCCTCTGCCAACTCTGATTTGGGAAATTTCTGCCAATTTGGGGGCAGAGACTGGGGAGGGTGGGGTTTGGGGAAGGGAGGAACCTCAATGGGGTATGCTACCAAAGACTCCACTTTCCAAAGCAGCTATTTTATCTAGGAGAACTGTAGTCTGGAGATCACCTTTAATTCTGGGAAAGCCCCAGCCACTACTGGAAGTTGGCAAACCTAGTAGTCCCCACTTCACACAAACAGAAAACTAATCCAGCAGTGAAAAGGTCCCTCCCTTGCTCTTTCCTTTGCTCTGCTGTTTTTCTGTTTTCTGGAAATGTCTTTGTTACTTGAAATCCACCACCTGCCATCTGAGATGGAGCAGTTCATTCTACCACCTCAGGTCTCTCAGGGGCTAGTTCAGATATCAGGCAGATATTTATAGCACTAAATTAAATGGAAGTGAATTTCTTTTCTCTAGTTTAAATATATATTAGTATGTTATCTCTTGCAAATCGTTGTTTCCTCTTTACTGAAGATTTCTGTGTGTGTGTGCACATGTGTGCGTGTGCACGTGTGTGCGTGCGCACGTGTGTGCGCGTGCGCGTACGCGTGCGCATGCATGTGTGTGTGTGTGCGTGCGCACACGCGCACGCGTGTGCATGCACGCATACCTTAACGTTCACCTAGGGCACAAAAATCCTTAGCAATTTGCATGTAGTCTGTATTAAACATACAAAGTACAATCCAGGTCCTATATGTACCAGTTGTCATGGAAATGACTCATGTGTAAAGTTTTCACCTTCATGCTTCATAGATTGACAGAATGAACTATTGGACCCCTGTGTCTTCAGCAGCTGAGTCAAAAAGGGAATTTCAGCAGGTGTAGCTTACTAAACAAGGGTAAGAAAATAGCCCCTGCTGAAATTCCTTGTCTGCTCCTCTGCTAAAGTTCCCAGAAGAACTCCCATCTTCTCTTGCATGTCTTCTTCCTAGCTATACCTTTTGGTGCATTACTTGCACCCAACAGATAAACTCTTTAATCTGCAAATAAAAATCCATTTGAGGAATGCATGAAGGTTCTAGTACTGACCCCCAGCTACCAACTATTACTCATCCCTTACAACTGCATCACTGTACTTCTGCAGTGCCTACCCCAGGCTCTGTTGTGCTGCAGGTAGAGACTTTAGCCAAGAAGCCAAGGCACAGATGGTAGAAGATGGCAATATTTATTGCAGAAAAATATTTTTGTCAGTTGGTGGTGGGGGCACTAGATTTCATAATTTGCTCCAATGTGGTAAAATATTTTCCATATCCAAAACAGTATTGTCTTAAATGGAATTGGGCTGGTCCCTTTCAGATGTCTGTCTTAACTTGGTGATACGTTCCTTGACTGGGGTGGAATGAATCTTAACAGTGAGTAATATTTCCAGCCTTTCAGCTGGCTCCTGTTGCTTTCCCTGTAACAACAGTTTGATATAAAGAATTAGAAGGTGATAATATTTAGCTCCATGCCTTGAAAGACTTCACCTTCTTGATTTCTATATATCAAACCTCAGCACAATCTGTTGTTCTTCTGGCCAGCTAGCAGTCATGCTCTTGAAGCTGAAGAGCTACTTCATTACCAGAGTTAGCTTGCATAACAAGATATACTAAAAATATCACCTTATTAATATCTTGCTGTTCAACTGTCTTGCCAAAACCTATTAAATGGCCCGCAGGAGGAATTTGTTAAGTCAGTCATCAAAGAATATCCAAAAATCTTTCTGTTTTTTTCCCTATCACTTTGCAGACATGCAGCTCTGCTGTTCTGAGCAAATGCAATAGTATTATGAGTCTTCTACCTTTTCCTCTCATCAGCCTTGCTGGGTGACAAAGTTGGTCCTCCTCTTTAAAGCAAGTAAAGAGAGGTTGGATGGATGGCAAAAAACCATGAATGCTGCATCAATCTGACTTGGAATAAAGAAAGAAGGGGGAATCTTCAGGATGCATCCTAGCACCCTTAATTCAGAGAGAAGATAGACAACTCGATTCTCCTGAGCACCAAGATGGATGGAGGTTGTCAGATGTTATCTCTTAAAAGTCAGGATCTATATAATACAAAAACAGTAGGCTGGTTTCAGAGATCTTTGCTGTTTTCCTCTTCACAGTCTGGCTCCTTGCTCTTCTAAGCAGCTCCTGAGGATCTAGTCAGGACCCAAAGGAACAGTGAGAGGGTATGACACTATATGTGTATGGGGGGGGGTGGAGTGCTCTGGGTAGAAAGGGGAATTGGCAAAAATCTCCCTACATGCTTTTTCAGAAGTGGAGAAAGTTCTGCAAAGGGAGCAAAAGCTCACTTGAGCAGACAGGGCAATTCCCATTCTTCTGGCTGCACCCAAGTCATACTGATGGGCTCCTAGAAATGGCTTTGGGGCTGGACTGGAATGGGGAAGTGATAGCCTTCTTGCAAATTTGCTCTGTTTCAAAAGGACTGGATCACCCTACAGAACTTTCTAAAAAAAAACAAAACCTCCCTATATCTCAATCAAAAAACCCTCCCTAAAATCTAAATAATCTAAATAAGGGCCCACATTAGGTGCTGCCAAAGAGAATGGATGGAGGTACAGGTCAGCACACATAACACTTTAACTACAGAACTAGTATTGGTAGGCTGTAAGAGTAGCAAGGTGAGAAATTCAGAGGAATGATAAGCAGGCACAACAGTATGAACATGTAAAAAAAATTCTCCATCATCTTTCTATCTTTTCTAGCTATAGTCTTTCTCTAAGAGTGTAAAGAGGAAGGGAATACTTTAAAATAAGAGTTTGATCTAAATAAAAACTTGATCTTATAGCATTGTCAGACTGCTGTGGTTCATGGTAATGAGAGTAGAGAAGCCTTTGGGCTTATTAGAAACCATCTCTATCACCACTATCCATTACTATCCCTATCACCATCACTGCTACTCCATTACTATCAAGAAAATGTATTTGTAGAGAGCCGTTATGTGTGTGTGTGCAAGAGAGGCATTTTTCCTATCTTTTTTGTATTATCCTTTTTTCAAATATCAAATCAAAATAAAAGTTCACATCTAAAGTCAATACAAGGTTTAATTTTGATGTGATGTTTGGGTATATTTTTGCAAAACTGTTGAATTCTTGGCTGATTTCTCACAGAACCGTGGTTGGAAAACACTGTAGTAGTGTTCAGAGATGCATGCCCAGCTAGGTACAACCAGCATTTCCCACAGCAATCATAATTTTTAGTACTTCCCTAGATATTGTAAGACTATGGCATCCCAGTTAGCCAGAGTCTGTCTTCCTCCCTTCTGCAAGAAGCCAAGGTCTCTTGATTTCAAAAGGTTTATTTGAAAGACAGCATACAGACCCAGATGTCCACATTCCAGGAACAGGAAGATCCTGGCTGAACACAAGCTTTGTTAGGAATGAGTTACAAAATGAAAGTTGTTACAGATCAAACCTTCCATTCCCAGCCTCCCCCCACAGTTCACATTGCTGGGCGCTCTTCTGTGAGAAGCTGGTCCTTCAAGGTCGACTCTGAAGAAAAACAGATAAGATGCAGTATCCTCTCCCATGGAAAGTGCGGTCACGGCTTAGCTGGACCTGGAGGAAGAGAAAGACTAAACAACTACCCCAGTTAACATGGTGTGACTTAGGTTAAGTTCTCTTAGCATGACAGATCCTGACATTCTGCCCCCCTTAAGACCTCCCTCCACCATCTCCCCCCGGTTTCTCAGGATATAGTTGATGAAATTGTTTTAAGAGCCGGCTCCTGAGAAATGGTCAGGCGTCCAGGAAGACGGAGGCATTTTCCCATCGAAAAGAAACTTGAAACTGTCAGGTCCAGAATGCTTTCTTGTATGCCGTTGCTTAACCGACTCCATTTTTAATCCTTTCAGTGTTTAAGTGCTCTCTTCACAGGTGCCAAGGTTCCCAGGCAGCTATCTCACAGAAAAGGATTGTTTTGGCTACCGACGTTCCACCAAGAATCGGCCTTGGGAAACTTTCGCTCTCCTGACTTCAAAGGGGTTGTTTTGAGAACTATGGGGGGAGGTTGGGCCTGCTGTGATCTGTTACTTTGTACCTCATGCTTTGCCTGTCATTGGTAACAATGCATATGTACCATCCTGAATATTGCATTCAGGCTAGTGGACTATAATGAACTATTTCTTCAGTAAAAGCCTTTTGGAAACAATGGACTGTTGTCTGATTGCAGGAGGTAGTCTGGAGTAAAGACATTATCTAGCCACAGTTCTGACAGAAACAACCAGAAACAACCCAAAACGATACTCGCACCACTAAACCCGAAACGGCTTGCCGTTTTGGATTTAGCTGTTGCCGAAACAGATTCTCATTTCGGGTATACCCGAAACGAGAATTCCGAAACAGTGTGCCTTTGCACACCCCTAGTGGAGAGCTAAAGTGAAAAGCGAGGTGGAAAAAGAAGGGGAGGGAGCGCCCAAGGGGAAAATGTCTCAAATGGAAGAGGGAGACTGGGTAAAAGATGACAGACTGTATATACCTTCCAGCCTTAGAAAAGAAGTTCTGCAGCGTTGTCACGATGCCCATACCGCTGGCCATTTCGGATATTTAAAGACGCTTCACCTAGTGCAAAGACAATTTTGGTGGCCGGGCATCAGGAAAGATGTATCCCTATATGTCTCCTCCTGTCCAACCTGTATAAGTGCTAAGTCAAGGAGAGGAAAGCTGCCAGGACTTTTACAGCCCCTGGAAACCCCCAATCGCCCTTGGGAAGTAATTTCAATGGACTTTATCACAGATCTACCTCCCTCCAAGGGATATTCTTGTATACTAGTGGTTGTGAACTTATTTTCCAAACAACCTCATTTTATTCCGTGCACAACCATCCTGACAGCCAAAAAGCTAGCTGAAATATTTGTGAGACATTGTGAAGCTACACTCTTTTCCCTCTAAGGTAATTTCAGATCGGGGCGGACAGTTCATTGCCAACTTCTGGCGGGAGCTTCTACAGCTAACCGGAATGGAACAAGGGATTAGCTCCTCCCATCATCCGCAGAGCGACGGGCAGTCAGAAAAAACAAACCAAATATTAGAACAGTTCCTATGGTGTTATATTAATTTCCAACAGGACAACTGGACCGACCTAATCTATTTCGCAGAGTACACTTACAACAATGCAGTACACAGTTCTACAGGGGAAACGCCCTTCAAAATAGTACATGGATATGATGGCAAAGCATTTCCTTTCGAGATGCAACTGGGAAGCAAGCCCACTGGAGATCTACAACAATGGTGGACCTCTATCTCGAAACAGTGGACAGCGATCCAAACAGCTCTGGACAAAGCCAAAGCAGACTACAAGAAATATGCTGATCGCCGCCGTGCAACACAGTGGGAATTGCAACCTGGAGATAAAGTCTACATCTCTACAAAGAACCTCAAAGCAGAACAACTTAGCAGAAAGCTAGCCTTAAAATATTTGGGCCCCTTCCCTGTTAAAAGAGTAATCAACAAAGTGACTGTTGAAATCGAACTCCCAAAAAATCTACACCATGTACACCCAACCTTTCACATCAGCTTGCTAAAACGAGCTCCTGCTCCAAATAAGTGGCATCCTTCACCAGCAACACCTATTCCTACCATGATTAATGATCAAATACATTATGAAATTGAAGAAATCTTGGATTCTAAGCATAGATGTAATAAACTCTTTTATTTGGTTCGCTGGAAGGACTTTGAGGAAGGGTACAGAGAGTGGGTACAATCAATTCATGTCAGAGCTCTTAACCACTAGTATACAAGAATATCCCTTGGAGGGAGGTAGATCTGTGATAAAGTCCATTGAAATTACTTCCCAAGGGCGATTGGGGGTTTCCAGGGGCTGTAAAAGTCCTGGCAGCTTTCCTCTCCTTGACTTAGCACTTATACAGGTTGGACAGGAGGAGACATATAGGGATACATCTTTCCTGATGCCCGGCCACCAAAATTGTCTTTGCACTAGGTGAAGCGTCTTTAAATATCCGAAATGGCCAGCGGTATGGGCATCGTGACAACGCTGCAGAACTTCTTTTCTAAGGCTGGAAGGTATATACAGTCTGTCATCTTTTACCCAGTCTCCCTCTTCCATTTGAGACATTTTCCCCTTGGGCGCTCCCTCCCCTTCTTTTTCCACCTCGCTTTTCACTTTAGCTCTCCACTAGGGGTGTGCAAAGGCACACTGTTTCGGAATTCTCGTTTCGGGTATACCCGAAATGAGAATCTGTTTCGGCAACAGCTAAATCCAAAACGGCAAGCCGTTTCGGGTTTAGTGGTGCGAGTATCGTTTTGGGTTGTTTCTGGTTGTTTCTGTCAGAACTGTGGCTAGATAATGTCTTTACTCCAGACTACCTCCTGCAATCAGACAACAGTCCATTGTTTCCAAAAGGCTTTTACTGAAGAAATAGTTCATTATAGTCCACTAGCCTGAATGCAATATTCAGGATGGTACATATGCATTGTTACCAATGACAGGCAAAGCATGAGGTACAAAGTAACAGATCACAGCAGGCCCAACCTCCCCCCATAGTTCTCAAAACAACCCCTTTGAAGTCAGGAGAGCGAAAGTTTCCCAAGGCCGATTCTTGGTGGAACGTCGGTAGCCAAAACAATCCTTTTCTGTGAGATAGCTGCCTGGGAACCTTGGCACCTGTGAAGAGAGCACTTAAACACTGAAAGGATTAAAAATGGAGTCGGTTAAGCAACGGCATACAAGAAAGCATTCTGGACCTGACAGTTTCAAGTTTCTTTTCGATGGGAAAATGCCTCTGTCTTCCTGGACGCCTGGGGGAGGCATTTTCCCACCGAATCAAGCCAAAATTGGTGGGGACCTTCCTCTAACTCCTCTCTAACAACTCCCCAAGTTTCAGACTGATTGGACTTTGGGGGGCCATGTTATGGCCCCCCAAACCAGGTCCCCCTATCCTCGCCTAAAAAAGGGAAACATGAACGTATTTTTAGCTTGCTGCTGCTAATCTTCTTCATTCTTTCTTACGGGGAAAAAATGAAGAGGCAGGCTTGTCTTGCCAGGGGTGGCATTTTGCATGCAAAATGCCCCCCAACCCTCAGGGGCCCTTCTCCCACCTTTCTTCCCACCCCCCACCAAGGCTCAGCCTGCTCCCGCTTGGGGGGGCCATTTCATGGCCTCCCCAAGTAGGTGCTCTTTTCTCCACCAATTCCACCTGGGGGAGGCTTGTCTTGCATACAAAATGCCCCCCAACCCGCTGGGGCCCTTCTCCCACCTCTACTCCCACTCCCCACCAAGGCTCAGCCTGCTGCCACTTCGAGGGGCATTTTATGGCCTCCCCAAGTAGGTGCTCTCAGCCCCCAAAGTCCACCCCCCACAGCCCCACACAAACCCAATTCCCCCCCCCCAGCTGCCACACACAGACTCAAATCCTGATTCCCCACATTAGCCCCTCACAGACCCAAATCCACCCCCAGCAGCCCCACACCCATAACCCCAGGAACAGCCTATGCTGAGAACTTCTAAACTCTCTTTCCCAGGGCAATTCCGCACAGCCCAGGGGTGCCACAATGGTGGGCAAACTTCTGAGTGCCAACTTGTCCCTGGGAAAGAGCACCTGACCTGACACACAGACAACCACCCCCTGACACCCCACCACCTACAGAGAAGCCTGGCCAGCCTGCCCTACTGTTTCCTATGATGGGAACCAACTGCACATCAAAGAATAAAACATGAACAACACAAAATAATTTTTTAAAAAAATTATTTTCTCACTTTCAAAGTACAAGTAGGCAAAGCATTATGAAACATTACACCAGCAGTCCCCCATACAGAAAAATAACATGACTCACTTAAGATCAGAGAATCACAAAAACACAATTCCTGTCAAAAACACTTTATTTCTTGAACAGCTGTAGGTTACACAGCAGGAGGGCACACCATAGGGTATGCCAGAAGTATCTTACACAAAAATAACACAACTCACTTCACATTAAAGAATCACCCAAAAACACAATTGCTTTCAAAAACACTTTATTTCTTTATCTGTTTTAGGTTACACAGTAGGAGGGCACAACAGGGCATGAAAGCAGCATACTACACAAAATAATACAGC
Organism: Eublepharis macularius; assembly: GCF_028583425.1. Taxonomy (NCBI): domain Eukaryota; kingdom Metazoa; phylum Chordata; class Lepidosauria; order Squamata; family Eublepharidae; genus Eublepharis; species Eublepharis macularius. Next base: position 135,099,004 of record NC_072791.1, on the reverse strand, counting down.
CCACTTCACCTTTTTTGACAGCAATTGTGTTTGAGTGATTCTCTGATGTGAAGTGAGTTGTGTTATTTTTGTGTAGTAGACTGCTTTTACACCCTGTTGTGCCTTCCTACTGTGTAACCTAAAGCAGTTAAATAAATAAAGTGCTTTTGACAGCAATTTTTGGGGGTGATTCTTTAATGTGAAGTGAGTTGTGTTATTTTTGTGTAAGATACTGCTGCCATGCCCTTTGGTGTGCCCCCTGCTGTGTAACCTAAAGCTGTTCAAGAAATAAAGTGTTTTTGACAGGAATTGTGTTTTTGTGATTCTCTGATGTTAAGTGAGTTGTGTTATTTTTGTGAGGTGGAATGCTGGAATGCCCTTTGGTGTGCCCCCCTGCTGTGTAACGTAAAGCTGTTCAAGAAATAAAGTGTTTTTGACAGGAATTGTGTTTTTGTGATTTTCTGATCTTAAGTGAGTCATTTTTTTTTCTGTGTGGGGGTCTGCTGGTGTAATGTGTCATAATGCTTTGCCTACTTGTACTTTGAAAGTGAGAAATGTTTTTTAAAAAAACTTTGTGTTGTTCATGTTTTATTCTTTGTTGTCCAGTTGGTTCCCATCATAGAGAACAATGGGGCTGGCTGGCCAGCCATTTCTGTAGGTGGTGGGGGAATTTGAGGGAGGGTGTCTGTGGTTCAGGTGCTCTTTCACAGGGACAAGCTGGCACTCAGAAGTGTGTCCACCATTGTGGCATCCCTGGGCTGTGCACATTTGCTCTGGAAAACAGAGTGTTATAGTTCACAGCATAGGAAACAAAGGGAGAAGGCTGGCCAGCCTGTTTCTGGGATTGTGTGGGGCTGCTGGGGCTGGATTTGGGCCTGTGAGGAGCTACTGTGGGGATTTGGATCTGTGTGTGGCAGCTGGGGGAGAATTGGGTATGTGTGGGGCTGTAGGGGGTGGACTTTGGGGGCTGAGAGAACCTACTTTGGGAGGCCATGAAATGCCCCCCCCAAGTGGGAGCAGGCTGAGCCTTGGGGCTGAGCCTTGGTGGGAGGTGGGAGGAAAGGTAGGAGAAGGGCCCCTGAGGGTTGGAGGTATTTTGCATGCAAAATGCCACCCCTGGCAAGACAAGCCTCTGTTATTTCCCAGCTGGAAATAGTGGTGAAAGGGGAGGAAGAGCACCTACTTTGGGAGGCCCCCCAAGTGAGAGCAGGCTGAGCCTTGGTGGGAGGTGGGAGGAAAGGTAGGAGAAGTGCCCCTGAGGGTTGGGGGCATTTTGCATGCAAAATGTCACCCCTAGCAAGACAAGCCTCTGTTATTTCCCAGCTGGAAATAGTGCAGAAAAGGGTGGGGGAAGAGCACCTACTTTGGGAGGCCATGAAATGCCCCCCCCCCAAGTGGGAGCAGGCTGAGCTTTGGTGGGGGGTGGGAAGAAAAGTAGGAGAAGGGCCCCTGAGGGTTGGGGGCATTTTGCATGCAAAATGCCCCCCCTAGAAAGACAAGCCTGCCTCTTCATTTTTCCCCCATAGGAAACATGGAGATCAGCAGCAGCATCCACAACGTAAGAGATCAGCAGCAGAAAGCAAAAACCTTTCCCTTTTAGGCGAGGGTAGGGGGACCAGGTTTGGCGGCCATAACATGGCCCCCCAAAGTCCAATCGGTCTGAAACTTGGGAGGTTGTTAGAGAGGAGTTAGAGGAAGGTCCCCACCAATTTTGGCTTGATTCGGTGGGAAAATGCCTCCCCCAGGCGTCCGGGAAGACGGAGGCATTTTCCCATCGAAAAGAAACCCGAAACAACCTGAAACAACCCGAACCGTTTCAGAAATCGCTGTTTTGGATTACCCGAAACGTTTCGGGTTTTCTGAAACGTTTCGGGAAAACCCGAAACAACCCGAAACAGGTTGTTTCAGGTTTTTTTCGGGTATCATATACCCGAATTGCACACCCCTACTCTCCACCCCTTTTCTTCTGTTTGGGTTTTGGCTGTTTGGCTACGAGTGGTAACCACACCCCTTAGTTGTTGTGGGGAGAAGACAGTGTCGATGGTCTCCTCCCTCTTGCTTTGGTGTTGGGGCATGCATGATAGAGTGTCTGCTAAAAAGTTGGTTTTACCCAGAAGGAAGTTAAGCGTGAAGTTGAATTTTGAAAAAAAATTCCGCTCAGCGCTGTTGTTTGGCGTTAAGTCGTCGGGGGTTTCTAAGCGCTTCTAGGTTTTTATGATCAGTCCAAACTTCAAATGGATGTCGGGCCCCCTCCAGCCAGTGGCACCACACCAAAAGGGCCAGTTTAACCGCAAACACTTCTTTTCCCCACACATTCCAATTGCGCTCGGCCTCAGAAAATTTTTGGGATAAATACGTGCATGGCCGGGCCTTTCCATCCTCCCCTTTCTGCAGGAGCACCCACCACCACCACAGCGTCGCTGGCGTCTGCTTGCACTATGAAGGGGCGGTTTTCATCGGGGTGCTGTAAGACAGGCTCTGACGTAAATTGGGTTTTGAGCTTATCAAAAGCCAGTTGGCTTTCAGGGCTCCACTCCAGTTTGGAGGACGCTTTTTTCACTTGATCTCCCCTTCCTTTGGTTTTTAGTAGATCAGTCAAAGGGAGGGCAATTTGAGCAAATCCTTCTATGAAGTCTCGATAGAAGTTGGCAAATCCCAAGAAGGATTGCAATTGTTTGCGAGTGGAGGGTGTTTGCCAGTCTTTTACTGCTCGGATCTTAGCAGGATCCATTTTCAAGCCTTGCCCTGATATACGGTAGCCCAAGTAATCCAGTTCCTTTTTGTGGAACTCACATTTAGAGAGTTTGATGGGGAGATTGTGACACAGTAAGGTGGTTAAGACTTCCCGCACCAATTTCACATGTTCCTCTTTTGTTTTTGAATAAATTAAAACATCATCAAGATAAACAACCACTCCCTTATATAGGAATTTGTGCAAGACTTCATTAATCATTGACATGTATACTGATGGGGCTCCAGATAAGCCGAAAGGCATGACAAAATACTCATACTGCCCCAGTGGCGTATTGAACGCAGTTTTCCATTCATCCCCTTCCCTGTTTCTAACATGAAACTAAGCATCTTTTAAGTCCAATGTTGAAAAGATCTTACCCTGAGCCACTACATTGAGTAGATCTCGAATCAACGGGATGGGATAGGCGTTGGTCATCGACACAGCATTGATCCCTCTGAAGTTGGTGCACAGTCGTAGTCCTCCATCCTTCTTTTTGACAAAAAGTACTGGTGCAGCATGAGGGCTGTTCGCTAGGCGGATGAAGCCCCTTTCCAAATTTTTGTCTATAAACTTTCGTAATTCTTCTCTTTCCATAGGACTCATGGAATATAGTTTGCCTTTGGGTAGGGTTTCTCCTGGAATTATTTCGATTGCGCAATCCATGGCACGATGGGGAGGAGGCTATCAGCTTCCTCCTTGCTGAAGGCTTGCTTTAAATCATGGTATTCTTTTGGAATGAGGTTGATTTCCTCTTGAGTTAAGAGGGCCTCTTCTACTTGAGTTAGTTTCTCCTTTCCCCACTTCATTTGCCAATGGTGCTGATCACAATAATCCTTGTTGAACATGACAATTCCTTTAGCCCAGTCTATGTAGGGGTTATGATCCCATAACCACCGACTGCCCAAAATGAGGGGATATTTGGCCACTTGACTGACTACAAACTATTGGCTTTCCCAATGTTCCCCCATGCCGGTAAGCACCTGCTCCGTTTCAAGGACTACTGGGTTCATGTTAGACCCGTCCATCTGTTCAAAGATAATAGGAGTCTCCAGTTCTTTGGTTTCCAAACCCAAGCCATTCACTAAAGCTGCCGCTATAATGTCTCTGGAGCAACCCGAATCAATTAATGCTTCTACTCGGATATGGGTTCCCCGCTTGGGGTTTAGTAGGGTGATCGGAATGAACAATATGGACCCTTTCTCTCTCACCTCTTTACGGGTGGACCCTTTCTTGATTTGTCGGTGGGGCCCCTTCACGACAGATCCATCTCATTTCCTGACTGCGGGCTGGGCGCTTCTTCTTCCTCCGCAGGAGGGTTGTCTAATTCCATCCGCACTTCCTCTGCCTCCAAGCCTTTCTCAGGTCGGCCTCTTTTTTGCACCCCTCACCCACAACCTAATCTCGGAGCTGGAATAGGATGGGAGGGAGTAGGGGCGGCTGAGGCGGTCGCGTGGAGGGGACACTGAGCTGTGAAGTGCCCACTATTGCCGCATTGGAGGCATAGCCCTTGTCGCCAATGAGTCTCTCGTGCCCCTCGGGCTGGAGGAGCTGCTTGTCCTCCCCTCACTACCACAGGCATTCTCCTAGCTCCCATGGCTTGTTGTTGCTCCACTAATCTCACTTGTTGAATGCGGTTCTCCACTTCGCAAGCCAGCTGTATCCAGCCTAATAACGTTGGAGGGTCATCCTGCATCAGGGACCGATCCAATAATCTGGGATTCATGCCACTTTTGAATAATACTATTTTAGTTCCTTCCTCACAATGGGGGCACTTGGCTGCCAACTGGCGAAATTTGGGCACATAATCCCTGATCGGTTGCGTATCTTGTCGCAGCGTTTGTAGCTCTGTGCAGGCGCGGTCTTCCTCCAACGGATCCTCATATTGGGCTCGCAAAGCGGACATAAAACTTTGTAGCATATCCAATTCGGGGGCTTCCGAATCATACAATGTCACATACCACTCGGCTGCTTTGCCTTCGAGCCTGGAAGCTAGATGGTCGATCCTACTTTCTTCATCCGGGAATAGGTGTCCCCAATGGTTGAAAAATTGAAGGGCTTGAACCACAAAAAATCCCAGGTTTTTAGTAGCACCATCAAAGGTGGCCTCCAATTTGATCCATCACAATGGCAACTCAGGACCCCCCATCTGTCTGGAGGCATCTGCCACGGGGCCAGAGGAGGACCAGTTGGTGCAGGCCCCGGCAGCGGAGCCAGGTGTCCCGGAGCAGGGCCCCTAGGTATAAGCTGCTGCACTCTTGGTAGGGGAATTTGCCCTCCTAATCCCTGCGGCCGGGGTCTGGGTGCTCCCCCAGGTAGCGGAGCTCTCGGGCCCTGCCTCGGAGGCCCCCCAGGACAGGGTCCGGGGATCGGTGGTGGGGCAATTGTGGACCAGGAAGTACAGGTGCCAGTTATATGAGAGGCGGTTGTCTAGGAGGGGGTGATTGTGACAGCTGCTGCGGAATTGGCCCTGGCGGTATAATTGGTTGTGGCTGAGGTGCCGGCTGAATTGGTGGTAGTTGTTGGGGAGGAGGAGGCGGCGGGACCACTTGTGGAGGCGGTGGGGGAACCACTTGTGGAGGCGGCGGGACCACTTGCGGAGGAGGCGGTGGTGGTACCACTTGCTGAGGTGGAGGTAACTGAGGAGGAGAGGGCAGCCGCAGCAGCTGCGGAGCTGCTGCCGGAGGTGTTGGCTGTAACTGAGAAAGAGGACCTGGCGGTGGCGGCGAAGGTCGGCGCAGAGCGCCCTGCCCTGTGGTTTTCTGGGACCCGGGCTGGACTTGCCCCTGTGCTGCGGTCCCTTTCAGGGTTGGAGCGAGCTGGGAAGAACTTTGTTCCCCTGTGGCAACGCTTCCAGCCAGTCATCCCGCTACTGCGGCTGCTCGAGCATCTCGTTGCTCCTGCACCAACAAGCCAATGAGGTACACGGCTTGGGCTAGATCTTCCTCCATCGCTCCCATCCTATCCTCCATGCGGTGGTAATAATCTGGAGCGGCCTCCGACTCCGCATCTTCCTTGTGATCACTGGTCTCCGATTGCCCCAATTGTCTCTGAATTTGCTCCCCGCTGTCGGACCCCCAACCTGGGATCTCCCCACACGGCCAACTCGGTCACTCTGCTCTACCACCTTACGGCGGGTGGTTGCTGGCTGAGGCGCAGGCTAACCACCCTTTAGACAAACTCGTCACTGCCAAAATCCCAGATTGGACCGCCTGGGCCCGACTCGCCAGGTGCTGGACACGGCCCTGCTCCCAAGCTCTAGCTGAATTTACGTCAGTATAATCCCAGCTCATGAGCTCATGTCGTGTGGTTTCCCAATCCTGGGCATCTTCGGTCTCGCCTCGGGGGTCCCACTCCTCCAGGCGACCTGTTTCCGTGTCCCACCAATACCACGGTTGGGTGCTGCCCTGCGCCCCCTCTGGGGTGCGGGCGGCTCTGGTCAGGTCCCAAACAATACTCAGACCCTCCGTTTCTGTCGACCCGATGGTTTGTCTTACATCGATCATCGACCAGGAAAACATGGTGCTGGCTCACCGTTCCTGGGCCTCTCGGGGCCTGGATCCCCATTGCCGCGGTGTCGGCAGCGAAATCAAATGATTCCCGCCCGGAATCATGCTCTGTCTCGGCCGGGCACCCACTTCGATCAGGTAGGCCTGTTCCGCCCCGCTGCTGGGCACAGGATCCGTCCCGCTGTCAGGAACAGGCTCGCTGTCAGGAATAGGCTCCGTTCCGTTGTCCGGAACAGGCTCAGTATGAAATTCAGGCACAGTCTCAGCCCCACTGTCAGGGACAGTCTGAGCCTGGTCTGGAAGTCCCCCATCCTCCGGTCCAGGGTTGGACAGATCATTTGAGTTGTCCTCGGTAGCCATCCTCCCTGGGTGAGGCATCGGGGAAGAACAAAGGATTCCTAACAATATGTCAGACTATGGCATCCCAGTTAGCCAGAGTCTGTCTTCCTCCCTTCTGCAAGAAGCCAAGGTCTCTTGATTTCAAAAGGTTTATTTGAAAGACAGCATACAGACCCAGATGTCCACATTCCAGGAACAGGAAGATCCTGGCTGAACACAAGCTTTGTTAGGAATGAGTTACAAAATGAAAATTGTTACAGATCAAACCCTCCGTTCCCAGCCTCCCCCCACAGTTCACATTGCTGGGCGCTCTTCTGTGAGAAGCTGGTCCTTCAAGGTCGACTCTGAAGAAAAACAGATAAGATGCAGTATCCTCTCCCATGGAAAGTGCGGTCACGGCTTAGCTGGACCTGGAGGGAGAGAAAGACTAAACCACTACCCCAGTTAACATGGTGTGACTTAGGTTAAGTTCTCTTAGCATGACAGATCCTGACAGATAAGCAGATTACTAAAGGATTATCTCTACTCTTTGACTTCAGCTGATCCAAAGAAAAGCAAGAAATATTACAAGATGCCCCCAAAACTTTTTACTTAAAATGTTTCACTAACTTTTAAATTTTTCTGTCATTCTTGTTCAACTGCCCTGTTGGATTTGTTACTTGTTCTTGTTAAATCCACTAAAAATGCATTTCTAGCTGTACCTCTTCTTCCCAACCAGCCAATTGAGCTGAAGTTCCCATTATTGTACCTCTCACTTAAAGGATCCACCCTGCCAAATTTCAGACAGAAGAAAGCACCCATATTTTTTAGCAAATTATTTTTTTTTATTGCAGGATGTGTAGAGGGAGGCATCTGGCAGTCCATGAAAGCAGGTGCTAACAGGGAGATCCTTGTACACATACACAAATCTGCCCATTCAGGTGTAAAGAAAATGGAAGTTGGCAGGGTCTACTCTTAAACAAAAACGGAGTGTGCAGGTAAGGATAGTAAACCCCTTCCTGCACTTTTCTGGTGCTGAAAGCATTTCATTTTCAGCCAGAGCATGAAATGAGTCTGCCTAGGGAAAATACTGGATGAACTGAGCATGGGGAGGCAACGACAGGGGCACTCTTCCCCCTGCCCCCATGGAGTAGAGCCAGTCTATTGCCCAAATTGCCCCAGACCTATAAGTATAATCTTCTTGGGTGCCACATAGAATTCTAATCCAGATAGCCAAGCACCAAAATAATGGCCAGATCTGAAAAAAATTCTGAGTGTCAGTGAAGGTTATTTTTCACTTTTGATAGTGTGGCATTTTCAAGTTAGATTTTGATTGGTTAACAGGGTACTAAATTGCCACGTACTCCTCCTGAGACTTGCCATGACATACCACGCTTCTTGCCTTTCTTTCAGTTGGCAGGAGGAGGCAGGTGCATCATGCAAGGCTCACAAGCATGACACTGTCATCATGATCTCTTGAGGCATTTGAAGAGTGCTTTCTCAGAAGCTGCACTTGTGCTGATGCCAGCTCAGATAATAAAGTCCATATACGCTAGCTTTCATCACAAGACTATGATACAATGAACTTTACTATTTGTTTATGAATTTGTTCCTGCAACCCATTGCAAGTATTGGTCTCAATAACAACATCCACAGCTGAATTCCTTCCTTAGTAGGTGTGTCCAAATAGGATATTTTTTTTAAGTGAGGAAACGATAAAAGAAAAGTTCTGCTTCTGTTTACATCTCTTCTTTTTATATTAAAGTTTTTTCCTGTGGAATTTATAGTTAGGATGAAAACAAAACCCTAGCAGTTTAACTTAAACCAGAATAGGCTCAGGGATTGTGAAAAGCACAAGGAAAGCCTCCTCCGAAGATAGGGGCCTTTTACCAATATTGCTGGGTCACGTAGTGCAGTGTTGTCCTCTTGGTTCTCAATGTTTTGAGCAGGCAGGCCTGCCCCAGTACTGGAGATCCTTTTAACTGCTGGAAATTGACTTGGAAACTTGGAGCATGCTAAGCAGCTCTGGTGCCTCCCCTAAATTCCCTCTGATGCTCCTTTAATGCACAGCTTATTGCGGAAGTTATTTTTAGTGCTATAATCTCAGTCAACTTCAACTGCATGGAATGCTGCCAGGAAAGGCTGGCAGGCTTGGAAGGACTTGAGAAATAGAATTTCCTGTTTCAGTGACTCAGAGCAACTCAGGCCATTGTTACAAGCTATCATTTCATGCTTACCTAGCCAAGGCAGATAGCAGTTTCAAGGGCAAGGAAAATATTCAAATTCCCATTGGCAACAAGAAGAAAAAACTTGCCCAAGCAGACTGTAGCACACTTTTATCCTTTGAGAAATTATATAGTCCTAGGCCGTCGTCACATGGGCCCTTACTTCGTCAGTTTTGCACTAGAAATCGTTTCTTCTGTTACCGTTATTAGGACGGATTCTCCCATCTTTTGATGACTGCTTGCGCTTCCAGTCAGTCACATTAAAAGGGAAAAGTGCAATTTGATGGTCAGTCAAAGTGCCTCTGGAAATGGGGCCCTAAAAATCCCGCCTCCTTTTTTAAAAAAAAAATCCACATATTTGCCTTATATCGCTCTTCTGTTATACCAATGTTGTGCTGGGCCAACCCAAAAGCCAACTGTGGTAGGTAGCAGAGGTTTCCCGCCCATGGCAGAATATTGCTATAGCGCTATAGCGCTATAAGGCTGACATTTAAAAAAAATACTTTTGAGGCTTAATTGCGGGTCGCATTGGGGCTTGTGGGAGTGTAGGGCAGGAGAATCAGTGTTAGGTGAGACAGATGATCGGGAAGAGTGAGCGTTTTGGTGTTGCAAAGCATTCATAGTCGATCCAGGGCATTCACATGGAAGTGGATAAAGACGACATAAAGAGTCACAAAGTGTGAATTGGGGAGAATGGCGAAATCACAAGAGAACCAGAATAAGGTGAGCATTCAGTGGGAGATGGCGCTAGTTTGGCGCTAAACTTATGGTCGTGTGACGACGGCCTAGGTCTACAGCAGACACCTTCCTCAAGTTTTTCATTATCCCTGCTTTCCAGGCGTCTTTATTCTACAAATACATTATAGTGGGTCCAGAAAGATGTCGATACAGCTCAATATGACTTCACAGAAGCAGCCTAAATTGCATAATCTGTCTACTGGTCATTGTCCACACTGCAAATGTAGAAGAAGCAGCCAGATTGTAGTATTCCTGCTAAAATATGTGGGGGAGGGTGTGTAGGGGGAGGATAGTTGTCAGAATGAGTTACAGTAGCTAATAAAACAGGATTCTAGTAGCTCCTTAGAGACTAGAAGAGTTCATTTCAGCATAAGCTTTCCTGAGTCAGAGCTCACTTTATCAGATGCATGAAGTCGAACACTTGGTGCACCAGCTGACATGAACTTTGACTCAGAAAAACTTGTGCTGGAATAAATTCTAGCTGCCTCCAAAGCAAGCTTTTTCCTCTGCCATTTTTTAAAAAATAGGATTCAAATGGCGTCCTGTAACCTCCAATTTCCAGGATTTCCCCATTCTCATTATTTTTTTCTGTCAAGCATGGCAAGATATGATCTTTCTAAAAAGATCCAAGCTAACTTGATGGAAAGGTGTGAATTTTCATAGATCCCACCCATACCAATTTATCTAATTCTGAACATGGCTCCATCTATGCATACTTAAATCCTGGGACTGGAGCTATGAAAGATAAGACACCTTTCTACACACCTCAGAAAAGGTTTGGACACACACACATGATGGGGGGAGAGAGGGGGAGGGAGGTTTGGACTGCTGTGTGTGGGGTGGCAGCACTTATACGTCCTTCATTATCGTTTTCCTTACTTCAAATGGCCCTTGGAGGGTACTATTTGCCGCATTAGGGGCAAATAGGTTTCCCTGTCTAGTTGTCACCGACAATATTGGCCCATGCATTTAAAAATAAATCCATGTAATGCCTCCTTTATTAGGGCCATAACACAATATAATAACATTCGATTTATATACCATCCTTCAGGACAACTTAATGCCCATTCAGAGAGGTTTACAAAGTGTGTCATTATTATCCCCACAACAAAACACCCTGTGAGGTGGGTGGGACTGAGAGAGCTCCAGAGAGCTGTGACTAGCCCAAGGTCACCCAGCTGGCTTCAAGCGGAGGAGTGGGGAACCAAACCTGGCTCTCCAGATTAGAGTCCCGTGCTCTTAACCACTACACCAAACATGGTGAAAGCTTGCACAATATTTTGTGGCACTTTGGCCATAATTTAAAAGGTATTGGATTTGGTTTCCATTGCACAACAGCCATTGAGCTTCATTCTACTTCTTTATGTCTAAATGATGATAAGAGCAGTCTACTTAATTGTTCATTAAACAGAGAACATCACTTACACAGCTGAAGGTTATCAAAGTTGTTCAATAGGGCCAGAGGCCACCTTCGTATTTCTAAAGAATTAAGTCATGATCCAGTGCATAGTTAAGCTCTCCTAAGCCCATTGATTTTATTTTTTAAAAAATCTTCAACAGAGTGTTACATTTGTCTTTTATTTCCATTATGCATATATACTTTTGTTATTTATTGGATTTTACCTAATACTGGATGTTGCATACCACTTGCTCCTATTCAGCTGAAACAGAATTGTATGTTTGCCCTGATAATTGGTTCTCTCAAATCTAGCAATGTGAAGTTATGACACCTGCAAAAAACTGGTATTTCAAGAATGAGATGCTTCATGATGGGATTATGTCCTCAGTTAAACTATTTGGCCTCATTTTGACTTTGTAACTCATGCAACTTTTTAGAAGATAAATTTACATTAATATAATAGCTGCCAAGTGATTTCTGTGCTCGTCCCCCAAAATGGATTTTAATTTCTATTGGGGCAGAGAGATATTAAAGCCATTTGTTGGAATTTGTGTTTTCTAAGGATTGTAATCCTTTTATTGCCTCTTGCTGAAAGAAACTAGGTGTAAATGAAAACAGTTGAAACTGCTCTGCATTTAACAGTCAGTGTAGACTGGATTAAGACTTAACAGTACACCATGTCCTGAAGCATTTTCCTCCCCTTCCCCTCTTTTGTATAATATCCAGCCTGAAGCAGAATTCTGGAAAACTCAAAAGATTGCAAACTGTTATTTGGTGGCCCTTATAAAAGAGACAGAGATGTTCAGAGATGTGCGCTTCAGGCTCAGCACTGACATCCTATGGCTGCTAGTTGGGTTTAAAATTCTACCAGGAGCTATGTGGACCCATTTTAAAATATAAACTACCTCACATGGGTGTTTTATTCACTCTCATAAAAAACAGCTGCATACTTAGGCAGGCTATTTTTATTGAGGTGCTCTAATGAGTGAATATGGCCTACCACTGTTTGTAAGCTTGACTGTTTCCTGAAAGGTATCCAAAGCAAGAGAGAATCACGGAAAGACCAGCAAAAAAAGCACAAGCACTGCGAAAAACTTACTAACAATGTATATCAATATATATGCAGTGAAACAGTATATCTGAATGTATCAATAAACATTCCAAATCAACAGGCTTGTAGTACAATCATTTACAAACCACATATGTATCTTATGGCTGCGCAAAAATACTCAGAGGCAATATCATAAATGTACATCATATAGGTCATATACCATTTAAGAACGTCTTATGAATGAATAATACAATTAGCTCAATTACAGTAAACATAGACATAAAGTGACCAGTGCTTCCAATATAAAGTGCCAATGCCTCGAGTTACAAGAAAGACTTTTCACTTTGCCTTCCCGTTTCTGTAATCCTCCTTCTGTCAGTTCACATTTCCAAAGTGACCCCTGTGTCTGTTGGCTGCTGCGATCAACACAGGAGTCATTTTCAAAATGTTCTCTTTTTTAAATAGAATAGTGGTTTTTGTGATAACTGACAGAAGAAGGATTACAGAAACGGGAAGGCAATACTGGTACCCCCCGTTGCAGTTACTCCTCCACCATGGAACATTTCCTCTTTTGAATGGATTGGACATTTCCTCACTAAGATGTTTGTCTCATATTGACTTGTCTTTCTTGTAACTCGAGGCATTGGCACTTTATATTGGAAGCACTGGTCACTTTATGTCTATGTTTACTGTAATTGAGCTAATTGTATTATTCATTCATAAGACATTCTTAAATGGTATATGACCTATATGATGTACATTTATGATATTGCCTCTGAGTATTTTTGCGCAGCCATAAGATACATATGTGATTTGTAAATGATTGTACTACAAGCCTGTAGATTTGGAATGTTTATTGATACATTTAGATATACTGTTTCACTGCATATTTTTCACAGTGCTTGTGCTTTTTTTGTTGTTGTTTCCTGAAAGGAGCATGGTCTATCAGGATGGACTGATTTTTAAAACACCAAGAAAAAAGGCCTGGCTTTAAACGGTTTCGGGTAGGTAGCCATGTTGGTCTGCAGTAGACCAGCAGGATGTGAGTCCACTGCACTTTAGAAACCAACAAAATTTATAGGGTATGAGCTTTTGCGATTCAAAGCTCCCTTCTTTGTATCTGAAGAAGGGAGTTTTGACTTGTGAAAACTTATATCCTGAAAATATTGTAAGTCTCTAAGGTGGCACTGGGCGCAAATCCTGCTGACTTTAAACTGATGGGTTGTATCCTACCCATCATTCTGCTGCTAAAATTTTGTTGTCTTTTCTCAGCGGGTCCTGAGACCCCCCTGAAAAGGCAGTTGCTTGGGGAAGGGTTATCCTCATAGCTAAAAAGGTAAACAAGTTGTGGAGGGGGCATTAAGGAGGAGAGGAAGTGGCAGAGGTGACAGTAACTTCAATTTCTTACTAGCACTGAAGATGAGAGGCACTACTTCAGCCATTTTTTTACTAGTACTCTGTACCTGCATATTTTCACCCTAGGACAAGTATTCACCCCTCCCTGTTCTGTCACCAGAACAGCAGGAAGATATAACCCATGGTCAACATTAAAAGCTTCCATTTACTGTCTAAATATTTTCTCCATAAAAAGGTGAATACTATTTGGATGCTATAACTATAAAAAACTGATTTCAAACTGAGTGGAATCATTATATAACTATACAAGGTAAGTTATATGTGTCTTATTAACTAGACAATGACACAAACCAGAAAAAAACCGAACCTCATGATTTGTGGTTCGTCGCATTCCACGAACCAGAAACCACAAACTTCCACTACCTTTTCTTAGGTCACGAATCAGTTCGCGGTTCATAGAATTTAAAATGCCTGGCGTTGGCTGCTGAAGCCGGTGCTGGGCATTTGAAACAGACAGCCCCCTTCTCCTGCTGCTTGCAGTGGCAGGAGAACAAGGCTGTCACTATCACACACCCCAAGCCGGCTTCAGCCCATTGGCTGAAGCTGGTACAGAGTGTGCGAAGCTGACAGCCCATTGGCTGAACCCATCGGCTGAACCCAGGGTTCATTGGCTGAACCCAGGGTGTGAAGCTGACAACCCATCGGCTGAACCCGGAGAAGGGTCTGTGAAACTGACAGCCGTGGTCTCCAGCCACCCAGGTGGCAAGAGACAGGGGCTGTCAGCTTCACTCACCCCACACGGACTTCAGCCCATAGGCTGAACGTGGCATGGGGTCTGTGAATCTGACAGCCCCATTCTCCTGCTGCCCTGGAGGCAGAAGAATGGGGGTGACAGCTTCACTCACCCCGCACCAGCTTCAGCCCATCGGCTGAACCCAGCGCTTCTGTCAAACTGACAGCCCCCTTCTCCTGCCACCTGAGTGGCAGGAGAATGGGGTTGTCAGCTTCACTCACCCTGCACCGGCTTCAGCCCATTGCTGAACCCAGTGCAGGGTCTGTGAAACTGACAGCCCCGTTTTCCTGACACCCAAGCAGCAGGAGGACAGAGCTGTCAGTTTCACACACGATTAGCGGTGCTAGTCTGTCTGGCTTTAGAAACTGCTGATGACTCGCATGAACCGGGCAAAAAAAGTCGTGGAGTTCATGGAAAATGCGGTCCCACGAACCGCATTTTCACGAACCACGAATCGCCCTGATTCGTGCGGTTTTTTACATCATATTGTGATTCGTGCCCACCTCTATTATTAACTTTTTTTTTTTTACAATTTTAGACATTGTGATACAATAGATTGCTTAGATCAAGATGGGTAGCCATGTTAGTTTGTAGCCATAGAAAAGAGCAAGAGTCCAGTAGCACCTATAAGACTAACATTTGTGGTAGGATATGAGCTTTTTTTTTTTTTATAAAAATTTTTATTGGTGAGCATAATTTCAAACAATATTTCAATTAAACCCTATCTGATTAAATCTAACCTAATCCCCCCCTTTCCCCCCCTCCTTCTTGACTTCCAACAGCTTTCCAACCCTTTACCCCCTTTATTACTTAACAAATTCTATATTAAACATTCAAGCATCCCTACATAACATTCCTTACTCTAAGCCCAAATTTACTCTATAGTCTATTCATACTATATTAGTTTTACTGATATTTCTTCCCAAAATTAATAACATACTTATCAAATTAATTTTACTAATACTTCTTCCCAATTAACAGCATACTTCTCATATCTTATACTTAACCATAATTCAAACTTAATAATAATAACATTTATTACTCTAAGTAGTTTCATCTTCCCTTACGTAACTATATGTATGCTATATTACTTTTTCTAGTAAATCAATCCCACTTCTAAATATCAGTTATAAATTCTACCCCTCTTATAGTTAACTATAATGCTAGCTTAGATTAATATAAACACACATTTCTTCTATTGGTAAAGTCACTTCTCTCTTCTATTTGTAGTATCGTAGTTTAAAAGTTCTCGAACTGCCACAGTTCTCCTTTCATATCCCATTTTTTCTCCAAATATTGTTTCATTTTCGCCCAGTCTGCCATAAATTGTTCTGGGTCTTGGTCTTTTTCTTGTCATTTTGTCCATCTCTGCCATGTACAGCAATTTGTAAATCCAATCCTCTACAGTAGGTACTTCTTGCACTTTCCATTTCTGCGCATACAGTACTCTTGCTGCAGCTGTCATGTAGAATAACAATGTTCTGTTCTGCGCTAAAACATTCTCCATTCCCAAATTTAGTAGCAACAATTCTGGGTTCTTATTTATTTGTATTTGTAAAATCTCATTTATTACTTCAGTTATTTCTCCCCAGTACTGTTTGGCTACTTTGCATGTCCACCACATATGATATAGTGATCCTTCATGTTTTTTACATTTCCAGCACTTGTCTGACATATTAACATTTCCCAGCGCAATTTTTTTCGATGTTAGGTACCATCTGTATATCATCTTATACACATTTTCTTTAATATTCATACACGTTGTAATCTTAATTGTATTCTTCCACAAGTGCTCCCAGGACTCCATTGCTATTTCTTTATGAAAGTTTATTGCCCACTTCAGCATCTGTACTTTCACTGTTTCATCCTCAGTGTACCATTTTAGAAGTATCTTATAAATCTTTGAAATTTGTTTCTTGCCTTCTTGTAGCATTACTTCTTCCAATTCTGAATTTTCCATTCTTATTCCTCCTCTTGAACAGTCCGATTTATAAAGATCTCTGATCTGTCTGTATTGAAACCAGTTATAACAAGGAGACAATTCTTCTTCTGATTTTATTTTTAACGTTAAATGTTGTATTTGTGTTATCTCCTTGTAAGTTAAACATTGCTATTCGTTATCGACAGTTCTCGGGTCTATTACTTCATACGGGACTACCCAAGAGGGGATTTGGTCTTCCAGATAAATCTTATATTTCTTCCAGATTGTGAAGAGGCTTCTTCTGATATAATGATGCAGAAACAGAGAGTCTGCTTTTATTTTATCGTACCATAGGTATGCATGCCATCCAAATATTTTCTTATAACCTTCCAATGCCAGAAGTTTGCGATTTTTCAATGTTATCCAATCCTTTATCCATGTCAAACAAATTGCTTCATAATACAACCTTAGGTTGGGCAGTTGCAAGCCGCCTCTTTCTTTCGCATCCTGTAGCACTTTCATTTTAACACGTGGTTTCTTGCCTGCCCACACAAAGTTCGAAATTTTTCTTTGCCATTTTTCAAATTGTTTAGAGTCTCGGATAATCGGAATCGTTTGTAACAGAAACATTATACGAGGTAACACATTCATTTTTATTGTCGCAATTCTGCCCAACCATGATAAATTCAACTTGTTCCATTTTATCAAATCTCTCTCTATTTGTATCCACAGCTTCTCATAATTGTTCTTAAATAAGTCTATGTTTTTTGCAGTTAATTCAATTCCCAAATATTTTACTTTGTTTGTTACCTCGCAATCCGTTGATTCCATCAGTTCTTGTTGTTTCTGTTTAGTCATATTTTTACATAATATCTTTGACTTCTTTTTGTTTACAAAGAAACTGGCCAAGTCTCCAAATTCCTTTATCTTCTTTATTACCTTTGGCATATTGTCGATTGGATCCTCTACAATCGACATTATGTCATCTGCAAATGCTCTGACCTTGTAGGTAAACTCTTTTATCTTTATGCCTCGAATTGTATCGTCCTCTCGTATCTGGATCATCAGTATTTCCGTGGTAGGATATGAGCTTTTGTGAGCCACAGCTCACTTCTCCGGATAGAAGTGAGCTGTGGCTCATGAAAGTTCATACCCTACCACAATTTTTGTTCGTCTATAGGTGCTACTGGACTCTTGCTCTTTTCTACTGCAATAGATGGCTTATTTATAGATAATTTTTAGGCATTGCTCATGACCTCAAACAGGATTATGTCTTTTTACAACCTGCAGATATCATAGATATTTTTTTGCAAGAAGCTGACTGAAAGATTTCCTTCCCAGTGTCCACTGCTTGCTTTATTTTTTCCTTTTCTCTTTTTTTAAAAATTGCCCTAACCTGCCTCATCTTACCCTACCCACCAGAGGCGTAGACGTGTAGCAGACAGATCGTTGTTCTGCATGAGATGGACATAAATGTCTTTTGCTATTTATTGTTAGAGTACTGACCTATAAACAGGAGTAAGGCACCATGATGGAGAACACCTGTGGTGGCCCTCATATCAGGCCACTATTGTTACCCAATAGGATGAATGAGTGATTCTTCCTTATAGTTTACTTTGCACAAAGAAAAACAGTCTTTCATATATTTACTTGTAAGAGATAGTTGCAAGAAGTTTCAAATTTCATAAGGCAGTTTTAGAAAGTAACTTATAACTGAAGCTTCACTTTTTCCAATGTGTGTTTTAAAATAGCAATTGAGATTTTCACTGTAGTCTACCCAGAATTTTTGATTTGCTGAATATAAATTTATACTTTTGTTAACTTATGAATCAAAACAGCAAGTTGATGCCTTCAGATGGAATGTCATTCTAATGCTGAAAGTGACATTCAGAGGGCTGACATACATTAGATTCGGCTGACTTCTAATTTCTTTTGCCACAGGCTAAAAACAAAGATAAACAGCTAGTAGTCAAAGCCCTGATTTTTGTTTGTTTGCAGAGGAACAATATAGCATAAGTAATACTAACCTTATAATCAAAATCAAATGAAATACTCTTTTTCTCAAAGTCCAGATACATATTGGAATGAAACTGATGCACAAGAGCATACTATATTTTTCACTTTCTACTCAACATAGCAGAGAGGATCATTCATACAAAACTGATATGTTTAGAATGTCGAATAGTTACACGCAGAGCCAGGCACATTGGTTTTGTAGGATTTCTATACCTCTTGCCTTGAGATGTAGCCTAAAGCTGAGTATTAGAATGGTTGGGTGATGGCTAGTAATCTGAGGGGTTTGCTGAAGCAGAGGGCCCTCTATCACACACATGCCTACAACTCACATTCTCAACCGGCTGGTTGTTTGTCACAGCCCATTAGTTTGAGGGTGAAGTATTTTCAGCCTTATTACAGTTGGCTGTGAATTTGAACCAATCACCTCAGTGAGGGAGAAGTGCAGACATTCTGCCATCATAATCTTTTTTCCTTCAACTGCAACCCCTTGACAGTATATGCCTAGCCATCTGAACTAGCTCCGGCCTGAAATACATCTGTACTTCATTGTAAGAGCTTTTCCCTTGGACCCACTTTACATCCACTGATTTAGCTATGAGTGAATGCATTTCTGGGTCGAGCTTATGAGCCCTGATGCCAGAAAGCTCAAAGCATCAAAGAAAAGAGTGAGGTACTTCCAAGGATACATAACATTTATTTATAGTGCTACATTCCAAGCACTTCTTATAAACTCATTGTAATGTATTGGCCCTGCATGGTAAACCAATACTATCTCCATGCTGCAGACAGGGGGCCAAGGTTAAGAGTGTAGTGTATGGCTATTCTAAGCCCACCTAGTGAGGCAACAGAGGCACAATTTGAACCAGTGACTTGCTGCTCAGCCACTATGCCTGCACAACCCAGTATTAATCTTGCCCCTGAGTTAGCTGCAGCCTGTTATAGCTCCATTGTGGAGGTAAAACACTGTCCACTCCTGGCACAGGTGCCTGCAAAACAGCATCACAATAATCAAAAGACATTGTACGGAAGTTGTACTGATGCTGCGCAGTATTTTAAGCATGCATGTGCTGGAAAGCAATTTTGGTGACACTGCGTCCCTAACAAGCAAGCATTTTGCTCAGTGGTGACTGCATTAAAAGTTCTTCACCAAGAATTCCAGTTGCCAAGCCTGCCAGCATGTTTGATGGTTGATAGGGTAAAAATAAATAATCATATTTAAACAAAGAGAGAACTATCAATAGCAACATTAATGGTGGGGGAGGGGAGCCAGACTTTGTTGAAGGGCAGCATTATTGTGATGCTGCCCTTCAATTTTCCAGCAGTAAAATCAAGGAGGTGAATGATTACAATAGCCAACAACATGTCAGTACGCTCAGTGGGCAGTTGCTTAGACACCAAAGAAATGCTTTGAAAAGTAGCAATTGTCAAACCACATGCACCACAATCCCAAATGTATGCTTACTTCACTCTTGGGAAATTAATACTTTCCCTCTAGAAGTAGGGCTGCCTACTCCATCCTGGGAAATGTCTGGAGATTTGGGTGCAGTGCCTGAGGAGGGAGCTCAGTAGTGGGGGGAATGCCAGGAGTCTGTCCTTGAAAGCTGCCAGTTCCTCCAGGGGGAAACAAATCTCTGTAGTCTGTATATCAGCTGTAATTCCAGAACTTCAGATCTAACTTTGATGCTGGTAACCATATCTTTAAGGTGAAAGAGAACGAGGACGAGAAGCTACCTTTATAGCTTAATCCTGAACAGGAAGCTCAAGGAGGATGGCCTCAGGTATGTTTTTCCTTGATGCCATTTACAAAGTATGTCCTCAAAGCAGGGTAGCGTACAGAACGTGTTTAAGACAGAACTGTCATTTGCATTGGTCTCCATTTAAGCTCCCAGGTCCAGCATAGACAAGGCATAATCAAAATGAATTATACAAAGCAATTTACTTTTCCCCCTTCCAACAAACCAAACTAATTTTGACCAGCTTGACCAAAGTGTAGTCTCTTCTGTAAATGTAATCTACCCACCCCCACCCTTGAGACTGTATGAGGAAGAGCCAGTCCCAGCACCAGTCCAGCTTCTTACAACAGCAGCAATTAACAACAGCCTCCAGCAATGGCCTCTGTCCTACCCTCTGCCCTAAACAGCTGCTGCTATCACCTAGGCAGCCTGGCTACTGTCTAAATTCTAGCCTCCATGGTTTCAGGGGTTGCTTTTTATCTACATCTCTATCATTCTTTTGCAGTCTCTGTTGACATTTGCTCATTAAGAATATTTGCTTTGCCCCCCCCAAGTCAGAATAAGAGGCAGACACAAGGCTTGGGTAATAAAGGGCCATTTTTATTTAGGCAACAACATGAACTGCAACAACTAAAAAACCCTGGCAAGGGCCTAACCAGCGGTACAGGTCAAGCCCTGGGGTCACTCCCCTGGACCCTGCCTTGACCTGTCTGGGTGAGACCCGCTGCCCCGGATGCGAGCCATTCACATGCATGCCTGGGATCCGGCCGGCCTGGCGGATGGTTTCCCCCTTAAAGCTCCAAGCACCTCCGCCACAGAGCATGAGGGAAGGACTTGTCCAGGAGATCCCACCAGGCAGCCTGCCCTCTCAACTGGCTGCCGCCAAGCATGCCAGCTGATCCTGACAAGCCCCTAATATCCCGCTATGGGGATGTGCCAAGGGTACTCACCGTCCCGCTAACATCCCCCCAACTAAATCCTGCCATTGATGGCCTATTCAGAACCACCGTAGTCCAATAGCCACAGCTCCAGCAAGCAGTACAAGGTAGGCAAAAAACTTCCTTCCCAAGGCCAATCAGGGAAAGAAAGGAAAAATTCCTACCTGGCCCCTCAAAAGGCAACTGGTCAAAAACCTGCACTGCCACTGGGCGGGCGGGTGGGCCGAGCATGAGGCAGCAAGTGCTGATGCAGGGGCAGGGCTGTCCTGTTAAGGCACTTAGCCCCACCCCCTTCCCATGTGACCCTGATTGGCCGTGGAAACGCTGCCGCTTCTCCTCCATGACAGCAAATGCGGCCCCCGGCCTCAAGCCCTTGGCTGCCGGCTGGGTGGGGGCCAAATTGTGGCAGGCTCACTGGCCCAAACAGGAGGATCAGTGGTAGCTAGATATGTTTTACAGTAGTTGTTAAAAAATTACCTTCAGCATGGTTTGAAAAAAAAATGTTGCAAAACAAATATTGCAAATTGGTTTTGACAAGAAAAAAGTTACTCCTCTGGAAAAATAACTGCTCAAAAGTCAAAGGGAGGCCTATACAGAAAAAAGTTAGTGGATCCCTCATCTTGAGCGCATAATGGTGTGAAATACAAGAATGCTTGGGTCAAAATCACTGTGCAAAAAGGGTGGTGGTATACAATTGTAAGCCATTCTTCCTTCCTGGCTAACAATTAATATAGGATCCTGATAAAATAATCATCTTTCACAAGTACACAGAAACAGTAGAACTGTGGATGTATACCATTCTGAAAATCTGGCATAGAAAGCTGTGCAAGTGCGACAAGTTTTTTTTCTGATGTAACCCCAAATTGAGTTAGTATATTGCCAAACAGGAACATAAAACAACCAAGTTCACAGTTCACTTCTCTAGGATAGTAGGGTTCACTGGGCTTGAGCATAATCGGGGTAGATATTTTTTCGTCTAATTGCTTCTCTCAGTATTTGAATTATTCAATAAAATGCACCAAAATACATGAGTTGGCAGCACTGAACTTCAGATAAGCCATTATTTTGACTTGCTCCAAACTACTACCAAGATAATATAGATTTGTCTTCGTGAAAGAATGCAAATGAGGCACAGTAGATTAACCTTGTGCAGGCAATTTTTTGTTCCAAATGCCAACCAGACTTCAATGTCCACTTATGATGATGTTGGTGTGCTGGCAAACAGATGAATGGGCGGGAGAGACAAGGGGTGTACTGGCTGGCAACAACATGGGGCAAGAAGGTAAATATGGACGTATACCTCACTCCTCACTTTCTCCTTGTCACTGGCTCCATTGTCACTCTCGGGATCGTAGAGGCTTGCCTTAGTTGAACGTTGGATTATTGGATCAGTCACACAATAGTTTTTATATCACACAATATACATGCGAAACAGAAAAAATCTTTCGGCATTATGGAAAGATCACTCAAGAGAAGTGCACCAATATGTTATGTTGAGAATGCACAAAGAAAGGCAGGGTGGACATTAAAGAATTATCCAACATTTTCCTTAATAAACCCATAATATATGCAGGAAGCCAGGAAGTAAACCTACTTATTTCAGTGTGATTTACTTCTAAGTAATTGTGCTTAGGATCATAGCTAAACAATCTTTGCCACAAAGATAACATACTTTTCACAGGGGTGTCTAAACATGCTACTTTTATACCATATAACACATTGATAGAACACCTGGAACCCAAATGATTGTTAATCTAATAATTGTTAATTGAGCTATTTTATTGGACTTTCTAATACCCCTTCTGAAAATATCCTTCATGGGGGATCACACAATTGTGTAGCATCAATTGCTACATCAATCAAAATTCTGTGGCAGTTTAGAATATGCTTTTCCCTCTCATTCTGAGGAGGCCATAATGGGACAGGCTGCAGTGATTAGTATCTAAAGCACCAATGGAGAAAACATGGCCTATATTTAGAGGTGAAAACATCCAAGTGGGGCCTGAAGATCTCCTGGAATTACAGCTGATTGCCAGACTATGGACATCAGTTCCCCTGAAGAAAATGGCTCCTTTGGAGTGTGGATTCTGACATTACTCTGCTGAGATCCATCCCCCTCCCTAAACCCTGACCTTTCAGGCTCTACCCCCAGGTCTCTAGGAATTTCTCAACCCAGAGTTCGTAAGTCTGCTTGTATTCCAGTATGGCTTTTCCAGAGGGATATATATCTCAGACACAGAGGAGAAGAAAAAGTGTACAGGTAGCTGCCATATAGAAGAGTAAAAAAATGCTTAAAATAATTAGGTAAATACAGACAGAGCCTTAAAAAATACCATCATAATCAGGAAAATCTTTCATAAGCTGTGTGTAGCTTGGGAGTTTTGCTTGCCCTGGAGCTGAACTAGTGGTAGAATGAGAAGTCCATGTGAAGCGTTACGAAACAGGAACCATTTATTCCAAGGTTAGAACAATTGTACTTTTACTGGGGAGAACAGTTCTAATCCTTACCCAAGCCATGACGTTTCTTGGCTGTCTCTGGACATAGAAAACTGCCTTAGACAGAATCAGACTATTGATACATTACGATCAGCAGGGCTTTTTTTCTGGGGATAGAGGTCGGGGAACTCTCACCTGGGGCTACTCCTGGGAGGAGGTGGTACACCTCTCAATACATGCATTCCCGAACTGCATGATGACATCATTTCTGGGAAGTGATGTCATCACACAGGTGTGGCCGCCTCGCGAGCACTTCTGTGTGGCATGGTGGGTCCAATTCGGCCCAGAACGGGTTGCTCCATCACGGAGGAGCACTCCCCCACCCAGCAGTGGCCAAAATTTTGACTCCAAATTGGGTCCAAATGGGCCCAAAACAGCCCAGATCATCCTGGAACAGGCTTTTGCCACACGGGAAAGCACTCCCGCGCAGGGCATCAGCCTGAACCTGGTCGTTTAGGTCCCAATTCTGGCAGTTCTGGGCCCTAATTGGGTCAAAATGGGCCAAAAATGGCCCGGATCGGCCTGGAACTGGCTGCTGATGCACTGGAGAGCACTCCCCTGCCAGCTGTTTCAGACCCGATCCAGGCCATTTTGGGCCTGAATTGGGCCCATAATGGCCGAAAGGGGCCCAAAATGGCCAGGACCGGACAGCTGCCGGGTGGGGGAGAGTTCCCCCACCCAGCGCAGACCTGATCCTGGCCATTTCGGGCCCTATCCTGGCCATTTTGAGTCCAATCCTGGACATTTTAGGCCAAAATTGGGCCCAAAATGGCTGATAGGGCCCAAAATGACCAGGATCGGGCTGCTGCTGGGTAGGGGAGTTTTCCCCTGCCTGGCAGAGGCCCAATCTGGGCCAGTTTGGGCCTGATCCTGGCCATTTGGGGGCCTGAATTGGGCCCAAAATGGCCCAGATTGGACTGCTTCTAGGCAGGGGAACTCTCCCCTGCCCACCATCGGCCCTACCCGGGCCATTTTGGGCCCAATCCGGGCCATTTCAGCCCCAATCCCAAACAGGGCCAAAATGGACCAGATCAGGGCTGAAACAGCCTGGATTGGGTTGCTGCCGGGTGGGCGAACACTCTTCGGCCTGTCACCGGCCCAATCCTGGTTGTTTTGGCCCCAATCTGGGCCATTTTGGGCCCTAAATGGGCTCATAATGGCCAAAACAGTACCAAACCAGCCTGGTATGGGCTGCTGCCATGCAGGGAACCCTCCCCGTCTCAGCACCGGCCTGATCTGGGCTGTTCTGGCCCTGATTCAGGCTGTTTTGGGTCCAATTTGGGCTCAAAATGGCCAAAATAGGCCATTTTAAAAGTACCCACATGACACACTGTTCTGGAGCATTCTGTCTCACAAAAAGCCTTGATGGTCAATATTTGTCCACTCAGACTTTTGGCAACTCTTCAAGGTAGAGATTCAACATCATCTTCCTAATTCTTTTAACTGGAGATGCCAGGGATTAAATCTGTGACCTTCTGCATGGCAAGCAGATGCTTTACTACTAAACCATGACTCCTCCCCAATACGTTGTACCAATCAAATACATAGCCTTAAATCATCTTTCAAGATAGTTGGGAGGGGACAGGAACAGCATGTTCTATCTTGAGCTCCTTGGAGGAAGAAAAGATACTTATAACAAGTTCGTTGCCTTCTTATGCCAGGGGTCTACAAAGTGGTGCCCATGGGCGCTATGGCAAATGCCAAGTGTTTGGGGGCTTTGTGAGCTTCCAACATTTATGGTATAACGCTAGCACTGGCTGTATGTAAAATACCAGTGCAAATAGCAGAATCATATTTTAAAAACACAGTAGGACTTTCTTCTGACTAAACATGATATGTCAGCACAGTTAAAATTTTTAATGTGTCTAACTGGAACTTCTACTTAAGTCATCTTCTTTTTTCAATTTGAATATATTTTTATAAATCAGGTGGAAATTGATAACATCAAATTTTGGTAACTTTAAAAAAATCATTTATGTTCCCATCAAAATCTGGCCAGAACCTCTCTCTTACTGTACACAGCACATGTGCAATGAGCTCTCACCAGCCCTTCTGCACCAACCGTCATGGTTACAAGACCGTGTCAGTTAGTGCAGGCTGAAAATGTCTGGGCTCATAACAGGACTTATTTAAAGCAGAGAAGCCAGGAGAAGCATTCTTTTCCTTTTCCCTTTGCATATGTATATTAGATGCTTGCAAAAAGAAGACAGATTATGTCAGATGAGGGGTTCTTAGCTAGCTCAGTATGTATGTTTATTTTATATGTATGCAATACATTTTTAAACAATGTTACTTTTAAAAGGCATCCTGTTAAGCAGAGTTTCTGTCTGAAATGCTGAAGAGCTACTGTCAGAGTTATTTTCTACAAAATTTTGCATAGCTAGCTAGAAAGACGTCTCAGCATGCTGCGCATTTGAATCCATTTGTTGTAGAATCCTGGCTACATGAAAGCAAGCTGTTTGTGCTGTCACAATTCATTGAATATATAGTTCACAGTAAAAAGAACTTTGCTAGGTGCAAAACTGCTTTGCATTTGCTGCAGGGTGCAGTACGTATTAGAAACTGAAGCTGAGACATTTTCCAGGGAAGTAACAGAAGGGTATAAGCAATACTGTACTTTGTTGATCTTAATAGATTTCTTCTCTGTTTATAGCTAACAATTTGTCCACTTTGTCCCATCTCTCCAACTTACTATTGTTCTTAGTTTTGCAATAAGACTGGTAATAAGGACTCCTTGTGCATGAATTACACCAAGAGGCATAATTTCCTTGTCTCAGATGTTACAAATCTGAATTTCAATGATGCCCCCCCCCCCCAGAGAGGACTGAGCTCTACCTACCAGTCTTAAGGAATACACACTGAGGGCGAAGCTACAAGTGACGAATGACACTTGAATGGCAAGTGTATTTCTCCCTGTTCACTTGCGCTCCACTCAATCCACTTGCTGTTCAAGTGTCATTCGTCACTTGTAGCTTGGCCCTGAGAGGCTTTGGAGAAACAGAGTCTCTTTCAGAGGGGTTTCAAATGTGTTCTGAGCGAGTGAGAGTTTACATGAGTGACATGTTTGCTGTTCCCTGCAGTAAATTTTGCACACAGGGAAAAAAACCAGTCAGTTATCCCTCTCTTTGTGTAAACTATTTCTATATAAGGAGGAGCAAGAGCCACTCCTTCATCCTTGGCAACAGCTGATCAATATAAGGAGCAGGAAACACTGATCCACTGTGCTTTCTTCTACCATCCTTATCACCAGTCACACCTGAAACGGTTGTCTTGTAAGTCAGAACAATTGCTGTTACACCTCTAAGAAATATTTTAGGCAGTTGTGAAAGTTGATAAATTATGCTTTGAAAACTAATGTCCAATGTCCAACAAAGCTATCCACAGCAGAATTCTTTTTTCCACACCTCATATAGACAACAGGTTAGCATAGTACAGCACACAGTTATGCAGGGTAGAGGGACTGACAGAAATCTGATCCTATGTTCCACTAGATCTTTTTGGAACCTGTAGCTTCCCCCTCCCCCCTTTTTAAATAACCATCAACTTCTCTGACATTTCTCTTCACTTTTCGGATTTAACCTCTCTGCCCCCCACCCTACAGCTGCCCTCAGTGACTTCCATGAATTTCATGAGGTTGCCTTATTTGTAAAAAAAACCCAACAACACTGAATTGTTCACCCATAAGTGGGCAGTGTATTCCCACAGTCCCGTACCAAAGTATTAAATTTTTTCAAGACCACAATTTTCTAATTCACAAATCAATCAGGCAATAAGATGTATCACTTTAGATTTTATGAACTAAGGAAGAAAAGACGTACTCATGGAAATCAAACAAGCCCGGCTGCTAAGACTTTTGCCAAGTCAACAATCCCTCCCTCAAGCTATGAAAATGAGTTTCAGAAGTTCAGCTTTCTACATACCCAGTGTTCCCAGATATTCACTTTCAAGGCTATAGCCAAAATCGAAATGTGAGATATACAAAACTGTCTCCTCCGCCCCCCATAAGAATTCCTCTGTTCCTCTGTTTAATGGCCAGGTGTGTGTATGTTGTGAAAAAATGACACCAATAGTACAGAACACACTGTAAAAATCTATTATCAAAATCACTGCTGTACAAGCACTCAAACTACCACCTGGTTGGAATATGCTTGTACATCCATACGGTAAAGCTTATGAACTTGTCAGCACAGGTGTTATTGCTTCTCCAGCTATTTCTGAATCTGGACTTGACCAAGGAACACACCAAAGAAAGTTCTCATTCCATTACATAGGCTAACCTGCTGAGGTTTTGGCTAACGAAACACTAGCCCTTCTGAGAAAGACACAGGATAGGCAAGATAAGCCACAGGGCCATTCCAGGACAACCTGATTTGAAGATGACCTAATGTGACTTCTGTGGCTCTCTTTGCTTAGCTAAATATATGCATTATACATATTAAGAGGGCACTGCTTCCCTAGAAGAGCTTTTATAAGCAAGCAGTAGTTAGCAATTTAGGTTGAAATTTTAAAAAGAACTTTCAGTAATGCCCAAAATATAACAGGAAATTTTAAAAATGGAAGTTTACAACTACTTCCTTTACGAGCTTAATGTATAAACTATGTTACATTACTTTTAAATATGTAGGTGACAATTAAAAATACAACTGTTTGCAATATAATATGAGAACACAGTTGTATACCTACTCCAAAAGACAAGTAGTGTTCTGGATTTGTTTCTACATAGGAATCCTCAGGATTGTGATGAGACAATGTTAATTTTTTATGAAATATGCTAAGACACTGAATTAAAAAAACACTACCTTGAACAAGCATTTTGCTACAGGGAAGTTGACACCCTGATGGCAGTCCCATCATTTTAGGCCTTGGGTATAGGGGGTAGCCAGTGTGCTGTGCATCTTTCCCAAGGGTTATGTGTAGCCTTGGGTCCACAGACCCATGACATTGGAAGTGCAGGGACATGGAGGCTCTGGAAACAACTCTCAGGAAACATGGTTTGGTGATTACCTCTCACCTGTATAAGTGCTTGAGAATAAAGGGATTCTGCTGGACTTATGCCCTCAACTTCCAATCCAACTTGCAGTTTATGGGCACAGGAACTATACCTGCTGTTACAATAGTTAAGTCTCCAAAGGAGGCCAATGTACACCTGTGGCACTCTCAGTGTACAACTCTAAGGTGGAAGTTCAATTGTTATATGGTGTCCCAATCTAGATTTCTGGTTGCCATGATCAGCTTGACACCTTTTCTGCTAGATTTTTTCGAAGAATCATGGGAGCTCCACACTGTGTGGCAGGAACTGTACTAAGATCTGAATTAGGTGTGCGTTCCCTAAAGGCAAGGGCCTGGGCATCTGCTTTTAGATTTTAGCTCAAGCTAACTTAAGCTTCCCTGGGAACAGATGGAATAACCTGGAAGACACTGTAACCTCCTGTTTGGACTGGCTGGGGACTTCCCCTAACAATATCGACCACCCCAGTCTGACTTTTATTAGGAATTTGATTTTGAAATGTCTCTATGCCTTAGATGAGTTTAGTACTAGAACCCAGGCCCATAGAGTTTACCCCCCCCCCTTTACTTGGGATTGGTATATCCAGAATCTAGCCCAGTATATCTCAATTACTTGACAGGTCCTAAATATTGATAAGCCTTTATGCTGGCTCATTTTAATGCAATCCCAATAACAGAACTATCTGACCACTTTGGAAGGATCTCATTAACCAAGAGAATTTGCAGCTGTGACACAGGGAGCCTTGACACCTTGTTCCATTGTTTGTCCAAAATTCAGGAAGTATAGGACTATGTTTGTTTCTCCCTTTGTAAAGGATCTGGCTTCTGTCCAAGCCACTATAACCTACAAATCCTTTTGGCTGGAAGTGATCATAATATTACTCTGGTAGTAGCCAAATTGTTCTCCTATGTGATTAAATTTAATAGATAGCCAGATCTGGGCAACTCAGTGTTGCAGTTGGGTAATGTTGGTTATATCCATCATTATTATTATCATTATTTGCTATTATTATAATTGCTTTCTGTCCTTCTGTATTGTTGATGCTCAAGACTGTAGGCATAAGAACAGAGAATAAAGAAAAAGACAATAGTTAGTCGAATCACTTAAGTCATATCAATAGGATGGGTTCCCATGCAAAACTTCAAACTGGTAACTCTCCAGACTTGAAAAAAAAAACAGTTCTTGCAACTTACATGCAAGCTATACTATAGTACTTGGATTCATTTTTCTATATTGACGCTACAAAGGTATTATTTCCTTTTTTAGAACCATTTCAGACCATGTATCAAACTCAGTGCTTGAGCATTACATTGTTATTTTACCATCAAAGGTCCATATTAAGGGGATCTGCCAACCCTGATCCCTAGATATCTAGACTTCTGTCTCCTTTCAACTCCTATAGTCAATCACTCAGCCCTTGTTTTCCTGCCACATACTCGAATACCTCAACTTCTGATCCTATCCTGAATTAATCCAAATTGCCCAACTGAAACTTAGACATGTACCAAGTGTCCATATTAATTAAGTATAGGTGGAGTAAAAAAAAAAAAGGATTCCAACAGGTGTTTTTCACCTTCTTTGTTGCCCTCACTTTTGCCAGTTTCCTGGCCTTTTCCTCCTTTTTTGTGGTCTATTTTCTTTGCAAGTCTTTGCTTTTACACCTCTTGTATTTTTCTTGGTGTACCTTCTTCACATTCTTTTAATGTACTCCGAAAGCATCCTGTGTACCCTACATGCCCATATAATCAGGCACCTTTTTTCGGCTCATGAGTGCAGCTGGAGGCAACTCCTCGTGTCTACCTTTTCAGACTTATTTTAGTGAACTTTCCATAATGGACTTCACTCTTGAGGACAGGCCATATGTTTTATTACTGCACCCACATCTCTACATACACTAGCACATCTAGAAACATCTAAAACACCACAAATAGAAGACCTGTGCTGTTTGTTAGCTATGGCCATGTCTGATTTATAACTGTTGCTAATATGATATCTGTACAAGTGAATATTCTTTTGTTTTGCTTTGTGTTTGCATTTTATTCTTTTTAGTCTGTGCCTTTGTAGCTTTCAATTCTTTGTGTATTTAGTAGCAGTAAAACTCTATTAGTAAACTTGAGCTTGAGTCTTTCATTCCCCACAATTGCATTAAGAGTGAGGGAGAGGCAGCCCCATGCTAGTTCTTCCCCCCTCCCTCTCACAACACCAGAGCCAACACCATTTACAGGACCCTGTTATAGATAGGATTTGACCCTGGAAGTGTGCTGATTTGCCGATTTACCCTCTGGATGTGATAAGAAGGATGCTTCCTAGAGATAGGGTGTAAACATGGGTGGCCATTCAGGTAACAGGATTTCCTTTGGAGTGTAGTACTCTTCTTCAGTTCATAACAAAACAAAGTACAACTAAAAAGAGCAAATGCTTCCATAGGGAAAAACTTAAGTGTCTGTACATTCTCTGGTCAGACCATAAACTTCTCCCTACTTTACCAATGATCCTCATCTATATGGTCTGTTTTGTCCTCACTATTTCTAATAGTATGTTTTTGGATAAAAAGGAATCATTTTTACTTCTGTTAAATGCAAATAAATACCAAATATATTCTCACAGTATTTGCTGAAAAAAATGGGACTTGAAACTACAACTGATCTTCAGAAGCATTTAAAATCCAAGCCTGATTTTGTGCCATATTAAAATGAAAACTAACTCCTTCCAAATGCCAAGTAGCTATGCAAAACTATTTTGGCTAGACCACATAGTACCAAGCAGGGCTTTTTTTCTGGGAAAAGAGGTGGTGGAGCTCAGTGATGGAACTCAGGACCACACAATGATGTCACTTTGGGTCAGCTGGAACAAGGGGGGAGTTTTTTAAAGTTTAAATTGCCCTTGGCGAAAATGGTCACATGGCTGGTGGCCCCATCCCCTGATCTCCAGACAGAGAGGAGTTTAGATTGTCCTCTGCGCTGCTGCGCGGAGGGCAATCTAAACTCCCCTCTGTCTGGAGATCAGGGGGCGGGGCCAGCGGCCATATGACCATTTTCAAGAGGTGCCGGAACTCTGTTCCACAGCGTTCCTGCTAAAAAAAAGCCCTGGTACCAAGCACTGTAGCTGTGCTTTAAAATTTGGCTAACAATTAACATTTACAAAGAAAACTAATAACATACTGAGGGCCAAGAGTTTTCCAAATTGCATTATTTTGACCTCCATACCATCTGAGTAAGAAAATTAATGATTGGCAGTATTGTAGACAGAACAGCAAAGCTTATGCCTGATAGAATTTTTTTATTATTGGACAGATGAACTAAAAGAAGCAACAATATGATTATATGCCAACAGCCATCTCTCTAGCACAGGTGGTGATGGACTGCCTGCCCCTTTCCATCCATCTCCAGCCCTTCCTACTCAATACGAAATAAATGGTTGCCACTTTTATCACTGATTTTGGACTCCAATCCTCACACATTTTGTTTTTTTCCTGAATTTGTGTCTAAGAAAGGAGGAGCCAGGAGGTCAGACAGAGAAACTAGAGGCAATAAGCAACATAGATTTCTGGATGCTCTTTCAAGGTTCACATATTGGGACCAGGTAGACTGAGAACCACATCCATTAAGTGCGCTGGAAGCCTTATTGCTACTGTAGTTAAGCCACACACTCTTTGTCCCATTATAAACCGCTAAAGGGCTAGATGTAAAAATTCTGGGGAGAGGAGGGAAAGAGGATCAATTTAAGTAAAAACAAAAGACAAATCCCAAGCCCCCCCCCGAACAAAACATCTGCAGCTCAAGCCACTTTATAAGTAAAAGTCACTTCTTATAACTTCTTAAAAACAGCAGTACCACCAACCTAGAGAGAGAGACAGAGAGAAGGATAGACAGAAAGTAAAGGGGCTCGCACGCAAGACCAAACAAAACAGAAGGATAGGGGAAGAGAGCGGGCAGAAAAAAACCAAAGCAGTGGCCCAACTCAAAAATGTGGTTCTTCTCTAAAAACAGCACTCATCATCCATCTGTTAGGGAAGAGAAAGAAAATGGGGAGCAGGAAACAATAAAACAGAACTGGTGCAACTTCTCGCCAAGGATGATGCATTTAACAAAAGCTCCATACAGTCCCATGTCTATATGTCCTGTGGTGGCAGCATAATTGCTTAAACTGTCATGGCTGTGTATGTCTGTATATATATACATATGCACATATACATACACATACACACAGAGAATATAAAAAGCATTAGTTTTGTTCTTGATGGGAAGACTCATCTCTCCTTCACATGGTTCTGTGCTGCTGCGCTGTTGCCACTACTGCTGCCACTACTGCCATTGCCGCTCCCATTGCTGCTGCTTCCACTGCTGGTACAGAGGACCTCTGTGAGATCATCCATGATGGTGGTTTCTTTAGGGTCCACCAGGTTGAACTCCCTGATGAATAGGATGAAGTGTGTGTAGAGTGTGTTCAAGTGTCCATGTAGCTCCAGTGCCAAAGTTTCCTTGAAGTGTGAGGAATAGATGTGGGCTAGCACATGGAACAGATATTTGCAGATCTTCTTCACTAGGGACTCAAAGGAGTTGGGGAATTCTTTACCTGCCGTGAGAGAGAGAAAAAGTGATCATGTTCACTGGAACTCTTGCTCCTCTTTCACCACATAAGAGCAAAAAGGTCCATGTAGCTCTTTCATCTATTTCTACAGTAACCAAACAGATGATTCTAGGAAGCTTGTAAGCTGGGCAGAAAGGTAACACTCCCCTCTGCCCCCGCCTTACTACCCCCACACTCAAATTGGCTTTCAGAGGTATCTCTCAGCATACAGATTCTATTTAGTCATCATGGATAACAGCTTTTGGTAGATCTTTTCTCAATAGTTCCCTTTAAAAGCCATAAAGTAATGCTTGATTAGACCAAACATACTGCTCTAAATTATTTATCTTCCTACTCATCCTGCATTCTAGGCTGACAGGCTTGCAAAAACTGTTACATATAAATAATGATTTAGACTAGAAACAGAAACTTACTTATGCAATTATATATCTCCTTTGCATAGCATAGTATATATACATATAATAATATAGAAAGTTTATTAAAGGTATTAAAAAGCCTAATTTGCTAATTGAGACAAGTCCCTCCTGTGAAACAGCATACCGTATTTTGTAGGAAAGACATCTTCATCTGTCACTAGCTTCTGCACTGAACTCATGACAAAATCAACATATTGAGGGGCGGTGCACTTTATCTTCTTTCCCCGCTCATCATACCAGTAGTATTGTCTGTAGAGACAATGGACAACAGTGAAATTTGGAACTTTAATTCCACACAACCCAAGGCTACTCAAGAAAATACAGGCACAGGCTGTACTAGCTCTCCACTCTAATTGTACAAAGTATGTTTCATTGTCAAATTGCAATTGTGAGCAATAGCCTCTGTCATGGATGCTGTGGTAGCAGATACCAAATATCTTGACTATACAAAAGGTGCTTGTATGGCCCCTTCCAAGGAAGCCTGCCAACAGCAACTTTAGGCAGCAGCTCTTTGAGTGGTCTGGCATCCAAAATACTCCACATATAACCTTGTTCTTGTATCCTTCTTTCCTGTGGCATCTCATCCAAAAAGAGTGGCCTCTTATATCACAAAATGCAGATTTAGCCACTGTTTGCATTATCACAGCTAAAGGACAACCTTTTTGTATGTCAATGTTCATAACTAGAGATGGGCACGAAACAAACCACGAAACAAAATTCTGGACGGAACGGCTGGTTCATTTGTAGAGAACCACGCATTTCGTGGGACCATGTTTTTATGGAACAAATGACTTTTTCCAACCGTTCCGTGGCCAGTTCGGAGTTTCACAGACCCCGCGCCGGTTTCAGTCCATTGGCTGAACCCAGCGTGGGGTCTATAAAACTGACAGCCTCTTTCTCCTGCCACTCTGGCAGCAGGAGAAAGAGGCTGTCAGTTTCATAGACCCCCACGCTGGGTTCAGCTGATGGGCTGAAACCAGCCCGGGGGTCTGTAAAACTGACAGTCTGGGCAGCAGGAGAAAGGGGCTGCCAGTTTCACAGACCTCATGGCTGAACCCAGTGCAGGGGCTGTGAAACTGACAGCCCCTTTCTCCTGCTGCTCTGGCAGAAGAAGAAAGAGGCTGTCAGTTCCACAGACCCCGTGCTGGGTTCAGCAGATGGGCTGAAACCAGTGTGGGGTGAGTGCAGCTGACAGCCCCTTTCTCCTGTTGCCCAGGCAGCAGAAGAACGGGGCTGTCATCTTCACTCACCCTGCGCTGGGTTCAGCCGACGGGCTGAAACTGGTGCAGGGTCTGTGAAAATGATAGCCCTATTGTCCCATGAACTGGGAAAAGGTTGGAAGTTCGTGGTTCGTGGAATGCTATGAACCACGTGGTTGGGGTTTTTTTTGGTTCATGCCCATGTCTATTCATAACATATTTTATTATAGGTTTGAAGGTTTAATGTAAGGCAAAATAGACACAATTCTGATGCTACTTAGAACATTTATGGGGGCCACCACAGGATGGAAATACAAACTAGTGGCTTCTGCAGAACACTTCACTGTGACAATTTTGCTTCCTCCAAATTTAGCAAGTTGATATATTCTAGGAGTCATTGCAAATCAGTCTTATCATATGAATCCCACAGTGAACTGTTATAACAGACTCTTATCCAAGTCTTTACTAAGATTCTGCTATCCTAGAAGAAAGATTTATCTTTTACTCTTGTATAGCTTTCAGCAATTAGTTCAAGATCTGTCAAACAGGACTGCTCTTTGAACAAGTTCTGCTTATCAATACATTATTTATAGGGTCCTTTTTGCTTTGCTTCTTCTCATCAAAGTACAAAGAAACCTTTTCAGAGTTTATTTATTTCCTTTTTATTGGAATTACACTCTAGTCCTTTAATGAAGCAAGATATCAAAATATATATGGTCATTAATATAAATCCTACAAAAATAAAACATAGAAAAGCAATAAGAATTAGGTTTGCTAACATTTCCTAATTAACTCCAAGTTTAAAACAAGTTTCCATGAAATGCATTAAGATTCCCATGGCAATGGTAAAATTCTCACCAAGATTCTCATGAGATGTCTTCCAATCAGAACTCTAACATACTATCTGAATTTTCATGTTTTATAGGTTATCTTATGCAAATATCTAAGATCTTTTTCATATGATAGCACAAACAAGCTATGATTGGTTTGATGCTTCATTAAATACTCATAATTTCTATTGTATAACCTTCTAATTAGCCAAAATGACGTTATAGCCAACTTGCAAAACAAAACTATAAATCTGTGAGAAATGACAGAAAGAGTTACGTTTGTAGGTCCATTCTCTGATAGAAGAACATCAATCTAGATAGAGTCCACTATTTTAATTAGCTGTCCAAGATGAAAAACACACCTGTTTTGGTTACCTAACATTCTGAAAAAAACACACAGACCTTGCAAAGTTTAGAAGTTCATCTAGAATACAAGTGTACTGCTTTGTATTGCTCAGTATTGCTTAATGCAATGTGCTTTTATCTATATTACTGCAACACTGTATTATCTCTGAATAATCTGCATAAAATGAAAATGTTTGTTCAAGGCTTTCGATTAATCACCTCATTTCAACATCAACTCATCGTGGCTTTGAGCACTGCAATTCACCTCATTCCATTTTCAACCATACAGTGGGGGAGCTATCTCCTATATTCACATGCAAGATCATTGTTCCTAATATACAGTGGAAATGTAAAATTCTGATAAAGTATGATCATACCACTATCAGACAGAAGTTCAAGCTGTCAAACTGTGATTTGCACAAAATGTTAATGTGAGTCAATAAGGGTATACAAGAAAGTGTAATAGCATCAGCTGTCAAGAGATGGCACCATAATACCAGACATTTTAATAGCTCAGTGTGGAATCTCCTTCTCAGCTTATAGCCTCAAATAATTACTCTCAGACAGAAGAAATGGAGCACGTACACAATCAATGCTCAAGAGAAGAGCACTCTATACAAAACCAATAGCTACAGATACCATGCTATTCTCAGTGACTGTGCCGCCTGCCCCAAATCCACATCATAGCAATCTCACTGCTGTGCATTAGCAATCCTAATTTGTTTATATGGGCATAAGCTCCTTGACTGGACTAAGAATTGCATGTGAATCAGGAAGAGCACTCCCCACTGTATGGCTGAAGATGGAATGAGGTGAATTTCAGTGCTTGAAGCTTTAGGTTCCCTAGCATCTCATCACTGGAAGAGTAAGCTTATATTTCTAGTTCTACAAAAGTTTATTTTGGGCGTTCTTTCCATATTAAAAAGTAGGGCACAAGTTTCCAACAAAGTTCAATACAAGTATTTACAGATACTAAAGTTGCTCTTATTTTTAGACCCAACCTAAACACTTGATATAGGGCACCCAAATGCTGACCCTAATTACCAAATGAAATACTACATTTGACATTTATAACAATTCTAAATGTTTTTGTTCTGAAGTATTACCTACTACTCTGTATTATCATTAATCCACAAGCCCATCAAGGAGAGCCTTTCTATATGAGGACATACACAGAGATAGTGTGTGCCTAAATAAAAATGTAGTATCATTATCCCCATATTATAGGCAACAAATTGTTGCACCCATATGATCTGATTATTAAGCCAAACAATATAAATGAGAAAGAAAACGTGAAGACTCTGGTCTTCAAAAGACAAAAATAACACCATCAACCAAAGTGAATGGTGATGGAATGCCCCCAAATTTAGGCTGCTTGGGAGGATAGGAGCTGCCAGCCTTTGTGAGTCACTGAGGAAGCCATAAAACAAGACCAGGCTGTGTTTTTCAAAAGGGTACAGTTTCTTTCATACCTTCAAGCCTACTGCTTCTCTTGCATAATTTTTTGGAGCCAAGCAGAGAGACATGGACTTGCTTGCTATCTGATATTCCTCAGACAAGTAAGTTTTGAAGAGGATTACAGTAGGATTATTCTACTACCTATAGACAATCTGAGATGACATCACAAAGCTTATTTTCTGAGTAATCCTAGTAGGCAGGACCACCCCCACCCCATTCATGTTTTGAGTCAGGAACTACCCAGCCCAAGAACATTAATGGGGGCAGAGGTGCTGAAATAGGATGGTCATTCTCATGGTGTTCTTCCATCAACACCATAAAGCAGAACAAGCCTGAAAATCAGTTACAAAATACAAAGAGCAACAAAAAAGTATTAAGATCAAAAAGAGATGTCTCTGCATAGCACCTTTAAAGATTTTAGTGAATTTCTCTTTTTATTCAAATATAACAGCTGTCAGGTCCTGACGGGCTACAATCTCCATCTCAGCTGCCTTGCTTACGTGGACCGTGGGAGCTATCCATGACTAGCCCGTTAGAAACAAAACAATTCTTCTCTTCTGGGCCTGTATATCACAACACCGTCTCAGAAAAGAGGGGCTACATTCTTCTGATAAATCTGATCTGTGGCAGGATTCCTCACTAGGCTAACTCTTCTGTTTTTCTTCCCCATTACTTCTGTTTTCCAATCTGCGTTGAACCTACTTTTACTGTATTCCTGTCTTATAAGAAGTAACTCTTCATTGCAATAAACTATACTACAAGAATGAGGCAATATTATAAATTAGAGCAGTGCCGCCTGAATCTTTCCTTCCACCCTAATGACAGCACTGAGCTGACAATTTTTTCATTCAGATGAATCTCTTGCAATAGAAACAGTGCTTTGAACAATCACTTTCAGAAACAGACAGACAGTGCAATCCTGAAAATTGTACTGAGAATTTTGAAGCAGGACATGGACTTCACCGTCCTTACTTATCTAACTATCAGCAGCGTTAAATTATTTGTTCTTTTATATGGTACACTTTGTAACAGTGAAAAGAGACGCAGTTCAGGAAGAACACACTGTTAAGAGTTCAAGAAGGCAAGGACAGGTACCAGAGCCTTCTGGTCCAGCACTGTAATAGGAAAGTCTTGTCTTGTACCAATACCATGGAAGAATGCCTAGCAGGGACACAGAAGAGTTTTAAAGCAAAAGTCCAGTTCCAAGCTCTTCATGAACTAATTGACCCAAAGTTAAAGTGCTAGATCCAAATGAAGAATTCCTGTTAGCGGATTCAGTCAGAGTTAAGATGAAGAGTGTCACAAATCCAGGTACACCTTATGAAAGGCACCCACTAAGACACTCCAATCTACAGCATTAGCATCAACTCTGCAGAGATGGAATAGCTAACAGCCACCAAATCCTCTCATCAGGAAACATCTACATCAGCTCTCTTATCACTTGTCACTGAGGCTTGAGAAAAAAAAACAACCAGGCAGGCAGCAGGTAGAACAAGAAACAGAAGTGCACTCTATTACCACAAAAGTAGTGATCTGTTGCCAAAGGTAGAGCTGCGGAAGCTGCTTTCTTATAGAAGCAAGCAGAAACAGCCAGCATACAGAATGTACAAGCTGAACAGGAAAACAGACATGTGAGCACACCTTCCAGTCCCCATTTGTTTTAATTATGGTTGCACAGAAGCAGCTAGCTAAGCAGGAAAGCCCCACCCCACCCTAGTGTGGAAGAATACAGGGAAGATATTAGCCAAGAGAAATAATTAAGTCGTAGTATCAAACAAAACAAAGCTGCAATTTGGAAACATGATTGTTCATCTGTTTGGGGGCACAGGAAATACAGCTGCTTTGTTTAGTTTGATCATAACAATTTAACTACACTGCACCCAGATGCTGTCTATTTCCTGTTATCCCCAAACAGCTGCAACTTAACTTTCCAGGATAACTGAAAGAATTATATGGAAACATTTGAGTTTGTTGATGCATTTGCCCTTAACTAGCACTTGATAAAATGGTATAAAGTTGCCCTAATACTTTCCATTCCAGGTCTTTCTTTTGACAGCATTTCTATTTTTCTAGTCTATTGCTGGCTAATATTTGGCTCACTAATCTCTTGTAGCCTATTTGTAATGATACAACAGAGCACTGGGCAACATTTTTTATGTTTTTACATCAATGTTCTCACAGCCTTTAAAAGATGCAAGTAATGCAATTGACAGGATCCACAATATTTATTGTTAGGGTTTGCTTTTTGAAATTCTTGTGCTGTTGTGTACGGAAGGAATAATTCGGGAAACCAACACAACTATCAGTATGTTGCTTCTATTTACAGTATACCCAGATCTACAATGAATAATACAATTTCTCTAGACAGACTAAACTTCAGAGTAAAAACTGCATGCAGGCTGTATACAGATAATCATGTAAAAAACCAGTGCAGCGTAGTAGAAAGATCACTGGTCTTGTATAAGGGAGACTGGTTTAAATCTCCACTCAGCCATGAAGCTAACTGCATGAGTGCCTCCCATCCAAATCAGCATCTTGCTACCTAACAGGATTGTTCAGAAGCTAGGAGGATTGTCATGTTCAAGGATTGCAGGGTAGCCTACATAGGCATAAAGAACTGTGCGATGGCATGCTTTTGTATTCTCCTATATGTAACACAAGGCAGGAATGCAATGAAGCTGATGCAATGAAGCTGATGCATAAACATGGCTCTGAGAGTACAGTCACATACATAAAAGTAATTTATACATGGATACATGGCAACATACATGGCAATAACTGAAGTGGTCCTTCGCCGCAGATATTCAGCCTCAGGTTTTCCTGCCTACAGCTGTTATCTGGCTGCCTTTCTTTAACCTAGCAAGCAGGCAAATGGTCTCCTAAAGTACAATGGACCATTGTTATTGCCACAGAATAAATACATTCTCTAGGAGTCCCCCATTCCAGAAGTCTGCTGCACCAAAGGAAAAGGTGAGGTAAATTTATAGACAACATGGAACAATGGAAGCAGGAAGAGAAAGAAACCCTCACTAATGGAGCATTTACCCACTGAGTTCCAGAACCACAGTCCCCAGCAGCTCTTGATCAGACACCAGCAAAATCATTTTGGCTGAAGTCAATTGAGATGCTTTTCAGTGTTTTTATTCCCAATGTAAAATAGCTTTTTCCATTCAAATTGCTTTTCCTTCTGGTTTAGTATATTTAATCACTCACAAGTGGCCAAGCACTATTTGGGCAAACAAATTCTGTGGTCATACATGGAATTTATATGATTTACAGAAAGATTCGTTAAGATTTAATGACGTAGGCAGAATGGAAGAATGAGGAGTTTTTGGTACTGTAACATCACTAAATGTCCACAAATGCATTTGACAGCTTTCAAATGGTGATCACATTTTTCAATGTGGTTTAAAAAAACAAAAACCCTCACTCATCTCTGGAGTCTGAAAAATAACCAGAGCTCTCCTTGATCTAGCACTGAATCTCAAAGAGGCTCAGAAAACAGATGTCTTGCTGCTTTCTGAGGTTTCCAAGATTAAATATAACAAGCAAGAACTCCTTTCTCCCCTCTCTCCAGCTTGGAAGTGGGGAAGGGCTTGTCTCCCCATCTTGTGCTGGGTTTTTTGTGGTTTCAGTATGACTTCACAATAAGGACTCCAGCCTAACCCTCTGGAGATGAAGCAGGTTTTTTTTTTTTGTATGGAAGATTCCATCATTTGAGCCCCTACTTGCAGCAGCATTTCATACAATCTAGGCACAGGTTAATCTGCTGTGTGAAAACTAGGTCTGAGTAGCATAAAGTTTAAGACATTTGATAGAGTACTACT
This sequence comes from Eublepharis macularius, assembly GCF_028583425.1. NCBI lineage: Eukaryota > Metazoa > Chordata > Lepidosauria > Squamata > Eublepharidae > Eublepharis > Eublepharis macularius. The sequence continues at coordinate 135,058,128 of NC_072791.1, read as the reverse complement.
TGACATGAGGCATATTTGGCTAAGCAAAGTGAGGCCTTCAGTTTAACATGCATTTGGCATTTGTAATGCAGTAACTTGGAGTGCTGACTTTACAAGGACTTTGGTGCACTTTCCAGACATCTCTTGATAGCTCAAGAACAATTCAACTTAGTGCCAGTTCATTACTAGACATGGGCACGAACAAAATACGAATAAAATTTCGTGACAAATTGGGCCGATTCGTGTTTCACAAAACACGTTTCGTGGGGCCGCGGTTTTCATGAAATTCACAACTTTGGGGGCCAATTTGTTCAATTTGTGAATGATTCGTGATGCCACACAGGCTGGTGCCAATCCATTGATTCCCTAGGCAACACAGGCCCGGAATGTCTGCAGACCTTTTGTTGCCACTGGAAACCCCAATCTTAGCCCACATAACCTTGATAGGCAGCTCTCCCTGACAACTGGAGAATTTCCATTTTGCCCTAAACAGCAAGGAGCAGGGGGGTTAATCCCCTAGGCAACTGTAGGCAGATGGGCCTTCTGTAGCCATGGGAACACCAATCTCATCCCTCCAAACCCTGTTAGGTGGGTCTATCTGCCAACCAAAGACCTCCTGTTCTGCTCTATGTATTTCTTATATAAGGCACAGCTCTCTGCCTCATGCTTTTCAGTTCCAGTAGACAGAGGGAGAGGGAGGACCTGTTGCTGGGATTTGGAGTGAGAGAGTGGAATTGGGAGATTTTGGCTGGATTTGCTGCTGCTTTAAAAGGGGCTGAAAAGCCTCTTTCTTATTTTTGGCTCTTGGCCTTGAGTGAAGGTCATTGGGTGAGAGTGCCTTCTTTCCTCCACCCCACCCAACCCCAGTCTCAGGGCATTGCCTGGCTCTGGGGCCTAGCTTGACTGAGATCTACCTTTAAAAAAAATTCTTTGCTTATATTCTTATTTAGAGCATTTGTTCTTGCTGGCTTATTGGGTGAGGGTGGGTGGAGGAGAGCCTGCTGAAGTCTCCTTGCGAGTTTGGCATCTCTGAGTATGAAGGGGGCCACTGAAGTGCCCTGGGTTCTGACAAATCATGAAACTAATGAATCATTTCACGAAATGGGACAATTTCATGAAAGTTCATGATTCGTGGAATACGACAAAACATGAAATGCTCGTTTTGTTTTTTCCCATTTCGTGCCCATCTCTATTCATTACCACTTAGGGTATGCAGTGTCAAATCAGTGGGGATGCTAAGAGGCAGGAGGTGACAGATGTAGCATGCCTGTTGTTAGCTCTTGCATCAGTACCTCTGCCACTAGGGACTGAAAGTGGGCTGCAGAGGACCTTGCTCTACATGCTTTGTTGAACTCTATCTAGACGCCATAAAGGGGGAGGGAGAGAATACCATCTCATGTCACTGTTTATGCAGCCCACAGCTGCTTGGACTGGCACAAGTGAAAAGGGAGTGTAACCTAAGACTCAGGTGCTAGATGCTAACAACAGAGATTGAACAGCATTGTCTGTGAACTTTACCGTAGCATCCGAATAAAACCACATTTCCTACCTGATAAGCAAAAAATTATCCTCATTTTTGTTTTATGGAGTTAACCGAGTCATTTCTAGGGTTAAACAGACCCAAATTTGTCACTGAACCCTTTTTAATGGTTTACTCTTCTGTGACCATTTACCTTTAGAAAAGCGTTTCTCTATGCCATAGAAAGTATGTGGGGGGTCCATCAAAGACTTGGGGGAGACCTCATTTCCCTCTCCTCCACTATTTCCAATTTCCTTTCCTTGAAAGCCCCAACAGCCTTTATTTCCCCCTTTCTTGCTTCCTTACCTCTTTCCCACCCACCCACCTTTTATCTGTCCCCATCTTCAGCTATAAAAGAAAGTGTGCCATCAAGTCACAACCAATTCATGGTGGCCCCATGAAATTCTACCTCATGGAGTTTTCAAGGCAAGAGATGCACTATAATTATTTATATACTTCATTTATACCCATCCTTTTCCCACAATGGGAACCTAAATTGGTTTACATCATTCTCTTCTTTTATTCTTACAACAACTATGTGAAGTAGATTAGGTTGAGACTATGTAACTGGTCCTAGGTCATCCACTGAACTTCCATGGAAGATGGGGGATTCAAACATGGGTCCTCCTAGATTCTAGTCTAAAACTGTAATCGCTATACCATACTGGCATTCATGGATAGCTGCTGTTGAACAGTAGCAAGCCACTGGGCCTAGAGTCATACAAATTAGGTGGTAGCAATTCCACCCAGTCCCTTACCCTACCCTCCACCTGTCTTTTACTGACAGAGACCAAGGCTTAAAGACTGGCAGTACTATTGCTATTGCCTAGAAATGGCCACTGAGATAATTCATTTCTTAAAGATACAGGTGCTGCTCCTATTATTTGGCTGGGGGTTAACCACCCTTCTTAAGAGTTTTCAGATTTCTCTGCAAAGCTGAGGATTTTTTAGGTTTGTCGGAAAATTTGTCTTTTCTATTCATGTCTCTGGATTTGGCCAAGTCTCCAATTTCCACAGATTTGGCCACGCAGAGAATTAGATATATTGACGAGTAGGGGACCCGTATGGACTTGCAGGAGGCATCTCATATTCCCCTCCTCCACTATGTCCTCTTTCCCTTCCCTATCCCCCATAGCCTTCTTTTCCTGCTTCCTTCTCTCATTTCCACCTACTTTTGTTAGCTCCCATCTTCAAACACTGTCCCCCCGCCCCCGGCAGCCTCTTCCTTATGGCCCAGTTGCGTGGTGCTGGCTGAGCCAGGTTGAGTTGCATGATATATAATCTGCAAGGACTTTGGGGAGTACTTCACTTTTCCCTGTATCCCCTTCCCCACACAATTTCCTCTTTCCCTTCTCCTGGCAGCCTCCTTATTTTCATCTTTTCCTACACACTTCTCTCCTTCAAATCCACTAAACAACTTATCTTTTAACTGTCCCCCCCTTTTAATCTTTATTTATTAAATTGTGTCATTTACATAATCCCTTTCTCCACAGTGGAGACTCAAAAGAACCTAACATCATTATCTTTGTCTCCATCACAACAACCCTGAGAGGTAGAGGTTAGGCTGGGAGTATGTGACTGGATCAAAGTCATCCATTGAACTTCCAGAACACTATGGGGATTCCAACCTGGGTTTCCCACATCTTACTCTGAAACTAACGACTACACTACACTGGCTTTGAAGTGGTGGTGATGTTGAACAGTAGCAAGCAGCTGGGCCTGGGTGAATCATGCAAGTCATGTAGTATTAAGTAATATCCTGGTCCCGATGAATCTTCCCTCAAAGGTCCAAACAGCACTGGAAAGGAAACCAAGCCCGGAATACTTTACCAACACAGAGAGCCAAACTACAAGAGACGAATGACACAGGTTGGACACTTGTCAGCTTCCCTCAAGTTGTGATGGAAATGTAGGCAGCTTGGCAGAATGTTGGACAAGTGACAGTTGAATAGTCCATTGGACAGCAGTCGGAGAGCCAAGCTGCAAGACCAGGATGCCTACATTTCCCATCAAAACTTGAGGGAAGCTGACAAGTGTCCAACCTGTGTCATTCGTCACTTGTAGCTTGGCCCAGAAACCAAGCCCAGAATACTTTATGGTTACCTAGCAACAGCTACTGAGGGCATCTGATTCTTAAAGCTACAAAGGTTCCTTTTATCCTTTGTTGGATTTTTAACCCCCCTGTATTTTTTTTTAGATTTCAGATTTATCTGCAAACCTGGGGCATTATTCAGGTATGTAGGAAGATCTGCCTTGTCCATTCATCTTATCCATTAAGCATCCACAGATCAGGGCCACTTGTCTATTAGTATATAAGATTTCTCTATGCTGAGGGATAGGGATTCCATTCCCAAGAGGTAGACAACTTATTCTGCAATGAAATTTCATTCCCAAGAGGTAGACAACTTATTCTGCAATGAAATCATATTCATTTATTCATTTAATTTTATTGAATTTATATTCCACTCTCCCCACAAGCGGGCTCATACAGCCAGAAGAGTATCATTTATATAGTTAGGATATTGTCATCATCAACACAAACAGTGCTAAACTGCAACAAAAGATTACATTATTTGGATTTTTGTTGTGAAAATTGTCATTTTAAACCTTAACAACACAGAAATAAAGGGAGCTAAGATGTTGTTTAACCTGGCACACTTTTTACTTGTCCATTCTTCAAACAATTTTGGGGGCCATCATACTTTCCCCACTAAATTTTAAACCCTTCTTCATTGCTCATCCTTCTATTGCAAGTTGAACAGTTCAAGCTATTACAATAATTAAACACAAGCAAAGCAATCACTTACGTATTGCACACTGCCATGGTCTGACATGACTCTCCTGTACAAAATTCAGAGATTGTACTATACTGTAAATTGATGTGGTGAAAAAAGGTTGTTGCTGAAAGAGAAAAGAAAAAAGCCCAAGGTGTTTCCATTACTTTGGCTGCAGAAAAAGATGTTGCTGAGTTACATATTTATGTAGGATTTTCAGAACCAGACCAACTACAATATTTCTTAGTTCCTTATTAGGAGTTTTTCCATCTCATCAATCATCGTAAATAATGGTATGTGATAGTGATATATAACAACATTGTTCAGCTACTTTGAACATACTTTAGCATGTTATTTCAGGAAAGAGTTCAAATTTTGGTAGACACAAATCCAACCCCAATTTCCATTTAGGTAGCAAAGTCTGGTGAAATATCCCTCGACTTGAATTCTAGACAGGTTCCAGAAACAGCTTCAGCATTTAAACCTTGTAATGTAGGAATGGTCACAAACAAGACAGAGACAAATGGATTATAGAGACAACCCTAGGAACTAACTGATACATGTTTCTCTTTTCCTACATAACAAAGACTTGATTTCAAAGCTGTTTTATATCCATTTCCAAAATATTAACAGAGTAATTTCTCACATCCTAAGGCATGGGAATGGCCTCAATTGAAAGGGAGAGAGACTGTTTAATTCTCTCCTTGCACCATTTTCCTGCTCAAAATTGCCATTCTCTAATGGTATTTACCACCACACTGGGGAAAATATACAGATACTCATTAAAATTAAAAAAAAAATCAGGGTAATGAGCTTCTGAGCTCTTTAAATTTAGCACGCAAGATAAGCCAGCATTTTGTACCTTCTTGCGTCTATATAAAACATCTTTGAGACAATTATTTCAGCATTTAGGCCACTGTTTCCAAATTACAGTTGGGGCAAGCCAATTCAGTAGGTTTTAGAAATCTTTTCCAAAGGAAACTGAAGGTCTCCCCACATACCTCTAGAGTACCTAATATATTTGGTAAATAATGAAGTATTTTCACTTTGCTGAACAGCTGTTTTGTATCACAGAACAGCAGACAGCCTGTCCCTTTTAAATTCCTTTTAATTAAGAAAGCCCACTAGCATGAACTAAGCATAAGTTATATTTAGTTGATAAAATGCCACAATACTTACTGTTGCTGGCTAGCCACTCATTAAGGTCTATTTCACGTGGTAACATAACTAATTCTTTAAATTCAAAGTCAGTAATTCTGGACTTCGTGTATTCTGGCTCTAGATAAAGTTTCTTTTCTTCTGGTGCCGGTTTTTTACCATTTGGTTTCCCCTTAGATTTCCTGAAAAAAACAAAGGAAACATTGGCATGAATCACAATCAGACATGCAAGTTATCCAATTTTATGCCATGCATACACACTTCATTTTTTAAACTACATGATCAAATGTATCAACAAAATGGCCCTGCAGTTAGTACATACCTTACAAAGCTTCTAACAGCAATCAAAGAAAGGAAAAATGGCACACTGACTAATATCCCATGGCGATTAAAGCAGTTTTGTACACATGCACCCTTTTCCTGACAGTCATATTACAAGAACTAGGCCCATGGGTTTTTTCCCCCACGCCTCCCTTTTGCTGTATGACGTAGCCACCTATCTCACAGGTGTTCATTTCAGAAGATTGCTGCTTAAAATATTAAAGTCAAACATGATACACGTCAGTGAATCACAAAAGAAGCATTCTGGGATGTTCAATGGAAAGGTAGGATAGGAAACACCAAAGGAATAACAATACTAAGGACAACAAATTGTTATAACAGATATAACTAAAGAAAACAAAGGATGGCCCTCAGAATAATTAAAGGCCCTGCTGTAAAGCTTTCAAAAATCTCTGTTAGTGGTTTAATTTTTTTTCCTTAGGGGAACCCATATCTAAATTTACTGTTGTTTTTGGGAAACTGCCACTGAGCTTCACAGAATATCCTCTCTCAGTTCACCATGTTCTTTCTCCCTCCTGGGACTCATGATGACACACCTGTGACAGAAGTATGATCCATTTTTGGGTTCCAACCCACACTCTTTAGAACCACTGATCTACGTGCTAATCAATGAATATATCTAATTCTCAGCATGGCCAAATTTGCTGAATTTAAATCTGGAGACTGGAGCCATGAACAGACAGGACACTTTTCTACAAACCTGAGTAAAGCTCCAAGGTCTGCAGAGAACCTGAAATCTTAAAATAAAAACAACCCCCCAAGAGACAAATGGAAAGGTTAACCCCCCCAAGCAAATAATAAAAGCTTTAAGAAACATATTCCCTGAGTAGTTGTTGCTAGGCAACCACAACAGTACTGCCAGCCTTCAAGCCTTGGTTTCTGTCAGTAAAAGGTGGCAATGGGGGGGGGGACTTTCCAGGGCTGTTTTGACCTTTGAGGAGCAACCACTACGTAACTTGATACCACAGACTTACATGAATCACCCAGGCCTGGCTGCTCGTGACTGTTCAACAGCAGCCACCCCATAGAAGCTAGTATAGCAATGTGGTTACAGTTTCTGACTAGGATCTGAGAGACCCAGGTTCATATCCACACTCTGCCATGGAAGTTTACTGGGTGATGTGCCAGCCACATACACTCAGCCTAGCTTCCCTCACAGGGTTGTTGTGAGAATAAAATGGAAAAGAGGATGCTGTAAGCTGCTTTGGGTCACTGTTGTGGTGAAAGGTGAGGTAAAAATGGAGCAAAGAAATAAATATAGTTGAAGATAAACAGCAAATAAAAGGTAAGTTTGGCTGGTGGCTGGGAAGGAGAGAAAGAAGAAGGGAAGGTGAGAATATGAGGGTTCCCAGGATAATGAAAAGAAGAAATAGTGCAAGAAATAGTTCAACTGGGCCTAGCGAAGCAGTTGACACTGTGCACCTTGGCCAGACTTTTCCTAGGGAGAGGCTGTCGGTGGAGAGGGGTGGGTGGGAATTGAAGACTTGTTTGGTTGTGGAGATAAAGGTAGGCTGGCTAGTGGGTGGGTAGAAAGGAGAGGAGGAGGCTAGAACAGGGGACAAGCTACAGGGGCTTTCAGGAAAGGAGAGAAGAAACAGTCGAAGAGGGGGAATGAAACACCACCCGCACCACCCTGCTTGTATGTATAATTCTTAACTTGGTCAGATCAGTGGACGTTTAAATCCAGAGACTGGAGCAATGAATGGATAAGACAGATGATTTTACAAATCTGAGAAGCACACCAAATTTGCAGAATAATCTAAAATCTTCTTTAAAAAGGCACATGGACACACACACAGACAGACACTAGGGTTGTAAACTCCCCCAAAGTAACAGAAAACAGTACTATAAATAGTACCTGTAACTCTAAGAAACAGATGTCCTCTCAGTAGCCATTGTGGTGGATGTAAGGCAATCATACCAGTATTGTCAGCCTTGGTTTCTGTCAGTAAAATGGAGGGGGAGAGGGACCCTTCCTGGGCAGTTTTGTAAGGGAGCACTTGCCAGAGCCAGGCCTGGCACCAACCACTCAACAACACTGCATGACTTCCATGACTTACCTAGGACTGATTGCTTTCTGTGACTCAACAGCAGCTGCCCACCCAAGGAAAGCCAGTGTGGTATCCAGGTTAGAATTTCGTATTAGGATCTGGGAGACCCAGATTCAAATCCCCACTCTGCTTTAGAAGCTTAGTGGGTACGCTTGGGACAGTTATACATTCTCAGCTGAATCTACCTCACAGGATTGTTGTGAGAATAATATGGAGGAGAGTAAATGATGTAGCTGCTTTGGGTACCCATTGTGGAGAAAGGCATAAATGAGGTAAATAAATGAGTACACAAGAAGCTGGAGGCAAATTAAAAAAACAAGTTGTGAGTAGACAGGAAAGAGAAAAGGAACCAGGGAAATGTGATGATGTGGCAGTTGCCAGGAGGGAAAGAAAAGGTAGTGGGGCGGGGATGATGGGGGAGATACAGGGAAAAGTGAAGTGCACTCACAATTCCTTGCAGGTTCCCCACCATGTAGCTGGGACCAGTGATTGGCTCTATAAAACCTATCCATTGTTTTCCCAGGTAGAAATCTGCCAGGCAGAGGGAAGGATGGAAAGCTGAAGATGGGGGATGGGAGGAGATAAAGGGCAGGTTGGCTGGTGGGTGGGAAGGAGAGAGGGAAGCATGAAAGGGAGAAAGGGAGAGACTATGGGGTCTTTCAGAGAAGAGAAAGAGGAGACAGTGAGGGAGGGGAAAATAAAATTCCCCCCAACAAGTCCTTGTGGGTCCCCTGCTTATACTATACTATACACAAAAGCATTTGCAAACCCTGTCTACAGACACAATCAATGAGGACAACATGAGAGTAGGGGAGGTAAAGTATTATTTGTGGATGTATAACAAGGTTTTATATTACAGAACATTTTTATAGTACTGTGCAATAGATGCAAATGGAGCAGATTAAAGCTACTCATTTATTTTCATTTCTATCCCTACATTCCTCCAGGGAACTCAAAGCAGCATGCATGGGTTTCTCGTACAAGCACTACTGACCTCCAGAACATGCCCTGGCCTTTTCCTTTGATCCCCACTCAATCTGTCTTGACTTGTACACCAGATATTGCTCAGTCAAACATAGCATGAACAGAGAAATTATGCACTCGCAGAGGACACTGCTTCTCTGACTGGCCTAACTGTAAACTTCTGAAGCTGTTTGCTTGACCTCTTCCTCTCTCAGGAATACCAGGCTTCAATCTTCAAACCAGTTTATCCTAACAATAAACAGCACAAATCTAGTAGAAACTATGTACTTTGACTCAAGTTTGCCAAGAAAGGACAAGACCAGGATCTTGCTTCACCCCAAAGAGGATGTCTCTCAAATACTGCGGTCACCTTGGCTAAGCTCTGTACAGATGGAATCTTTAATTTTCCTGCCCTTCTCCTGGCAAAGTCTTGTTTAGAACTTCATCTGTGCCAAGACTTCCAACACAATTTAACCAAAGAGTTTGTTCTCAGCACATGGGACCATATCCTGGAACAGGGGGCAAAAATTACCTCTGAGCATGCACAGAATGTCTTTTGTCACTAAATAATTGCCATGTCTGGGCTCCCCACACAGAGAATTCAGGAGCAGCCTACCTCTAATCACAGGCTTAGGTAGAGTTTGAAAGCTATAACCACCCATCTGTCCCCACCCCAACACCAAAAGCCATTCCTCATTTTCTTCCCCTCCTTACCTTCTTTGCAGCAATATTCACAAATCAAAGATGCTAAATACACAGTAAAAAGCACATTCTTTTTTAAAATGTTCTTGTTGATATTTTATATATATACTGATAGATGAAAGAGAATATGAAGAAAGCCCTTTCTTTAACTAAATGTTGCTTCTGAACAGTCCCAAGTCCTGAGAATTTGCACAGCAACTTTGGCTGACTTCTAGAGTTGTCAACTCCAGGGTAGAAATTCCTGGAGATTTGGGGAGGGATCTCAGTGTGGTATAATGCTGCAGAGTCCATCTTCCAAAGCAGCCATTTCCTCCACGGGAACTGATCTCTATAGTGTTGAGGATCCATTGCAATTCTGGGACCCACCTGGAAGTTGGCAACCCTACCAGCTTCTCTAAGCAAACTCTGGGAGAAGAAAGCTAGTCTCTAATTTGCATTTCATTTTGAGTGTAGATAGAAATAATTTTACTTCAGTTTAAGTATTTACTTCATTTATATGCTGCCTTTCTCCCCACTGGGGACATAAAGGACGTGTTCTCTCCACTGTATGCTCATAATAACCCTGTGAGGTAGGTTAGGCTGTGAGAATATGACTGGCGCAGGATCACCCAGAAAGCTTCCATGGCAGAGTGGATTTTATGGCAGTTTCTGTCCATAACTGTCTAGGCATTCAACCCCCTGGCCGCCGATCCAAGTGCTGCTCCCAGCTAATCAGACCCCTAGCAGTCCTCCTGCAGGGTTGAACTACCTGGTTTTGTTTGAGACTGTATGCAGGGTTGCAGGAACCACTCTATTAAGGCACAAGCAAAAGCAATAAAATAAACAACTTATCTATTTCTCTCTAGAACTATCTGACTAAAAACATAAGCTTGCTAACTTGCATTTTTCTGAAGAGGCTTGAGTGCTCATACTCACAAAGTCCATTAACCATGCCAGGCAGGTCTGGTCATCTCAGGCCTGGCATGGAGCAAGAGTCTCTCACATGTTAATGGAATAAGGTAGCACAGATTGGTCAAACCAAGTCTCAGAGAGGGTGTGTAGCGTGATAATGAGTGCAGTGAGGGGCCATCTTCTATATTAGTGTAAGCCAATCAGGGCCCACTCTGCTATCAGCGTTGCTAGCCTGAGAATAGAGAAGGAGGACGTGCAGAGCCAAGACTCCCTTGTGTCTCAAGGACACCTTGCCTGAGCAGTAGCTCACAGGTGCAATTAATTAACTGAGCTACACATTCCACTCCCAGGGTGACAAGCCAAAACTGGGCCTGTGAGATCTCTGGAAGCCTGAACCAATGTACTCAATTGGGCTTAATGTGGCTCTCCTAGACAATAATATCACCATAACTGATGTCATTTTAAAATATACCGGTATACAGCATTTATAGATAGCTGAAAGCTAAACAAACAATTACAGGAATATTTAGTACAAACCAAAAAGATCTATAAGCAGGATACCTGAAGGACAAATGTCCTCTCTGGTGACTCTGGCAAGGACTGAAAAAGGAGGCTGCCCTTTTTGCAGAAAGAGAAGAGTTGGAAGGTAAGATTTTCCTGTCAATAAATCATTTTGAATTTGAAGCATTGTGACTAGTTTGCTATCCTGCTAATCTGGAGTAGAGATGGGCATGAACCGGAAAAAAGATGAACAATGTGGTTCGTGGTTCATCAAATTTCACAAACCATGAACCACAAACTTTCACAAACCTGCCCCTGGTTCATAAACCAGTTCGTTTGGTTTGTGAAAACGTCACATCCAGGTCAGAAAATCGTCACTGCCAGGCCAGCAGAAGGTCACTTCCAGGCCAGCAGAAGGTCACTTCCAGATCAGCAGAAGGTCTGCAGGAAGTCCATCCCCTGTTGCCTAGGAAACTGATTGATCGGCACCAGATTGTCTGCAGTGACGAACAAAAAAATGAACCAAATGAACCAGCCTAAAGTTCGTGGCGGTTCGTCAGAAATGGGATATGATGAACCACTGGTTTGTGAACCACGAACCGGCATGGTTCATCATGAATTTTGGTTCATATTTTGGTTCGTGCCCATCTCTAATCTGGATACCACAGGTAAGTTTGCATCAGAGTCCGGCTAAAGAAGTATAAGTTAATAATTAGGGATGTGAAAAGAGAATATGAGGAGCAGATTGCTAAAAGCATTAAGACAAACACATTTTAAAAATCTATCCAGAGCAAGATGATGATGATGATGATGATGTTCAATTTATATACTGCCCTTCAGGACAATTTAACACCCACTCAGAGCGGTTTACAAAGTATGTTATTATCTCCACAAAAATCACCTTGTGAGGTGGTTGAGGCTGAGAAAGCTCCAGAGAACTGTGACTGACCCAAAGTCACCCAGCTGGCTTCAAGTGGAGGAGTGGGGAATCAATCTGGGTTCTCCAGATTAGAGTCCCATCGCTCTTAACCACTACACTAAACTGGCTCCCACCAGAGGAGCAGTTGGGCTTTTGCATGACCAAGTAATAAAAAGGTTGTCAAAGAAAGACAGGGAAATGGCAGGAAAAAAAGTTTGTTAGCATCTGTGTGGAAAGTGTGGGGCATGTATCCATGATTTTCAGGGAGGGAGGCTGAAGAACTGAGTCATACTGAAGTGATGTGAGATCAAGTGTGAGCCATATTGGGGAAATTAAAAACCAATGAGTGTTCAAGTTCTAATGACATGCACCGAGAGTTCTTAGGGAACACAAATGTAAAAGCAATGATCTACTAACCCATCTATGTAACTTATTACTCAAATCAGCCACTGTGCCAAAAGACTGGAAAGCAAATATTACATCAATTTTTGAAAAGGGGCCCAGAGGGGAACCAGAAAATTACAGAGCAGTCTGTGCCAGGCATATTAGTATAAAATATAATCAAAGGTAGAATTATTAGGTATATAGAAGAACAAAGCCTGCTGAGGAAAAAACAGCATGGCTTTCACAAAAGGGAGTTTTTTGAGAAAGTGAACACGCATGTAGATAATGACAACCTAGTAGACATTATATGCTTGGACTTTCAAAAGGCTTTTAACAAGGTACCTCACCAAAGACTCTTGGGTAACTTCAGCAATCATGGGATAAGGTAATGGGTCCACTTATGGTTTAAAAATCAGTTAAATGACAGAAATAAAGAGTAGGAATAAATGGACAATTCTCACAAAGGAGGGAAGTAAGCAGTAGAGTCCCACAAGGATTGGGGCTGGTGCAATTTAATTTGCTCATAAATGATCTGAACTGGGGACGTGCTATGTAGTGGCCAAGCTTGCAGATAACAATGGTGTAAACCAAGGTGAACTTGCTCCATGAACTGGGCAAAACTGTAGCAAATGAAGTTCATCGTAGATAAGTAGTATAAGGTGGTGCACACTGGGACAAAAAATCCTAACTTCATGTATACTGTCATGTGGTCTAAACTTGCTGAAATTGAGAAGGACAGAGACTTTGGGGTCACAATTAGAGATAGGCACAAACAGCAGTACGATAAAAAAAAAGCCACAAACGCCCAATCTGCTGTTCGCGAACAAGCTGTTTGTGAGACCCCATTCTAAATGAACAGGTGGTCGTTGCAAGCCTCGTTCATTGCTGTTCATCAAGCCAGACAGTCTGGCACCTGCAATCAATTCCCTTGACAATCGGAGGCAGGGACTGCCTGAACTCTGTCTGAACTCCTGCTGTTGCTCTGGAAACCCCAATCTAAGCCCAATTTAGCTTGACAGGCAGGTCTTCCTTTCAAGTGTGGAGCTCCACATTTCTTACAAGGGAGCAAAGAGCAGGGAGGAAGGGGGCTCCCAGCTCTGGCTTAGTTTGCACAGTGGAGAGGGAGAGATTTGCTGTTGGCATTTTGATAGAGAAAGTGCATTGGAGCTTGAATTTTCTTTGTGTGTGGTGGGATAGGAATCTACCCCTTCAAGTTCTAGGGCTGCTGCCAGGCTCTGGGCCAAGCTATTATTTATTATTGGTACCTTTCCTGGTGCCTGCTCAGGTCAGGTTTCTGGGAGTGGTGCAGTAGGGATCTTGACCAAACTTGGATGATGGCTGGAGGAGAGCCTGCTGGCCCCCACCAACAGCCAACCACGAACATGTTGGTGAACAGGGCCATGTTCGTGGTTGTTCGTGAGTCCCTGTTCGTGGATGGCAACGAACAATGAACATCATGTTCAGGTTTTTTTCCTGTTCGTGCCCATCTCTAGTCACAGTAGATAGTTCAATGAAAGTGTCACTCAACTCAGTGTGACACAGCAGTGAAAAAAGAAAATTATCTGCTGGGGATTATTAGGAAAGGGATTGAAAATAAAACAGTGAATATTATAATGCCCTGTTTGGGACACTGTGTGCAGTTCTGGTCATTGTCTCTCAACAAGGACATTGTACAGCTGGAAAAAGTACAGAAGGGAACATTTAAGATGATTAGGGGTTGGAATACCTTTCCTATAGGGAAAGACTTCACAGTTTAGAAAAGAGATGACTAAGGGGAGACATGTTAAATGTTTACGTAATTATACATAAATGTTTATGTAATTATACACAGGGTAGAGAAACTGGACAGAGAACTTTTCTTCCTCTTCCAAAATACTAGAACTTGAGGGCATCCAATGAAGCCGATGGGCAGTAGATTCAGGACTACAACAGGAAATACTTCTTCATTGAGTGATTAAAATGTGGAATTTGCTGCTGTAGGATGTAGTGATGGTCACAGGCACAGAAAGTTTTAAAAAGCAATTAGACAGATACATGCAGGATAGGTCTATCAGTAGATACTAGCCATGGTGACTAAAGGAAGCCTCCACATTCAGAGGGAGTAAATCTCTGATTACCAATTCCAGGAGGCAACATCAGGGGAAAATCTCAGCCTCTATGACCTGTTCTTGGCTTGACTAGCCACTGTGTGAGACAGGATGCTGGAGTAGATGGACTCCTGGTCTGATCCAGCAGGGCTCTTATGTTCTTAGTGAATGTGCATGAGAAACTTCATATCCCAGAATAAGTCTGTTCAAATTAAACTGTAGATCTAATCAGCTTCTGCAAAGTGTTCTTTTAATGTGTCAGATTTGTAATTTTTATTTTTTGAAATTTTATTAAATTTATATTCTGCTCTCGCCGCAAATGTGCTCAGAGCCAATCACAAAACATAATAAATACAATTAAAAAGATGGTAGCATAAATTAAAATATCAATCAATAAAATAATCCATTAAAACAGTTGTGTGCATATTGCACAATTTATCTGGCATTAACAGATCTGTGGGGCAGGGTGGCCAGCTACCAGAGGAAAACACAATCTAGGGGTACAATGCCCCTCCCCTGGCAGGAGGCCAGTTTGTCCACCTCAAACACCATATGCCTGGTGGAACATCTTTGTCTTGCAGGTCTGGTGGAAAGATAACAATGCCGACTGGGACCAAGTTTCCATAGACAGAGAATTCCACCAGGTTGGTACCAGGGCCGAAAAAGCCCTAGCCCTGGTTGAGGCAAGGCAAACCTCCTTAGAGCCAGAGACCACCAGTAGATTGTCTGCCAAAAGTAGCAGCCTTTGGGGAACATATGGTGAAAGGTGGTCCCACAGGTGTGTCATTATTAGAAGCAAAGCAGCCTGAATATAAAAGTTATAGGCAAATGATATTCACTTCAAGGTGCAAAAATGTCAGATAATATCCAGTTTATGATGAATTCAGTGTCACCTTAAAGACTAAAACATGTATAACAAATGTCACAGGCACAAATCACTAAACCCACTATCACTGCCCACTATGTCCACCCATAGCAACAATATTGATAAGCACCATTAATGCACAAAGTTCTTTTAATCAAATATCAAATTTTCTGTACTTGATCAGTCCACAAAATAATGAATAACCAGCTACCATGTGTACCTATGTGCCACAAAATATCTAGACTAGCAAGTTACGAGACTTCTGGTGAAGATGGTAGAGTAATCAGAAGCAACTCTGTGCTGCTCCGATCTCTTTTGTGTGTTATGCAGTGGTAATTTGCCTTATGTCCTGTTTCATATTTTCTTTTGCTTTCAACTTGAGATAAGTAGGCTTATAACTTCCAACTATGAGGAAAGGGAAAGATTCAAAGATGGCCCCTCCTTTCTCTCCTGGAGCTGGTGCAGAAGCTCAGGGAGAAGTAATTTCTCCATTGAAAAATATGGGGGCTCAGCTGGAAAAACAATATGAGCAACTAAAAGAACTTTCCCTTAACAATAAAGCAATTGACAAGTGAATTCAACAACTTGGGGAGTTAACTGACGTTATCAGTATACAAGTTCAACAGATGGGAGACTAAAATTGCTGCCTTAGAAGACCGAATCATCACTCATGAGACAGCTGAGTTAGCTTCACATAATGTTCTCTCTAACTGAATCTCTCATCTAGAGACTTATATTTGATGTCTAAATATTTGTATTCTTAGGTTATCAGAAGAGTCTGAAAGGACAGAAGAGGCTGATTGAATTCATGGAGATACTACCTCATGAGATTCTGTAGCTTCATGCTGATTATCAGTTGCAGACTGAACGAGCCTACAGGATTCTTTGGGGCACCAAGCAGTGTAAACAAACCAGCTCCTATAACAGTTCAGTTTCTATGAGTGAAGGTAAGAGATCACCTTCTACATTTGGCAAGACATGTATTAGGGTCCTAATAAAGAGCGGATCATACTTTACCCAGATTATACTAAAGAAGTGCCAATGTTACATCATCAACTCACAAAAGCAAAAGCTTCTGAAAGAGAATTGAAGCTGCAATGCTACATCAAGTATTCTGCCATCTTTTGTGTCCAGTACCAAGATCAAATTAAGAAGTTTTACAACCCTAAGGTGGCAGAAGCTTACCTCATCAGTCTAAAAAAATAAAAGTGTTTGTGCTGACCATCTGAAGAAATATAAAAGCAATTATACATATACAAATGAATCTGGAAACAAGCAGCTCCTCTTAATCCTCCCTCTTTTCTCCTTTTTTTGTGAAGTTTTTTTCCCTTCATATTTTGACTATGAGATCTTGGAATAAGGCCAACCTACAAATAACAACTTGATTTTTTTGCTGTGCATATGTATGTACATGTATGTATCTTCCCCCATTCCCTAAGTTATCTCTAAGCTTTAGACAGATATCTGGTCCGTAAGTAATATCTATAAAGAGGGAACTTGGCAGTATTGTGGAGCAGAGATGTTTTTTTTTTCTATTTCCCCCCTTCATTTTTGGTATGGGGTGGGAACTTTTGTGATGGGTAACTGCTGATTGATTTAGAGAATTATTTGGATCCCTCCCCTCACTTGGAGTATCCATCTTGGGCTCTTTTAGAGGTCTCTTTTTTGGAATACATTAGGGTCTACTTATATTAAAATGGATTTTGTTCCTCCAGCCATTTCTAGAGCTAGAGCAGTATGGTACATAATATCTCAACAATATCAATCTGACCTGTTCTCACATGCTAAATTAACATTATGGTCAAATCCAGATTTAAAAATTGAGAAGAAATCTTTCTTATGGAACTCTTGGACAGATAAATGGATTTTTACTTTAAATCAACTGATAGGTAATGATGATGAGTTCTTGTCATTTTTTCAAGTGAGGTCTAAATATGATTTGCCAACTTCTGCTGAATGTCAATATTCACAATTGCAAAATCTGTTGGAGTCCAAATATGTTCCATCAGCTTTGAGTGCTTCAGAATCTCCTTCACTTTTAGAGATTCTTACTGAATCAAAGAGAAAGTGATATCTACAATATTTGTATGTAAGTATTTGAGATTGGTTAATAAATATGATACACAGAATCTTAGAGATGAATGGAATAATGATCTGGAGCATCCAATTTTGCTAAAGCAATGGGATAAGGCCTTAAGCCATATACCTGTTGCAACTATGGATCTTAAAATTGCGACTTATTCAGCAAAAACTTATGTTTAGTGTATATAGGAAACTACAGCATCTTTTTACTAAAGGTTTAAGCACAGTGTCTAACTGCAGGTGGTGTGATTCACAAAACGCATCTCTCAAGCATATGCTTTAGTCATGTTTAGTCATTCAGCCCTTTTGGGAGGAAATTATTAGTCATATTAATCTTCTGTTAGAAAACTCATTTATTTTTGAGGATGTTAATGCACTGTTAAACTACTTGCCTGTCTCTTGGAATCTAACTGATGGTCAACAGAAGTGGACCCTCTGTGCCTTTACAGTTGTTAAAAGACTTACACTTCAACACTGGAAAGACAAAAGCCCACCTCCTGTAAATCACTGGATTGAAGACCTTAAAAACTTATCAACAGTTGAACATATCACATACAGAAAGCAACTGCACATGGACTTATTTATAGATATTTAAAAATCTTTTATAGATACCCATGTATAGATTTGCCAATAGTGTTTTTATAGCCAGCACAGTTTTTGTCTCCCCCCTTCCTGTTTGTGCTTTTTTCGGTTTGTTTTTGCACTAAATAATTTAAAAAAATTAAAAAGGACTGGCAAGTTACTTGATGGGGCAGAACTGTTATCTGCCCCAGGAATGTGACAAATGTAAGGCTGCTTTGGAACCTTAATTTTGTTAGTCCCATGTTACTGATGGAAGGCTGACAGTACAATCCTATACAAAGCTTCTCCAACCTAACTCCAATAAAATCATCATTTTAGATTAGATTAACTTTGTAGACAATTGCACTGAGAGTCTGACTTTGATCTTGCAAGCTCAAAACTATCATAGAAATTAGAAGTTTTTTAGATAAGCCAAAGACAACCCAGCAAAATTGAATAATGATGACAGCATATGTAAGATAACTGTTTATTGGTTTATATGAGTAATGCGGCCCTTGTATCAAGCCAACAGGCTTGATTCCTATGTGCTCTTTGCCACTTTAAGGGCCTCTGGGAAAAAAAACCTAGTGCAAGGTGCGTGGTATAAAACACCTCTCCTTTGGTTGCAATGGCTTCTGACAATAGGTAGGTGGCAGGGGCTGCCTAAAATCCCAAATGCCACCCAGAGTTCTGAATGCCTCACAAGATTTGTAGATCATTCCCTGGAGATCCTTTGGCCCCTGTTAAGAACAACTGGTCTATCTCCAACACCCCATCATTACTACTTTTCTCCCTATACACACCCTTCACAGTTGTGATGTTTACCAACACTCTACCAATGCTGATGTTTCTGCCGCACTGCTGTAACCCTGAGAGAGTGAACAAGAACAGAACTTGGGGCTTAATGCTTTGTATTGGGGAATATATATCCAAGTACAAAGTACACACATACCCTACCAATTGTCAAAGATGCAAGCATATATAAATAGCCTTTTATCATATTTATAATGCATTTCCCCTTTAATAAATAGAAGTAAAAACCAAGGATTAGACATGTATTTTAAGGGGAAACATTATTTTAAACACACGTACCCAAGCACAAAATATCAAGAAACTGCCCTAAACAACCAGAATATGAAGATGCTGAGTGAACTTAAGTTCATAAGTTGAATTGGTGCTAACTCATAGCAAAGCCTCACATAAATAAAAATGATAAACTGTTTTGATCCGTCATTAACCATAGATACATATAACTGTCTGAACTGATTAAGAGACACCTCACTAGATTAGTCACATAAATCATAACCTCCTTAAAATACAGAAAAGCAACATCGAACAATTATAGGCCACGTTCCCATTTATTATCACATCTAGGGTTGCCAGGCGTCCTGTATTCTCAGGCATGTTTTTTTTTATTTCAGAGTCACAGCTGTATATTAACATAATGAGTTTCTCACAGTTCCAAAGTGTCTCATCAAAATCCAGAACTCTAAATCTGACAATCTTATCAACCTCTGGAATGAGCATAAATATCAAATTCCTTCCTAAGGATCAAGAATGTTTGCTATTTCCTAGATATTCATCCAAGGAAGCCAGACAAGAATTCCATACCAAGATTTTCTGTTCCCTTGTTTGCCTGTTCCTGGAAATCCATAGCTATCCCTAAGGACATGACAAGGGAGTATTACATGTTAATGGCTGCTTTTCAAGTGAAACCATCTATGTCAACACTGCTGGATTTAATATTTTCAAATATGGATGTCTAGATCCATTTACCATTTCTACTTTGTTCTTTCCACAAAACAAAAAGTCAGAGGTGGTTGTTGTGGATTTTCCGGGCTGTATAGCCGTGGTCTTGGCATTGTAGTTCCTGACGTTTCGCCAGCAGCTGTGGCTGGCATCTTCAGAGGTGTAGCACCAAAAGACAGAGTTTCCACAGTGTCACACTGTGGAAAAGATGTTGGCAGGTCATTTATATCTACTCAGGAGGGGTGGGGTTGGGCTGAGTCATCCTGTAAGAGTTTCCTGGGGTGTGGAATGCTAATAGAGGGAGGCTTCACTGTATCCTGAGGAGGTTCTTTTGCATATGGATTGGTGCTTGATGTGCTAATCTTCTCTGCAGGGCTATTGTCGGGTATAGAGTGTTTTGTTAGCCTGGTGTTTTTCAGGACTGGAAACCATGCTCTATTCATTCTTAAAGTCTCTTCTTTCCTGTTGAAATTGTGCTTATGCTTATGAATTTCAATGGCTTCCTTGTGCAGTCTGACAAAGTAGTTGGAAGTGTTGTCAAGTATTTTAGAGTCCTGGAATAGGATACTGTGTCCTGTTTGAGTTAGGCTATGTTCAGCCATTGCTGATTTTTCAGGATGGCCAAGTCTGCAGTGTCTTTCATGTTCTTTTATTCTTGTCTGGATGCTACGCTTTGTGGTCCCGATGTAAACTTGTCCACAGATGCAGGGTATGTGGTATACTCCTGCAGAGGTGAGGGGGTCTCTACTGTCTTTTGCTGAACGTAGAATCTGTTGTATTTTTCTGGTGGGTCTGAATACTGTTTGTAAGCCGTGCTTTTTCATAAGCTTTCCCATCTGATCAGTGATTCCTTTGATATATGGCAAAAACACTTTTCCTGTGGGAGACTGTTTTTCCTTAGTTGTTTGATTTATCCTTGGTTTAATCGCTCTTCTGGTTTCATTTCTGGAGTAGCCATTTGCTTGAAGTGCGTGGTTTAGATGATTAATTTCCTCGTTGAGAAAGTGCGGTTCACATATTCGTCTTGCACCGTCTACTGAAGTTTTTATTATGCCTCTTTTCTGTCGAGGGTGGTGATTGGAGTTTTTGTGTAAGTACCGATCTGTGTGAGTTGGTTTCCTGTAGACCTTGTGACCTAACTGAAAGTTTGCTTTGCGGATGACCAAGGTATCTAGAAATGGAAGTTTACCCTCGGTTTCTTTCTCCATGGTGAATTGTATGTTCAGGTGGATATTGTTGAGGTGGTTTAAAAACTCCATCAATTCTTCCTCACCATGGCTCCAAATGATAAAGGTATCATCCACAAACCGGAACCAGACTGTAGGTTTGTGGGGTGCTGATTCTAGAGCTGTTTTTTTCAAAACGTTCCATGTAGAAGTTTGCTATAACTGGGCTGAGAGGGCTTCCCATGGTCTCTCCATCCATCTGTTCATAGAATTCAGAGTCAGAGCATCAAATCTGTCCAAATTAGCCTTGAACATAAGGAGAGTCCTGCTAGATCACACCACTAGCCCATCTTTCCAGTATCCTGTATTCCTTTAATGGATAACCAGTTACTACAGAACGTTTATAGAGAAGCAAAGGGATCTAAGCTTCCCCCACTGTTGCCTCATACAAATAAACAAATATGGACATTTCATTTTGTCATCAGGGCTATTGTGTGTGCATTTCTCTAATTCCTTTCAAAGCTACCTACGCTAGGGGCTATCATTAAATCCCATGACAATGAGTGCTACGAGTTAAACGTGTTGTGTGAAGAATTCTTTTTTGTCTGCCTTTCACCCATCAACCTCATTGGTTGTTCCCAAGTTCTAACACTGTGGGTAGCGTTGGGGAGTTCTTTGCCCACTTGCTGCATATCATGCATAATTTTAATAAACCTCTATCATGAATCTCTTCAGATAACTTTTCTTCCTTGGTGGTCTCTCATGCACATACTAACCAGGACCTATTTATTTATTTGATTTTTAGCCACCTCCCCATGAACAGACTCAAGGTAGGGTACAATAAAATGCTTAGTACACATTAAAACATTTAAATTCATTTAAAAATCCAGAATACATAAAATACCACAATACATAAGTGAACAACAATCTCAGATGGCGGCCTCTTCCAATTTCCCCAATCATAATGTAAACAGAGGAGGGGAGGGTGGGGGCCACTGTTAATAATGCTCCAGTGACTGCACTTGTAGGGAGGCTGAAGATTTCATAGCTCCCCTGGCGGGAGACCAGTAGTGAGGCTCCTAAAACAATCAAAGACTGGCCTCAACTGTATGCCTGGCAGAACATCTCTGTCTTACAGGCCTGCCAAAAAGATGTAAGAACTTGGTAGGCTCGGGTGTCCTGCTAAGCTTCCAAGACTTGAAAAGATTGGGCTAGTCCGGGCCATCCAGATCAGGGTGTTCTGATTCCAGTAGTGAAGGCTTAAAATAGACTTAATAGCTGGATGCTAGGTCCACTCTCACAAGTAATAAAGAAGCAAGCTAGTCATATGAACTCGTTGAACTAGGAAGGCTTACCCCATTGGCCAGGGCTTGATTCAGTTCAAATCCTGCAAAGCCTTATGTACACTTAAACAGTGATCAGGCTCAATAACTGGAACATAGGCTGCCAGTCTGGTGTTTCTTCATCAATGAATTGGTTCACACAGGCTTGCCGTCTCTGTTGCTCTTGGTGGGTGGGGGGGGGGGAAGAACTTGGGGGACTGGTAATCCAGAATCTGACCCTACAAGGCCAGAGACTGCTTGCATTGGATTCCAGCATCTTGGCTACATCGCTTGGAGCTAAGCCTTCAGGGACAGGCCCTTCAACTGAGGCTTTAGGGTCCAGGGGTTCTGGATCTGGAATAGGCTCTGGGTCCAAAGAGTGTCACCTGAACCTCTTGGTCTTCCCCCATAGTCGTCTCTGGCTCCTTCTGGTCATTGTTCGAGGAATGTTTGCGAATTCAGCCCAGGACAGTTCATGACAACCAATATGGTCAGCCTTTTCCACATCGTTGATGGCTCTACAATATCCTTCTTTGAAAGAGGCAACCAGGTTTGTACACAGCATTCGAAACACTGCTGTGCTATTTATCTCTAAAATGTCAGTACAATTCTAGTTTTATTATCAACTAGCAACAAAGCCAATTGAGAGGAAAAAATACAACAGGCTCTTGAAAGGGGAAGGCAGGCAGGTGGGCATTGCCACCTGCTCCGTTCCTGATCCCCTCTGGGTGAAGGGGGGGAGCATTGCCACCTGCTCTGCCTCTGATCCTGGCCAGGTGAGGGGGGGCATTGCCACCTCCTCTGCGCCTGATTCCCACTGAGTGAAGTGGAGGGGCATTGCCACCTGCTCCACTCCTGAATCTGGAAGAGTGAAGCAGTGGGCATTGCCACCAGCTCCTCTCCTGATCCTGGCTGGGTGAACGGGGGGGTGGAGATCTGTTGCCACCTATTCTGCGCCTGATCCCAGCCAGGGTAAGGCAGCGAGCATCGCCCCTTGCTCTGCACCTGATCCCTGCCGGGTTAAGGGGGGGCATTGCCACCTGCTCCACGCCTGATCCTGGCTGGGTGAATTTTCTATTGGAAAACCAGAAGCAGTGTTTCTTTGCTGTTCCTTAGCAAAGCAACAGCAAGGAACAGCACTGCCACGTTCCCCAAATTTAACTCCAGAATGTTTGTAGAGAATTAGAAGGGTTGCAGAACTAAGAGGAGTAAGGGGGAAGACAATAGGGCACAGTCTAATAAAAACAGTGATTTTCAGGTTTGTAAAGAAGCAACGGTTCTGTATATAAGGTAAATGAAAAAGACGCAGTGCTTTTGAATTAACAGATGAACTGAGAGGCTGGCTGTGCAACCAATGTGGGAAATTTGGTACACCCCTTTACACTCCCCTTCAACTCCCTGTCTTCTTGGTTCCAAGCAGCAAGCTTGCTGTCTCCCCAGACAACTTGACCTCTTGCCCTTGTTTCCAAGGAAGTACACAATACATTCCATGCCTGGGATATACTGGTGGTTTCCCCCAGCTATCCCCATCACCTTTCTGCCACTGGTTACAGCTTCAATTCCTTCTACTGCCTAGAGACAACTATAAAGCTGAATTTAAAAAAGAGGAAAGTAAATTAAGCTGTTTGTTCCACCCTACTCAATCAGCAAGGCTTCCATTTTCTTATAAGCTGACTGCAAGATTCTGTGAAATTCTTCCCAGTTTACAGTGATAAATGTTCCATAGAAATCATTGTATTGCAACCAATGGCTTGGAAGGCTTGCAGGAAACTGCTCTTTAGTACAAGATTAAAGATTCAATTAAAAAGTTACATTTTAGTGATGCACTTAAACTGCTTCAAAATAATGTTTCTACTGAGGGCAAAGTGTCAACTGATAGCTCTGCATTGCTTTAAGCAGTTTTCACATACATTTTCCGTATACATCTTTAATAGGCTGCAGCTGCTTGAAAAAATGGTCGTGCTTTATTATAACATTGGTATTTACACATATAGCTATCATCACTGCTGTAGTCTCTGTACAGACTTGAGATTTCTCCCCTCCAAAGTCTAGACAAGACTTTAGACAATTTCCCATTTTTTTCTCTTCAGTACTGAAAGAGCACTACAGAACAGTGGTCAACAACTGTTCTATATTAAAAGATTATTCATGCACTGTGGCCAAATCTCCAATTTCTGCATCAAGAAAATTCAGGGTTTAGAAACTTGGGTGAAGAATTTGGAAATTCTTATCCCTTAAGATCTCCCCAACTTCCAGATTCTATACACTCTCAGGTGCTTAAACAGATGGATTTTCTCATCTCCCTTTGGTTCCACCCACACACACCCCTTAGCCAAGTTTCAATACTACATGATCCTGGAGCAAACCTCAGAAAACAGTTTTGTTGCTGTATTGTTTTGTCTGCTTTGCAAAGTCGTATTTTTCCTGAATACTTGGGGAGTCCCTAGAATATGTAGAACTGTCTTGTATTGCCTGTGGATTATCTGGTTTTCTTGTTTTTGTAATTGGGTAAATATTTGCCAGATTTACCTGTGTGTTGTGAGTTTCACTCTATTTTAGGGCTTCCAGCCTCCTGCTGGGGGCAGGGGATCCCCCCGCTTCCACCCTCCCCTGCCCCTGCCTACCTGGCCAGCAGGGGAAAAGGTGGGGGAACGTACCTCCCAGTAGGCCAATTTCAGCCCGATTTGGCCCACTGTGGTGTGCGGGAGCACTCCAGGGCCCGTTGCGCCACCCAGGCAGCGCTGCCTGCGCGATGATGTCACTTCCCAGAAGCGACATCACTGTGTAGCACTGGGAGCGTTCGCGTGAAGACATCACAAAGGTGAGTGCCAGGTCTCCCATCTTCCGCCTAGAGGGTGAGGGGACCTGGCAACCCTTCTCTAATAACAGAATGGCTGGCCTCCATACCAATTTACATGTCTTATTCTCAATCAGTTATCTGTGAATGGATTGCCTAGAAAACAAAGGGAAGAAGAATATTGTCAGAAGAATGTAGGCAGGACAGCATGATAGAAGGCCATGAGGGATGTAACCATGCAAGGCTGCCTGCATGTTTCCACAAATCACTGATTAAAAACCTGTACCTGTGCCTTTTATTAAAAGGTGGTTTTCTTAGAAATACAATGCCATACCAGGCATCCTGTTCTATGCAAATTTCTTGTTATATATAAAAGTAGAGAACAAGAAGAAATCAGGCTTATTATGAATTGGATTTTCCTATTTAGTAATAAAAATGAGCAGGAACAAGCTAAACTTGTTTTTGAATTGAATACCTGGGCTACTCAGAAAGATATAGAGCCCTTTATTCTCTGTTCTGGAACATAGTTCAACAGGAACAAGTTGTGGAGTGTGGAAAGAATGGATATTATCATACAAGCAGATCTAGGAATAAGATAAATGATTTCTTTACTGGAGCAGCTTTTACATGAAAAGTACTGAAAGCTTTTTATTGTATAAGCTCTTACAAAGCAAGAGTCTAAATAGTTATTCTTCAACTGCTGTAACCAATTTTTTTCCTTGCTCACTAAAGGGAAAGCAACTAAAGAGTTACGAAGAACTACTCCTTTGCCAAGCTTCCTGATCCCAGAACCTCACTTTCCATCTTATCTTTGCCTGTCATGAGCTAGCTGCATAGTAAACTGGCAGCTCAAAAGAAGGTTGTGCAAAGTAAAACATCTTTGACTGCAACAACAACAGGGTTCTCTCATTTTTGGTCTGTTTTTAAAAGTTACTAATAGTTTATTTAAGAGGAGGAGGAAGGAAGGAAGTTCTTTGAACGCCCGGGAAAATTTTTTCTTTCATATTCTCATAATAGTTCTTTGCCTTAAAAGGCAATCTTTGCTTTGTCTCCAGATGCTGCTAGGCTGCAAGAAGCCAGCATCCAAGCATGGCAAGTATGTTAAGGATGACAAGCGCCATAATGTTATTTCATACCTACTGCCCTCACAAGTGACAATCTATTGTGTGAAACAAGCCTTTAGACTTCAGATGTGGCTGCAACATTAGGCTTGTAGAAGTTCAATTAATATACCAAGTATATTCCTTTGGCAGAGTGTGCTGGATTAGAGATTTTCCTGGTACAAGGATTGAGGCCTTCTCCCCCAACTACAGGTTCAGTTACAAAAACTTTTGAGTCCCAAGGCTCTGAAATCTACTTAATTCCACTGGTAAGGGCACTGTGAGAAAATGCAGACAGCAAGAGGGTTAAAGCAAGAAAACACAGTGACATGCTGAAAACAAAATGGTTTGAGTGTATGAGGGCAAAGCTGGCATCTAGGTTTGTTGAAGAATGCGGTCTAGCGGCTGTTGTACCACTCTCTGCATTGTACAAACAAGTCAGTCCTTACATACAAGAATAAACAGACACAAATTTGACATTAAAATCACAGTATTCCAAAACCAGAGAGTGAACATTTTAATCTTCCAGAACATTTTGTACCTGATTCAAAAGTCATTATTCTTCTACAAAAGACCTTCAAAGGGGAATCCAATGGGAAATTGCTGAATTAGCAGTCCCCAAGAAGCGTGTGTGCGTGTGCATACGTGCATGTGTTAATGTTTTCACTGAACTATCCATCCAATTACATTGTGACTATTCACCCTGAGTACTCTCAGTTATTTCAGAGTGAACGTAGAATTGTTACACCAGTTTTGCACTTCATTCATAAATACTCATTTGCTATTTTGTTGCCCAGTCACTCAGCAGAGATAATTTTAGAGCTGTTTGCAATCCGCTTGGGTTTTAAATTCAGCCTAATTTGGTTTTATCCATAAATTTCACTACCTCATTGATCATGTCTGACTCCAGTTCATTTAAATTAAACATCCCCTGTATCCATACAGTTTCTTGACAGAGCCTGGTGTTTATCCCTATACTCTCCATGGTGAGACCTGTTAACTTCTACCCTTTGTTTTTTCTTGAAAGCAGTTACTGTTTCATAAGGAGACATATCCTATTATCTCATGATTGCTAATATTAGCAATTACTGGTGAGGGAGTTTATGTCCCTTTTGGCAGACCCACAAGACCGACTGAAGCTGCAAAGCCACCATCCACTCAAGTATCTTATATAAAAAAAAGAGAGATTGGCCACTGGGCAGTAGTTGTTTATGTCAGGGATGACTCTTTTAGGAAAAGACTAACAACAACCTCTTTCAAGGCTCCCAGAACTATATCTTCCTTCAGAGCGGTATTTATTTCCTAGACTCACTCAACCAGATTAACCTGATTTGACACCAACAGCCATGAAGGGTAAGAGCTGAGTCTAGATGTGGTGGGTTGCAAACTTCTAAGCAGTTTCCCCATTTCACTCAGAAATGAACAGTGCAGTTCCCACAGACAATAAGCCTCTGGTCTTCAACACCAAATCCAAAACCTCTTCTGTCAGCTCAGGCAGGGAGAATGCTTGCAGAAGAATCCTTACTATGCCCACATCTCCAACATCAGGCATATACACCCAAAACAGAGAGACTGTGTAATAAAGCACATGATGAGTTCCAGAGGCCTGACAGACCATGGCCAGCCTAGGCTGATGCTGTACATGAAAACCCACTTAGTAAAGCTGGGATAGAGCTACCCTTCCACCCTCACTCATCTCCAGATGACCTAACTCACAGGAAGTAAAGGGAGGCTGTTTTTTCCTATAACAACACTATAAATGGCATTGCTAATCTGGACAGAGAAGTCAAGTCACAGCTATTGATGCAGGTGTTATATGCATGCATCTTTACAAAGCATTATAGCAGGTCTCTCTGCCCTATGGAGCTTGCAATCTAAAGTTTGACGTAAGGGAGGCATCAAAGAGAGGCGGGAGGAAGTTAGAGGGGGAGTAAACAGGGAAAATATGCCATCATTCCAGTTACATTTGGTTAGGCTGAGAGCCAAACTACATGAGACACCAGATATGTGTTCTTCACATGTTGGATCCTGCTAGGTTCCCTGGGTAGTGTAGTCTTACAAAGAACAGCTACTAGCTGTGATTCTCCGCCAGGAGAAGAGTGATGGGAGGGATTCTCTCTCTTCTCTTGCAAAAAGCCTTGACTCGGGGTTTCCTCCAGGAGCTCAGGAGTGTTGGGGGGGGGGGCGGTATAACAGGAGGCAGCTTTTTGCAAGAGAGAGAGACACACACACCCCACGCACTCGCTCTTCTCCTCAGTGGAGAATCACAGCATGGATTCTCTCTCTCTCTTTTGCAAAAAGCCATCCTGGATTTCCTGCCTCCTGTTATGTGTGCCCCCCATCTCCGAGCTCCCAGAGGAAAGCCTGAGCCAAGGCTTTTTGCAAGGGAGAGAGAGAGATTCCCTGACAGAGAATCGCATCTAGTAGCGATTTATAGTCTCTTTGTAAGACTACACTACCTAGGGAACCTTGCGGGTTGTGTCAAATGCTTCACAGGAAGCTGCATTTTGAGGAAGATTTAAAAGAAATCAGAAAGGTGGTGAGACACAAGTTTTCTGGAAAGAGGTGATAAGACAAGACATTTGAAGTAACAGGAGACCTTTAGATGCACATGGGTATAGGAGGATGAGCCAAGAAGCTAATTTAAGGTAGAATTATGAGGCAGGTGAATGATTTTGGTAACAGAATGCTCAGTGATGCTGAAGAGGGTTTAGCTGCAAGAACAGAAGGAAAGAGAAACGTTTGCATAAGTCAAGGTGAAATATGATCACAGAGTAAACTACAGTGTTTGGCCTAGCAGATGGAGAGGAACGGCCATCTCTCTGCAATTAGTTAAAGCAGATACGACATGATTTGGCAACATCCTGTATATGGGAGGAAGAAAGAGATGAAAGCTGAAAATAAAGCCAAGGTTGGGTGGCTGATCTGCAGCAAGGTGGATTGCTCCATATTGTTAACACAATAAGCAAAATCCACACATTTTATTAGCCAAGACAGAAATAAGGATGAGACATTTTTGCTATTTATTAAGGCTCCTTTTCCCATCTGTGATTTAGCTACCATCGTTTTTATCCATGGCACCATGGATGTACACCACAGGTGTAAGAGTTGCAGTTATATTCATTCTTTCGAAACCCTACAAGAAGAGTTGTTAATTGAATTTACCATTTGCGATACAGAAATTTACTAAAATGCTTCCATAATGATGTACATTAGGAAAGACTGTAGTTGCCTGCTTCCATCAGCAACATCAATTGAACAATCACAGAACAGTCACTTCAACAGCATAAGCCTTCGCTGAAAAATAAATATTTTTCAACACGGACCAACATGTCAGCTCTCAACTAAACTCAATCAGTCTCCTTGTTTCTGTCTCAAGCTTCCCAGAGGGAAAGAACTGTAACAGTACTGTCTTTAGTTCATACTTGCCTAGTCCTGCCAGAAGAGTCATACAGGCATGAAAAGTGCTCTGAGCTGAAGAGCTCTGGTTTTGTTTTGTGGGTGGGAATGGAGGAGAAACCAGACAGTTTTCACAGCTGCTCACTGCCTCTTGTCTCTTTACCCTATGACTATTCATTCAAGTGATACAATTCCATCTGGATGACCTCTTTTCAGTATCTTAGATGAGATCATACAATAATTGGCAGATGTGTAATTACTATTCAGCATGCAATACCTTTTTCATAGCTTGTCAAAGTTAGGCCCACTACTGGATAAAACCAGAGCACTACTGCCATATGGACCATACTGCAAATCAGTTTGTCTGGACTGGCATTTTACCCACTTCTAAGTCTGAACTGGTAACGTGCCTTGCCAAGTAATATTCCATTAAATGCAATTTCCTTTTGGTGAAAAATATGCTTGTCTGTAGGGGCGTGCGCTGAAAAATTATTCGGGATTCCTGTGAAGCAGGAAAATCATCCAGAATGATCTGAAACCCAAAGCAGCAAGCAAGGAAAGTGGCTTTAAGCTTGCTTCAGCTGTCAGGTGGAGAAGCTCTGCCTGTCAGCTGAAGCAATGCCTGGGGAAGCCATTTCCTTGCTTTTCATAAGTGAGCTACACAGAAAGGGGGCTTTAAACTTGCTTCAGCTGACAGTCAGGGAAGCTCCGCAGGAAGCCCAGCAGGAAGTGCCCATTTCTGTGCTCCTGCTTGACCCAAAGCTTTCCAAAGCGATACGAATCGCTTCTCAAAGCTGTGATTTGGTATTTCCTAATTGGGCCCACAATACTGGGGCTGATTCTGAAATCTTAAATCTTTAGAGATTGGGTCTAATTTGGGAGTTTATTCTGAATCAGAATCCCAAATTGCACACCCCTACTTCTCTGCTCCATAAACACATAAAATATAATTTGTAGAAAAGTAACAAAAATTAATGTTGTCACAAAAAATAGTGTGGGAATATGCTCAAGGGCACACACACACACACACACATAGACTGAGGGAAATACAGAGGCTCCTCCTCAAGGATGCTGCTGTTGTAGCCACATTATCAGTAACAACTATCACAACTGTACCACTATCAAGCACCACAACTCTATCATTCAATGTTTTGCTCTCTCTCTCTTTTTTTTTATACTGTAATTTTTTTAGTGGAATTGCAACTTTCTCATTCCAGCTCTAGTTCATAGTAATGTGATGTCAATTTTAACAGCAAGCATAGACTTGTTTCCAAATGTGTAAAAGAAAGTTTGCTTTCCTCTGTGATTGCTGGTGTTAGCCACGTTACAAAGACCAGGGACAAGTGTATGGACACCTTGCCACTGGCATTCAGAACACACAAAATGGATACCATATTAAATACAATACTTACTATAGCCACTAACTATACCACTAAATATAACTAGATTAACACCATTTAAAGGGTGGTGTTGGTTTTTTAAAAAACATTCTGAATAATTATGATGCTGTTTATGTTTAAATATTTATGCTGCTGAAACTAAACAGTGCCAAGGCAGGAAAACTCCAACAAATCAGTTATGGCCATGTTCTTTGAAGAACTGTAAGAGAAAATTTGTTCTTTCCTTTTCAAAGAGTGTCTCCCTTCATAATCAGATACGTCAAAATTGGTGCAAAATACTAGTTTATAAGGAACATGCCAAAAAAATCAGTCTGCAGCTTTAGTTAACAGGATTAGAAATTTGATATTCAGTATACTATCAAAATCTCTTTGCATTTAACCTTTTAATGTTAGATTGTGGATTAAAATAATGCATCAAAAACCATCTGGAAAAAACTTTCCGTGGGTGAGAGAATTCATGTTATATGGCTCCTCTTCAATACTGTTTGCTAAAACTCTGTGTATCAAATTTAAATTCAGAAGTAGTAAGTTAACTGATGAGTTAGAGGTAGACCAATTTTCCATTAACAGACATCACCACTGATTTCCTCTCCCTGCTGCAGACCCCCTTCATGTTGTTTTTCAGGGTTACCTATCCCCCCCAAAGTGGCTTTTCATGGAAATCAGTAGGCTGCAGTGGAAGGTGTGGGAGCTCCCACCTTCCACTGATGTTGGACTGATGGAAAATTTAGTCTGGATCCAACCTCATTTCCATGCTTAACTGATTGTTTTCATAATAAAAGTTGGAGAATGACAATTAAGATTTTATTACCATTAAAATGCCATCACCTTCTTAAAAGTCAATCCTCAAAACAGACTTGGATATCTTAAGCAGTAGTCCGAAGCAAACTGAAAGGGTCAGAGCTGGCAAGCTTAGGGGAAATTGGCAGTGTTACTTACCAGGGTCAAACTCATATTTACTAAATCGAGAATTATTCTCTTTATATAACAAGTATCAGTTCAAAGAATTAACTTTCCAACCCCAAATCATATTTATAACCAAAGAAAGTTCGCCAACTTGTTGAAATGGGATGAACTTCTAGATTTAATTTTCAAAACCCAGTTCTAAACTTATTCAGCCTTTTAGGATCCACTTGCAAATATAAAATTCACATCTGTTGAAATGAAGCCCATTTATATTTTGTTTTTTATGGTTAACATTTATCATTTTAATATTATAGAGCAACAGCCTTATTGCACAACCATTCTATACACTGTGCAGAGACAAAACCTCAATCCATCTTTGCACCTTTCAGAGCTGTCTCTTCCTGCTTGACTTCACCACCCATCTGCAAGTGAGCTGCAATTCACTTTTGGGTCCTGATCTTCAGTTTGAGAATTATTGTATTAAAGAAACTTTTCATAATGTTAATCTTCAAATAACAAGAATGGCTGTTTTAGACTTTTTCAGATCCAACAAATGGGAAATTGCGGGAAGTTAAAATAATGTGGAAATTCAGTCTTCTCCTGATAAATCTCTCCCTCTCCAGGATTCTCTCAGGTTGATTTCCTTTCTTCCTCTTGCCTTTTCCTTTATCTGACACCCTGCTGCTCTCAACATTCAGATCCTTCTGGAGCAGCTTCAAGGCCAGTTTGTGTTTCCCTCTTTTTTGTTAATTTACGAAGTTGTGTTTTCTGGCATGCTGGGGAAGTCTGAGAGGGATTGTGGCTCAGTGGAAGAGCACCTGCTGGGCATGCAGAAAGTTCCAGATTCAATCCCCAGCATCTCCAATTCAAGGGATCAGGTAACAGATTATAGGAAAGATCTCTGCCTAAAATCCCAAACTGCTGCTGCCAGTCTGAGTAGACAATTACGCTGTTGAGGGACCAATGGTCTGATTTAGGATATGGCAGCTTCATATGTGAAGTCCCTAAGTAGGCAGTTGTTTGCACCTCATCTGTGGAGTGGCCTGCTTTTCTTAACTTCTGTTATCCACACAAGACCAGTTTATTATTTGATACAATAATACTGGCAGATTAATTTTAAGTGTTTTTCACAAATAACATGCTTCCCAAAATTAGCAAGGATTTTGTAAGACCTAATCTATTTAATACTAATGATACAATTTAAGCCACATAATTGTAAAATAGAGCTGTGAAGCTAGGCCTGACAGTGTCTGGGCAATTCAACATGTGATGGTGCTTCAATGTACTTAGGGTTGCCAGCTCCAAGTTGGGAAATTCCTGGAGATCTGGGAGGTGAAACCTGGAGAAAGTAGGTTTTGGGGAGGGAAAGGACCTTGGCATGGCATAATTCCATAGAGTCCACCCCCCAAAGTAGCCATTTTCTCCAGGTGAACTGATCTCTATGGCCTGGAGACCAGTTGTAATTCCAGGAGATCTCCAGCCACTACCTGGAGGCTGGCAACCCTAAATGTACTGCATAAACCTTCACGATCTTTTCCCTCTTCCCACATGAGGGAATATAGCAGAGTTATCCAAGTATACACATATATTCACATACCATAAATCTGACATTAGAAATGGCAACGTCCAGAAACCAGTGGGAGAACACTTCAATCTACCAGGACATTCCATCAAAGACTTAAAGGTCGCTGTAGTTCAACAGAAACCATTCAAAAAAAAAATCCAACGGGAAGCTGCTGAATTGGAATTCATATGTAAATTCGACTCTGTCAAGCTGGGACTGAATAGGGACTATGAATGGTTATCTCATTATCACAGGTAACTGATTTCATTTACACAGGCGGGGTCAGGGAGAGTCCAGTGGCACCTGACGTGGGCTTTCGAGGACCACAGTTCTCTTTGTCAGATGCATCTGGCGGGGAGGGCTGTGGTTATCGAAGGCTTGTGCTGCAGTGGAATTGGATGGTCTTGATGGTGCTGCTGGACTCTTTTTGATTTTGCTACTACAGACTAACACAGCAAACTCCTTTGAACCTTTACACAAGCAAACTGATCCCCACATCAAAAGGAGCTGTTTGCATTTCCATATCAAAGGAGTTGTTTACATCCCCTCTCTCCTCCTCCCCTCCCCTCTCCTCCTCTATATTTGACCAGTTTCTTTCTGCCCTCCATGCATCTGACAAAGAGAACTGTGATTCTCGAAAGCTTATGCTACAATAAAATTGGTTAGTCTTAAAGGTGCTACTGGACTTTTTTTGATTCACATACCAGTTTAGCATAATTTAGGCAGATTTCATGATTCAGCTTTCCTTAGTACAGAAATAAAGAATTATTCTGAAGCAGACATTTGATTGTAAGCACAGAATACACATGCGCCATTAACCAATTACTAGTAGATATTACACAAACTTTGCCAAAGCTTCATTGTCAGACAGGGTTCATTCAGTTTGCCTTTCTGCCAGCTTTTTCCAAGATCCAATCAAGCAAGTTCTATTTGATGCATTTCTAAAAAAAAAAGCAATCGGGTTTCTATTTGGAGAGATTTCAGATCCTGAACTCCATCTGTAGACAATAATTTGCTCTGTCAAATGTTTTCCAGGCTAAACTATTTTAGTCCAGTGGAAAGTTGGAAAAAAGAACAGAACAAGACAGAAATAGTTCAGACAGCTCCCAATTGCCTTTTGCCCACAAGTCTCCAGCCCATTTTAAATACTTTTTTTTTTTTAGATTATCTGTTTTCAAGCACTTGTTTATAGAGCAGGTCAAAAGATTAAGGAATGTTTTTTGCACAGGCTTACAAAAATGTAACTTAGGTCATTAGAGATAAGATCTGATCTAGTACTTGTCAAACAAAACCTGTTGAGAACTAGTTTTAAAGTATGTACAGTATTGTATAACTGGTATGTTTATATGGAAAATAGTAGAACATGTTATACAAATAGTTAATTTCTCCCCAGCATCCAATTAAAGTTAGTTGTGCCAGATTAATATTACAGTTATTACATAAATATTAATTAGGACTGCCAGTTTTTCATATTTATCCTTACAGTAATCCATTATGAAGAAAACACTTCAAGGAAGAAGCCTCTGCATATTGTAAAAATCTCATATGCTCAGTCACCACCTCTCAGTTTATTCTATGCTGTAGTACAGAAGTCAGGGTACAATGTAGAGCTTGTGCTACTTTGAGAAACTTTTTTTTAACACTGAGCAATTTGAAGGGAGGACGAGATAAAAATGTTGCAAGTACAGAATTCAAGTCCTACAGGTGCATATCCTAAATATCAGCAAACTTGTGAATGCTTGGGATCATATGTTGAAAAGCTTTATTCCCTTTTTAAGACATACATTTCTAGCTCTCATGGTGATAAGAGATCTCCTCAAGAGGATACAAGTACCATCTGCCAACTATTAAGTACTGTGTGTGTGTGCAAGGATGCATACAGATGCACACTCAAAGGGAGTGAGCTTTAAGGCTTTGTACACATCCTAGTTCTGTTTCTCAGGCTATAACTCTTTCAGCACCCATTCACACTCAACTTCTCTATTCTACCAACCCTTCATACAAAGATTTTAAAACAGAACAGGGCGCATATATGAGAAGCTAACTTACTTGGAATAATTTAATTCAAATGGATAACTCAGGCATGGAATAGGAATATGTTAATGCACTAACAGCCAAATTGTTATATTATAAACATAAATTAGCCTACATAGCTGTATTTTTCTTTTCTTTTCTTTTCTTTTTTGCTACAAACTGCAAGGTAGTTAGACAAGAATGTAAGAAAGCAGTCATAGATAAAAAGGAATCCGGTATTGTATTGTTTTAACAACAGAAACTCTAAAATATGAGATAAAAATTTAAGTTGGATCTCTTCCACTAATGGCGCTTTCTACAGCACAATGAGCCCTCCCTGTCTTATACAGCAGGAAACTGCCAACGTTAGTGGAACAGATCCACAAGACCTAACCTTTAGAAACATTTAATTTAAATACCACTATCATTTCAGTATTTTCTTCCTACAAAATGGAAGGTGGGAAAGTAGAGGAAATTCAATGCAACAGTAGATGAAATGAAGAATACAAAGGACAAAGAACACAGTTGGTAGTGTTTGTATATGAAAACGTACATTGCTCACACCAGGGGTCATTTCATAGAAAAAGAGCTGGAGGAACTCATTGGAAAAACTCATTAGCACAACTGATCAGCATATGCCACACCCCCTGATATCACCTATCCTGGCTGTTTTGGACCCAATCCTGGCCATTCAGGGCCAAAATTTGGCCCAAAATGGCCAAAAAGGGTCTGAAAATGGCCAAAAGGGGGCCCAAAATGGTCAGGATCGGGCCACTGTTGAGCAGGAGAGTGATCCAGCACCTGTCAGAGGCCCTATTCGGGCCGTTTTGGCCCCAATCCAGGCCGAAACGGGCCCAAACGGTCGAGAGTCAGGTGGGCGGGGCCACCTGATGTGACCTCTTTGGGGAACTGCTGGAACTCTGTTCCGGCGCGTTCCCCCTCGAAATGAGCCCTTGTTCACACAAATATCTTCAAAAGGTGGATGTGTTCTGACTGGAAGCCAAATGCCTACATTCTAACAATCTCATCGAACATTTGCGTTATGTCCGCATGAAGAGATCACGGTTCTACTGATTTTAGTCTCTGAAGTATTCAGTCACATGACAAACAGAAATAACATACAAATAAATTCTTAGACACAAAACACAACCTACACAACTTTAAGTAATTCACTGCTTGTTTATTACCAATTTGTTTGGTGCTATGTTCTCTCTCCATTCTTCAGGCATATCCCCCCTCCCCTGTAATTCATTTATTCTTGAAAGTCTATGATGCTTGTTGTTCCTTGTCTCCGTTCCTTTAATCCAGTTCAGTCATGTTCCACTTGTTCTAGTAAGAGGTATTAGACTCCTGCATGTTTTTTTGTATTCCCAGTCATGTTGGTTTAGAATAATTACTTGCAAAGAGATGTGGAAATATTTAATTGGCCATTTCCTTTCTTGCTGGCACCTTTCATGAGCTTCTGAATGCATAAAAACTCATTTAAAATTTGAGTTTTTAATGCTTGTTTGAAAAAAATCAAAGAAACAAACTGCTGAATATCTCTTTGAATTTATCATTCTTCTTACCCAAGGCAAATAATTTGTTGGTCCACGAGATTACATCAACTAAAAAGGAGACTGCAACCATGAAATCAGGAGATTGAGACTTGGAAGGGCAGCATGAAGGAACTAGAAAAGTTAAGCACATCTGCATGTTCTTATTTTGCCTAATTTATTCTGGTCCTGTTTGGCAAGGGGAAGGATATGGGAAGTATACTGGACACAGAAACCCAGGCACTAACTTCTTGATGTCTTATTTAGCAATTCTCTCTGAGCATTCATTGGGCAAAATCCACATGGCTTCATGTATCTCTCTCCAACTCTAAGGTATAGAAAATGTTTTTTTTAACGTAAATATTTCTGATAAAAATTAAAGCAGGATTCTCAGTTTTACGATATAGCCTTTTATACTTGCCAGCTTCCACAGTGTATGTCTCTTCTTATCATTCCAATGTACCCTAGAGATCAGAACGTTCAAAATATATTCAAGCTTGGCATTTTTATTGGGGTGAACACATATGCCCTCATTCTAAAATATATTGAAATGATAAAGTGGTTTATTCACTTTTATACAAGTGGTGCACAGATGCAGAGTCCAGAAAAAAAGTGACCGAACACCATCACGGTGACATCACGTTTTCCTTCCGTGGTAATTGCAATTTGATTCAGCAAAAGATGGCAGCCCACGCTGTCAGACAAGCCGCAACTCCACCCCCCCCCCCCAAAAGCAGTCATTATGTTTAACACTCAGTGAGGTGATCACTCACAACATATCATTAGTATTTTACATACAACCTATGCTGCCATTGCTAGCCAGCTAGTTTTCTTCATCAGTCAAGTCAATGACTCTGCATACAATGTACAGGTTTCTCTCAGTGAAAGCAACACTGTCATGTCAAATATTTCAAGTAAGTTACTTACAAGACGATATGTAATTAGCAGTACTGAACTGAACTGAAGTAAAATACATTTTGAACCAACTCACATAAAAATAAGGAAGACGCATTACATTTTTAAAGCAGCAAAATTTTGATTTCAGTCAATGGACCCAGATAATATTAAAATTATTTACCAGCTGTATATTGTATGTGAAGTCTAGATCTGTACTTGCATTTCCTTTCTTTGGTCGATCACAAAGTTTCACTTTAAGATTCATGTTGACAGATTGGACTGATGCCAGAACTGATTTTATTTATTTATTTAGGGCATCTCATTCTTATTAGCCAAAATAAAAGGAGATAGTATTCCAACTGAATAGTAAAGAGTCCAGTAGCACCTTTAAGACTAACCAACTTTATTGTAGCATAAGCTTTCGAGAGTCACAGCTCTCTTTGTCAGAGTGCTACTGGACTCTTTACTATTTTGCTACTACAGACTAACACGGCTAACTCCTCTGGATCTATTCCAATTGAGAAATAATTAGTCTTGAATATTAGGAAGCAGTTCCCAAAAGCTTACAAAAACAAGCAGAGCTAGAATAATAAAACCCTTCAGTGTATAGCTACAACTGCACTAGTAAATGAGCCATTTCATACTTAAATAAGTGGGTGCATTTTTCATTTCATGTCTGTGGTGAAGTTTTACTCGCATCACAATACCCAAGCATACTTTCTAATCAGAAAGCTGTTCCTATCTGACAGCTCAGCACTC
This sequence comes from Eublepharis macularius, assembly GCF_028583425.1. Classification (NCBI taxonomy): domain Eukaryota; kingdom Metazoa; phylum Chordata; class Lepidosauria; order Squamata; family Eublepharidae; genus Eublepharis; species Eublepharis macularius. The sequence continues at coordinate 135,019,743 of NC_072791.1, read as the reverse complement.
AGAACTTCGATATAAAACATTACAATGCTTTTAGTGTGCTTTACAAAATCTCATCTTCCCGTCTTGATAAGATTCATGCAACATACAGATTCACCCAGCTAAGCTTGAAGTCTGAAAGACCATTGCTGAATAAAATGCCTCTGTCTGATGAAAAATCTGAGTTAGATCCTTAATTTTGCAGCCTGATCCGATGTATCTTTATTTAGAAAGAAGTCCCACTGATGTCAGTAAGGCATACTTCAAAGTAAATGTGCATAGGACTGCAGGCTTAATTAAAATACGCCTACCTGCGCAAGTAGCCACTAACTACATATTCACCACCTAAACACTTGTGAAAGGTATTCTTCTCAGATTAAGTTCAGTAACATATAGAACAAAGACACAGGTGTGGACAAAGGCCTATTTTCTCCCAGGACCAATGCTACAATCCTGCTACCTTTAAAATCAACAGGCATTTTGCCTTTTACCACCGGAATCAGACTGCACCCCAAGAACATAACATATGCTCCCCCCCTCTCCTCTTCCTCCTACTAAAAACAGATTTTAAAAAGTTTTTACCTTAACACTTTCCCCACTGCCTGTAGAACCATTTTGCAGCTTAATCCAGTTTTGGGTGGTTGAGAAAGTAATGGTCTTTCACTACTGAGGTTACAGTGATCCCCAACCATGGTCGAAAGAAAAAATGGAGGGAATGAGAAGGGAAAAACTTGGAACTGCCAGTACAGACTCGCGTTGCTTTGTCAGATCTCTCTCCTCTTCCCTCCTCAGAAAACTAGTCCAACCACATTCACAGAGTTTACACAGCTTACTTCACTCTACCCTCCCTCCCTCTCTCAGCCAATAAGAAAGCAGCAAAGGCAACAGGAAAAAAACCCAGAGCTGGAAAAGACAAACAGCTGCTCTTTTTTACAAACCCGAAGCAAAAGCCAAGCCTAAGGAGCCAGTGCCAATAAGGAAGCATTTGAATTGGCCTTTTCAGACTGGCGCCGGCTGTGCAACAGGACAAGAGAAGCAGTATGAGGGACAATCAAACTTCTTTCAAGCACACTCTTTACAGTACAGTGTTACTGAGATACCATATGAAAGAAGGGAACTCTTTTACACTTGAATCTCATCAGCTGTAGAACACTGAGGAACACAGCATAACCCATGTCCAATGTATCCTCATGCTGGTTGGTTTATATATTACGCATCTTTCCTGCAAACTACAGTGGCTCAAGGTGGTTTCAAAAAATCTGACCCACAGGCAACAAATAATTAAAATGAAAGAAACAGTTATACAACTTCCCCTCCCTCAATATCATCTGCCTAAACACCACAGCCTCAGCTTTTCTAATGGAAGACAGACACTGAGGGGTCCTCTGCAACATCCCAGGAGGGCTTTCCCCAATGCTGGAGTGCCACTGAAAAAGTGAGCCTTGGCTATGACTCATCTGGTAACCATGAGCCAGATCTGAGGTGCTGATCGGGCTCATAACAAGAGAAACAGTCCTTTGAGTAAGCTGTTGCCAGACTGTAGGGTTTTAAAGGTGAAAGCCAGTACTCTGAATTGGATGCAGAAGTATATTGGAAGCCAGTGTAGCTGTTCGAAAAAGCAAGTAATATGATTCAACCTGTGAGCTCTAACCAATAAGTTACTCTATTCTGTACCAATAATATCTTCTAGTTAGCATTCAAGGGCAGCCTAAACAGAGTGTGTTGCAACAATCTAGCCTTGAAGTTACATGGCTCAGCATAGCCATGTTTGCGTAGCTCAGGAAAGAAGATCAGTTTCTCAGCAAATGCCATTACACACCTGATCTTACAAAATTATAGGACCCTATAGAATCCCTAAACCTTTTACACAGTCAAATTCAACTCCACCCATTTTCTTGTGTTATGTATATAGTCTACCTTTCTCACTGAGATTCAAGGCAGATTATACAGTATAAATCAATGTCGTTAATAAAATGAACAATGTAATAGGACTAGGATTACAGAGATCTGAAACAAAGCACAAGTATTAGACATGGTATACTAAACGATGTAGAAAATGTATCACATAAGTAGAAAAGAATGTAGTGAGAGCAAGGTAATACACAGAGCAAACACATAATAATACTATATGTAATAATGTATAACACAATCCTGTTCCCTTTATTAAAGCACCATCTTGAACCATTCTGTTATAATATAGCCCTATTTCCTTTTCAAAAATGCCCTCCTGAACAATTGTTTTACATAGTTTCTGGAATGACAGAAGCATGAGAGCTTTCCTGTCCTGCTCAGGCAGGCAATTCCATGAAGTTGGGGCTGCAACGGAATGTCCATGTATGGGCAGTTGTTGATATTGCCCTTTTGCAGACTGATATCTGCAGAAAGCTCTGCTCAGATGAGCAAAGCTGTCATGGTGGACTATAAGAGGAGAGGTGGTTCTGCAGATAAGAGAGGCCTTTGTATATGATGCAGAGGAGTTAGCCGTGTTAGTCTGTAGTAGCAAAATCAAAAAGAGTCCAGTAGCACCTTTAAGACTAACCAACTTTATTGTAGCATAAGCTTTCGAGAATCACAGTTCTCTTCGTCAGATGCATGGAGGGCAAGAAGAAACTGGTCAGATATATAGGTGGAGAGGGGAGGGAGGAGTAGATGCAAACAGTAGCTTCTGATATGGAGATCAGTTTGCTTCTGTTAAGGAAGTCAGTTATTTTTGATAATGAGATAACCATTCATAGTCCCTATTCAGTCCCAGCTTGACAGAGTCAAATTTACATATGAATTCCAATTCAGCAGCTTCCCATTGGATTTTGTTTTTGAAAGGTTTCTGTAGGCAGCTTGGCGGAATGTGACAGTTGAAAAGTCCATTGGACAGCAGTTAGAGAGCGAAGCTGCGAGACCAGGATGCCTACATTTCCCATCAAAACTTGAGGGAAGCAGACAAGTGTCCAATCTGTGCCTTTTGTCACTTGTGGTTCTGCTCTATGAATGGTTATCTCATTATCAGAAGTAACTGACTTCCTTAACAGAAGCAAACTGATCTCCATATCAGAAGCTACTGTTTGCATCTACTCCTCCCTCCCCTCTCCACCTATATATCTGACCAGTTTCTTCTTGCCCTCCATGCATCTGACGAAGAGAACTGTGATTCTCGAAAGCTTATGCTACAATAAAGTTGGTTAGTCTTAAAGGTGCTACTCAACCTGGTGACAGGCAGCCAATTGAGTGACTGCAGAATGAGAGCAATATACATGCTCTGCTTAGCTCCTGATAAGTACCAGGATTTTGTACCAAATGGAATCTGAGTTGACTTCAAGGGTAGACCTATAAAGGGTGCCTTACAGTATGTTAGTCTTGATGCTACCAAGGAATGGATCCAGATGGCCAGATCAATCAAGTCAAGGTAGGGCCATCTTCAGGGCTAAATGAAGATGGAAGAAAGTGGAGGGTTTTTTTGCAGCTGTATTAAACTTGCTTCTCCAGAAGGAAAGGTGGAGCCAGTATAACCACTAGGCTTTTAACCAAGTCAACAAGGGTCAGCTGAACCTTATCAAAAGTGAGAAGCATAATGTCCTTTAGATGCTGGCTTCCATATGAAGATCATCCACCAATGCAAAAGAAGCAGTCTCCATCTTCAAGTCAGGTCTGAAGCCAAACTGAAATCGAACAAGAGTAGATGACTCCAGGAAACCCAATAATTCTGGGGAGCAGAACATTCTAATCTGTCCTCTGCCCCGTAGGAGGGAAGTGCAATAGCTAACTGAGTCTTTAGCATGGTGTGAAGCATAACAAAAGCGAAACATTTAGCCCCCTTTCTAGACAGCCCATTTTCTGCTGGTACAGTCAATGACTTGTCTCAAATGGAGGGCCCATCAAAACCTGAGACAGATCCATGGTAGCCATGAAGTCCAGAGCACAGTCTAACAAGGTCATTTCATCATGAACTCATAAGTTCCACAAGAAAATCAGGTCATGGGTCCTCAACCTCAGGTCCAAGTCTTCTGCAAGTTCCTACTGATGAGCCATGTGGAAAGTATACCAGTAGGAGACCATCTCTTATTCTCAAAACAAGGTACATGCATCACCTGCAGCAATCATTTGCTTGAGGAATCGACTAAAAGAGAAAGGCTCTGAGAGAACTGCTACCACAACATCCTCCAGATTGGGGCTGATAAATGACTGCAAATGCAGCTGGGATAAATGTGACAGTGTTACAACATGCACCTCACTGAATCACATCTCAAGTCACACACACCTTCTCAGTTACTTCCTCCCCCATCAAATCATGTAAAAGTAAGATTTAAATCTTAACAGACTTGGCACTTATCAACATCAAAGCAGAAATGAACCGAAGAATCATTTGCACCTACTTTTCTTAGAATTAATAGGAAATTGGACAGCTGTCAATCCCTCTCGTATCTTCCCAATTATCAGAAAATTAACATTCCCCCCATGTCTTACCTCCATGTGCCCTGTGCCACTTCAATATGGCTGTGCTACATATCAGACTTTTACAGATATGAACCACACCCAGTTGGTTTTCAGCCCCTTAAACTAGCATAGGAGCAGAAGCACCTGGGCTGAGGCAAGAGCACATGGTGGAGAGCTGCTGCTAGAAGGTAAGGGTTTTTTTTGTCTTTCTGCCTTTTCCCTTTCCTGGCTACTGTGTGAGAAGCTGAGGGTGAGTGGGTTCTGTGTAGCTTGCTAGAGAGTGGTTCTGATTAAGTTCTGTGTGGGGCTGTTGGGGGTTGAGTGAATTGCTGTTGTTTGCTGCTGGTTGCTGTTGCTCTTGGTTACAAGCCCCGCCCCCTGCTGTCCTGGGGCCCTGCTGGGCTGGGCAGGAAGTGACCTTTTGAAAGGCTCTTGGCCTGTGGCTCTTAGCCTGGGGAACCAAAACTCTGCTGAGAGTACTCTGGGTATATATTTGGAAGGCAATCATGTCTACTGAAGCCCCCTTCGCAGTCACCTGCATGGAGTGTGCCATGTTTGTTTTCCTCCCAGAAGAGAAGATGGAGTTCACTTGCCAGAAGTGTAAGCTGGTCAGACTTTTGGAAGAAAAAGTTCAGAGCCTGGAGGAGAGGATCACCACCCTTCAGGAGATCAAGGAAGGGGAGGATTTTACTGAGAAGAGCCTGGGGGCTCTGCACAGCCAAGAAGAGGAAAGTCAAGGAGAAGAAGAAAGAGTCAATCTCCCTTCTGAGCCTCCTCTCAGATCTACAGTACAAACCTGAAGACATCAACGAAGAAGACGCTCTGGTCCACTTGAGCTCAAGAATCGTTTTGAAGTGCTAGAGATGGTGATGGAGATGTGAGTGGAAGGAGAACCACAAAGACCTGGAAGAGGGTGTGCAGAGGACATGGGGCCACACGGAAGTGGAAAAAAACAGAAGGCGGTAGTCGTCAGGGACTCTCTGTTCAGGGGTATGGAACGCCATGTCTCTGGGCCAGATCCCCTATTCCGAGAGATGTGTTGCTTGCCGAGGGCCAGAATTCAGGATATTACCGACCGACTGCCAAAACTCATCAAGCCTGCTGATAAGTAACCGTTTGTGCTGATTCAAGTGGGAATGAATGACACGGCTGCGAATACTGTCACAAGAATTAAAGAGGATTATGAAGCTCTTGGAAGGCAGTTGAAGATATTGGGGGCTCAGGTGGTATTCTCTTCTATCCTTCCAGTCACAGGAAGAGGAATGCGCAGGGAGCGGATCATACTTGAGGTGGATTGTTGGCTGAGATGGTGGTACCAGCAGGAGCGCTTTGGGTTCTGGGACCATAGGATAGGTTTTCTTAGAGAAGGCCTTTTAGCACATGATGGGCTTCACCTCTCAAGGGCAGGGAAGAAAACGTTTGGAACGAACCTGGAGAACTTCATCAGGAGAGCTTTAAACTGATGCCGCAAGGGGAAGGGGACGATCAACACGGTGATTTCAATGACGAAGTGAAAACAGTGGGGACACACCTGGGTAGGACAGGTCAAACAAAGGTACAAGGCTACAAGTGTCTATATACCATGCCCAAAGTATGGGTAATAAGAAAGAAGAGCTTGAGCTTCTACTGCAAACAGAGGGGTATGATATAGTAGGAATTACTGAGACTTGGTGGGATGATTCCCATGACTGGAATGTGCTAGTGGATGGGTATGAGTTGTTCAAGAAAAACCGGAAGGGTAGAAGAAGACGTGGTGTGGCGTTGTATGTGAGGAGAGGGCTTGATTGTCAAGAAGTTATGGAGAATGGGGTGGACAGCCCAGTGGAAAGCATATGGGTAGAAATAAGGGGAGGAAAGACAAAGGGTATTATTGTTGGAGTCTGCTACAGACCACCTGACCAGCGAGAAGAAACGGATGCTGCCCTCTTTGAACAGATTGGTAGAGTATCCAGACATCAGAACCTTGTAATTATGGGTGACATCAACTTCCCCAATGTGTGCTGAGAGACAGGCTCAGCAAAGCGTCATGAATCACACAATTTCCTGACCTGCCTGGCCAATAACTTCCTTTTTCAAAAGGTAGAGGAAGCTACAAGGGGCTCGGCCATACTAGACTTGATATTAACCAACAGGGAAGAATTGGTAGATGAGATGAAGGTGGTGGGGACCTTAGGGGGAAGTGACCATGTCCTCCTTGAATTCCAGTTGCTATGGGGGGCCAAGGAAGTTCATAGTCAGACTCGAAGGTTAGATTTTCGTAGGGCCAACTTCGATGAACTCAGAGGCTTGATGAGAGTCATTTTGTGGCGGAGTGTGCCGGAAGGGAAAGGAGTGAGTGAGGGGTGGGCCCTTCTCAAATGCGAGCTTTTGCAAGCTCAAGCCCTCACTATCCCAGCAAGATGGAAACATGGTAAGGACTCCAAGAAACCAATGTGGATGTACAGAGAGCTCCAGAATAAGCTAAGGGAGAAAAAGGAAATGTTCAGGAAATGGAGAGGAGGACAGACCTCTAAAGAGGAGTATATGAGAGTTACTAGGTACTGCAGATCAGCCATCAGAGAGGCCAAATCTCAGTCTGGGTCTGGCCAGGAGGGCTCGCTACAATAAGAAAAACTTCTATAGATATGTGAGAAGCAAACGCGAGGTAAAAGAGGCAATTGAATGACTGTTGGGAGTAGATGGAGAAACTCTGATGCAGGACAGAGAAAAAGCAGACAGGCTTAATGATTTTTTTGCCTCTGTTTTCTCCCTGAAGAACTCAGGCACATCTTGAGATAGTAGAAAATGTGACAGGACACCTGAGTGGCTACTTGACATTGACAGAGAGGTTGTGGAGAGGCATCTGGCTGCACTGGATGAATACAAATCTCCTGGGCCGGATGGGGTGCACCCAAGAGCGCTGAAAGAACTTTCTAGAGAACTTACAGAACCCCTGTCCATCATCTTCAAGGCCTCCTGGAGGACTGGGGATGTGCCACAAGATTGGAGAAGAGCAAATGTTATCCCAATCTTTAAGAAAAGGAAGAAGGATGAACCGGGAAACTACAGGCCAGTCAGTCTGATGTCTGTTGCTGGGAAGATATTAGAACAGATTTTAAAGGGATCAATCTGTAAGCATCTGAAGGACCGCTCAGTGATCCAGGGAAGTCAGCATGGTTTTGTCCCTAACAGATCTTGCCAGATCAACCTGGTTTTCTTCTTTGATCGAGTGACCAGCTTACTAGATCAGGGGAACTCTGTTGACATGATTTATCTGGATTTCAGTAAAGCTTTTGATAAGGTCCCCCATGACATTCTGACGGGCAAACTGGAAGACTGTGGACTGGACTATAGGACAGTTCGGTGGATAGGGAACTGGTTAGAGGACTGCACACAAAGAGTGATGGTCAACGACGTTTCATCAGATTCGAGGGAGGTGTCCAGTGGGGTGCCGCAGGGCTCGGTTTTGGGCCTGGTACTTTCCAATATTTTTATCAATGATCTGCATGATGGGGTAAACGGGCTACTCATTAAATCTGCTGATGATACCAAATTGGGAGGAGTAGCAAACACCCAAGAAGATAGAATTAAAATTCAACAAGACCTGAATACTCGGGAGAAGTGGGAAGCTGTGAATAGGAATTTAACAAAGACAAGTGCACAGTATTACATGTGGGCCACAAAAATGGTAAGCACAAATAATGGATGGAAGATACACTTCTGGGCAGTAGTATATGTGAAAGGGATCTTGGGGTAAGAGTGGACTGTAAACTAAATATGAGCAGTCAGTGTGATGCGGTGGCAAAAAAGGCTAATTCAATCTTGGGTAGTATCAAAGGGGCCATAGCGTCGAAATCTCAGGAGGTCATAGCCCCTCTCTATACTGCCCTGGTCAGGCCCCACCTGGAGTATTGTGTGCAGTTCTGGAGGCCTCACTTCAAAAGGGATGTGGACAAAATCGAGAGGGTGCAGAAGAGAGCTACGAGGATGATCAGGGGTCTGGAGACTGAGCCCTATGAGGAAAGGCTGAAGGACTTGAGAATGTTTAGTTTGGAGAAGAGGAGATTGAGGGGGGACATGATTGCTCTCTTTAAATATTTGAAAGGCTGTCATTTGGAGAAGGGCAAGGAGCTGTTCCAGTTGGCAGCAGAGGGTAGGAGCCGAAGCAATGGGCTTAAATTACATGCAGAAAGGTACTGGCTGGATATTAGGAAAAACCTTTTCACTGTCAGAGTAGTTCAAAAGTGGAATCAGCTGCCTAGGAAGGGGGTGAGCCCCCACTCACTGGCAGTTTTCAAGAAAAGGCTGGATGGATATTTGTCAGAGATGCTTTAGGCTGAACCTGCACTGGGCAGGGGGTTGGACAAGATGGTCTGTATGGCCCCTTCCAACTCTATAATTCTATATTCCTAATCCACCACCATACTCCTCATCTCAGATGAAGACTCAAATATTAGCCCATCCACAAACATTGCCCATGTTTCCAATTATTTGCATAGATGACCAAGCAAAAGCTCCCTGTCACAGACACACTGCCATCTATGTCACCTTCTGGCACCACCTTTGAATATGAGGCACATAAATGCAGCTGACAGCTTTTGTTCAATCCGAAATGACAGGTCTCTAGCTTCCTCTTCCTTCAAACAAATACCTTATCACCAGCCAAAAAAGTCAGAGTGGGCATTTTGTTTAAGGAGAGAAGCAGGTAGACTCACACAACCTCTCTCCTGCAGATGTTCTTTGTAGCTCAGACAGAGCTGTCATCACACAAATTGTTTAAGTTATGCAACTTTGTTTGTCCATCAAGTATAAGGGGGATAATTTCCTCCAAGGCAGGGCCTACCTTGATAATTTCCTTCACATGTAATTAAACAAAAAAATTTGCTCACATTCTCTTGCACATACTCACAAAGCCTTTATGGAATCACTTTCCACAAGCAAGGAGCCCATACTGATGTTAAAGTCAATAGTAAAGATGGAATATATTCAGGTTTATATTGGAGCATGTCTGACATTTTAAAAATAAAGTCCATCTGAAACACAGATCGTATTCATCCAAAAAGCTGTGGTACCATTCCAGATATTACATACCAAGTTCTCTAGCACTACAAGGCTTCCATTAAGCATTCAACTAAGGTATGTTCAAGCAAGCCCAACACTCACCCTTTGTGAAACCACTAATACCTAACACCAATGACCTCACATAAAGACTTGATTTAAGTGATCAGGAAAGCAAGGAAACAATGTAGTAGTTTGCTTGCATCAGCACAAACTAAACAACATATGTCCATCTCAAATAAAATGACTATATTTGTACTAGGACTTACTCATTAGTTTACAGCTGGAACGAATGCTCGAAGTGTCCCTTCATATAGCAGGGTTTGCATTTCACCACCAACAGGTTCAGCTGAAGATGAAATAGAGTTACTGTAATTTCCCAATTTCAAGCATGCCAGGGAAACAGCAATGGAGGGACCGTGTGGATGGTTCTATAACAAGCAAAGCTATGCCTATTATTTCAAAGAGAAAATAATTGGATATAATAGCATTATCAAATACAGCATATTTGATAAAGTTTTCAGAAATTTAGAATCTGGAGGGAGAGAGACATTTTCCCAGAGGATTTTTTATCTTGGAAAAACAGAAATATTGAGGAAAAAATGAAGTATGCAATACATAATTTATCAAAACATATTTTATTTTACAACATAAAATGCATCATGTAGAACTAAGTTAGCACATAAAATTGTACTATTTGCCATATTTATGACAAGTACAAATGCCTTGGTTTTTCTACAAGTAGAGCTATGTGTAGAACCTATACTAAAGAGAAAAATAGCAGCAAACTGCTGTCTTCTATATTTCACAGCACATATATTATGGGTGTGCATTAAAAAAAATCAGTGTTTTTTTAGATTTGGGTATCAGAAATCCAATAAATATCAGTATTCCTGATTCTTTGGTCAAAAAAACACTGGTATAGTACTCAGATCCTAGAGATAGCATGTGATTCCCCCCCGCCACACTCACACATAAACACTACAATGAGAGTGAAGAGGAGGGCCTTGGACCCTTGGTCCAATTTACTTGAAACATAGGGGGTCTTTCAAAGAAGGAAGCCCTCACTATGCTACAATTTTGGTGTAGTTTGCTTTCAAAACAGACCCTCCAACCCTCCTGGAAAAATTCTCCTATAGGGAATAATGGACCTAGTAAATTTTGAATATATTCAGAATTTACTGGGAAGCCAATACTAATACATCCAAGAATCCAGAATTTGATTGGGCTTTCCAAATAAACTTTTTTGGTTATATATTCAGACCAGATTTCACACCCCTAACATATATCTTAATTTTTGCAATCCATTTGTTCATTAGCAAAATTGAACAGAAATCCTAGGAAAACACTCCCCCTCCCCCAGAATGTTCCTTTTTCTTTGACATTCTTCAAATCTCTATTCCATACTTCTCTTCAGCAGGTGTCCCCTTACACACAGGCAAAATCAACAGCTGCCTGTACACATGCATTCTCTGTAGTAGCACCCACCTTCTCCTGGCTTTCTGCAAACGATGCACAACTGAATTATTCAAGTGGGCTTTCTACTCAGCATGGCTATACTGTAAGGAAGTGGTCTCAAAGAGATGCATCAGTAAAGAGAGAGGGACCATACATTTTATTACTATGTGCCACTAAATGCTACCTGTTGCTTTAAGTACGATCTTACTTGGTAGTTCTATGTTGTTTAATACGTCAGAATTGCTCATGCTTTGTTTCAGCATTCTTCAACTCTGTTTATTGGTTTTCTACTGATTTTAAACTTTTGCAAATTTGCATTTATATACTCTATTACTAGGGATCCCAGACCCCCAGTGGGGGTGGGGGATCTCCCGCCCCCACTCACCTGAGCAAAGGGGGCACGCACTTTCCTTGCGCGTTCCCCCGCCGCGCAGCACACTCCTGTGCATGACAGCCGCCGGGATCGGGCCTGTTTTGGCTCCTGCGCTCCGCAGCGCCTAAAACGGGCCCATTCTGCTGCAGATCGGGCCTGTTTTGAGGCGCTGCAGAGTGCCGGAACACTCCTGCGCTCCGCAGCGCCTCAAAACCGGGTCCAATCCGCGGCAGAACGGCCCGTTTCGGGCACATTCTGCAGCACCCGGCTGCACGACGACGTCACCCCAAAGTGACGTCATCGCCCCTGTGGGGGTGCATGCACACACACACCCCTCTCCCAAAAGATAAGTGCCAGGCCCCTGTCCCCCCGCCAGGAGATTGAGGGGGCCTGGCAGCCCTATCTATTACATTGTTTATTGAAATATCCTTGAACTTGACTGTACTAATTCACACTGTATAATCCACCTTGAGCCTCAGTGAGAAAGACAGACTATAAATAATGTAAATAAATAAATGTTTATAGTCATGGAAGTTTCATCAAGCTTTTAGATGTTCAGTCCAAAGTTGTGCCCAAAAGTATGAATGGTCTGAAAACAGATATGTTAAAGTGTACAGACAGAACACTTTCCCATAATATTTGCCTCTTTCTATTCCACTTTATATTGTTGTCACTCCTTCAGACGAAGCAAAGGAAATATACTGAATATATCTGAATAACTGGATCAAAAAATGGTAAACAGCTGTGTATAGTAGAGAGTTAAATAACCCTTCTAGCTTTTGAAAATTTCTGACAGTTTTTTAAATTGAAAAAGAGACTACAAACATTTCAATAATAATTAAATAAAATCTTCCATGCATCTACCCTTATGACAATCAAGGTATACTCGTTCATAAACAGTTTGCATACTCCAGTGGCAATATTCAACAGCTCAAATTAAGTCCATCTACAAATCAATGCCATTTTCAAGCTACTAGTAACAGCAATAATTCTTAATGTCTAAGACAGGATGAGTCCAACACAGCCATCCAGCTTACCATTTACTATGTCTCTGTATCCTATCTTGATAAATTTGTTTTCAAGATTGCCACTGGTCTCTTTTGCTCTCTCACACTGCTGTTCTAGAAGAAATGTGTTCTTGTTTTAGATTTTAGGAAGAATGCTATTTACTATTTTTAAAAGATCTTCATAGTAACTGAAGTCAATACAGACAACTAAATTCCACCACACCCAGGCTCAACCTAAGAAGAAAAGAAATGGGATGTGCAATTTATTCTAGAAGGAGGAATTCAGCTATCCTGTGAAGGAACTTTGCAACATGAAAGTTTAAATATTAATGCAGAATGTGGGCCTGGAAAAATAGCACCCTAAGGAGTGATTAAAAAGGGGATTTCAAAAATAAAATATAGCTTGAGAAATTAAATTCATACGTAAACTGATGCTGACACCTGTCTGATTTATACAATATTATTTCTGAAATATTAACATGGCAGTATCCCCCCTCCCCTCCACAACATGGATGGTCCAGGTAGCCTGATCATGTCAGATCTTAGAAGCTAAGCAAGGTTGGCCCTGGTCACCATAAGTTGATTGTGACTTGATGGTACAAACACACACACTTTTCCCAATTCACCAGCTCGCATGCTGTCACAGAATGTCCCATCTCCCCCAATAACCTGGATTTTACTTTTTGATATTTCTACTGTTATACTGTGCAGTTGCTGCTGCTGTGTACACACAAAGCTGTGGCTTGGGGTTGAGTGACTGCTGACTGTGCATTCACTATGAGATTGGTTCTGGAAGGGGAGTACAATATTAAAGTTCAGCAAAAGTGGTGAGTTATAAGCTTGAACACTACTGCTTTGCTTCAACAACACAAAAGCTACCACTAAGGCTGGCATGAATGTTGGACATTCCTTTACTCAGTAATCTATAAAAAGAAAAATGTCCACCTAACATAAAGGGAAGGTTTTCTGTGAAGTTCTCAGACATGTTTGACCATACAGCAAAAGCTTTGTTTCAGTTCCTTCGCCTCAACAACGTCTCATTCAACAACATATATACATACTGGGCTATATTAAGGAATAACACTGAGTTTACAAACCACTTTATTAGCAACTGACGCTCAATTAGTTCTTTATTTAATTCTTTTTGTGGTTATAAAAATAAAGTGTTCAGTAGATACCACAAAGAGTATTCATATCAAATTTTAAAATGATCATAGATCATTGTTCTGATGAAAACTTCAAGGCAGTATTAATCAGACAAAGAAAGGTTTGCAGAATTTGACTGTAAAGCCTCTTTAACCCAAATTGCTGTGTCACCTTTCTATGTATTGCTAGTTGACTTTAGAAATGCTTGTTCTACTACCCAGCCAAATGGGCTAGCTAAATATTATGGTGTTCTGAAATTGCTGAAAGAATATTTCAACTTAGTCAGGTTCCAATAGAGGATTACACTGAAAACTGGCTATAGATTTTAAAAGCAACCAGTAAAAAAAAAAATCATCCTGAATTGCTGTGAAAGTCAGCCAGTCTCATCTGAAAACCAAAAACTGAAGTGTGAAGCTGGAGTTCTAAAAAAAGATGAATTTTCTCATTTTATTTTACTATTCAGCTATCTGCATTCCTACTTTTGGTCACTATACTCAGCATAATAAGAGATGTTCCATTATTGGCTGAGATACATTCTCGTAAGCAATCCTGAGAATATAAAGTATGTCCAAATTCTATTATTTTCAACAAGTTTAAGCATATGTTTTATTGCTATTTTATTTATATTGTAAGCCACCTTGAGGCAGAAGTAGGCTAATAAATGTTTTAAATAAATAAATATCTTTGTCCCATTTATTTCAACAAGGCTTTAGGTGTGCCTAAACTTACAGTGAGACCACTGTTTCAGACTTGGCCAACCAAAAGCCCCCAGAAGGCCTAGAAGCAGGATGCAGACACCAAGCCTTCTCTTGTTGCCCCTATGTGCAGGTACTCAGAGGTTTACAGTCTCTAAACACAGTATTACCTTTTAGTAATCATCATGACTAATAGACAGGTTTCTCCTACATTAATCTCCTTCATTGTGTCTAAAAAAGTTAATGTACTGAAATCTATAAAAGTAATTATTTTAGAAAGATTATCATATCCAGCTAGGGTCACACCTGAAAAGGCTCTGGCCAGGGCTATGGCACCCTCCCAGGCTCCAGGGTAACTCCACCTACACTGGCAGCCCAGTTCTTATTTGTGGCCTGGCATAAAGGCTTTGGGGGCATGTAACAGCCAAGTTCAAGTTCCACCATTCAGGAGTCACCACCACCCCTGATCCTAGAGTGTGTATGCAAATTCCTTGGGACTCCAAGGAATGAATGGTTGTGGGTCCTCTGTGAGAGGGCAGAGTAAAGGAGTTGGGGGGGGGCAAGGAGGCAGTCAAACTCCTCAGATAGGGCTCAGACAGGGATAGAAATAGGGATCCTGTCCTAGCATATTTCAAGGAGACAGTAGGTTGGAATTTGAGAGAGGATCAAGGCAGGATCTAGTGATCAACTAACCTTATCTCTTGAGTCCAAGAGTAAGTAGGCTGGGGAAGTGTGGGGCCTGAATAGGTGAAGTCCAGTGTAAAGTTTCCAGTGAAGGAACCAGACGTCCAAGGGTTTTGTGAGCCTTTCCCAGATAAAATCAATCCATTTGTCTCACAAGGAGAAACCTCCTGTGAGTTCTGTAACCCTGTGGGTGGGTGTGAAACTGTAACAATCCTTAGGGGAGCTGCCACCCAGTTCACCTGCGAAGAGATACTTTTACAGCATCTTACTTGCCAACTAAAATAAGCCCTTTATTTTATGGAAGAGATAATACACTTATTGTTATTTTGTTACAAGAAGAGATCTGTGTGAGTCCAAAGGGGGGGGGGGGTGAAGTACAAATCACCTCAGAAACTGGTGCTGCCCTCCTCAGATCCACTGGAACCTTCAGCTATCCTAGCCATCTCAGTTAATTTAGCCTTGCTGACCACTCACAACCAACTATTTATTAAATGCTATTGTTTGTTAGTCTATCAGTATGGGCTTGGGATTCTGTTGCTGGATTAATGGGAAAGTTCAGGAGGGACTATATGAGATATATTGTTGATTTACCATTAGGATTGCCAGGTATTTGGTTTTCACTCGGACAGTCTGGTATTTTCTTTGACTGTTCTGGAAAATTTCAAAGAAAATAATGGACCTTTAAGTGTCTGATATTTTCATGCGGTGGGGAGAATGAGCAGCCAAAATAAGCAAGATGAGCAATACTGCCGGCTGCTACTGTGCCTGGGCACGCAAGAATTTTGGCGGATGGCCAGCAATGCCAGTAGGTTGCTCTGGCTGTTGGTATGCTGCATTGCTGGCTGGTATCTCAATGCCTGGTAGGAGGGAAGGGCTTGGCTCTGTCCAAGGAGAACTGCACTCAGGCTCACACTCTGCCTTCCTGTCTCTTCTCTTCTCCCCCGTGCTTCCACCCAACAGCCAATCTGTTGCTGGACAGCACAAAAGTGCAGGTTCTTGCCAAGGACAGCAGAGCTTGGATTTCACTTCCCTGCCTCCACCCTCCTCCACTTCCATCTATCAGCCAGTTGACTTCCAGTTGTCAGGTTCTGATTGTGTTTAAGCCAAAGAGACTCCATTTTAACTTTGTCAGTATATCAAGTGTGCTTCTTGCAGGTGGGAAGACTGCTGCTGAGAGCCTAGCAGAGGGAGAGGGGTTGTTATCGTCTACATACCTCTGCCTTCCTGCCGCCCTTGAGAAACTTTCCTTTTCTCACCCTCGGGCCGTTTGTTTTGAGAACTGTGGGGGAGGATGGGGCCTGAGGGGAACTGCTTATTCTGTACCTAATCCTTTGCTTGGCATTCATAACAAATCTACAGTTCAGCTAAGATCAATGTATCTTAGAATGTGTACTCTATTGGTTGACTGTCTTCAGTAAAGGCTTTTCAAATCAATGGACTTTTGTCTTATTGCAAGAGGTGGACTGAGTTGCAACTTTTAGCAAGCCACAGTCTGACACCAGTCACTTCAGCCAGCCTCACATTCTCCATTTCAAGGAGGCAGCACGCATACTCAAATTTCCCATGCAATCCCCCTTCCCTCTCACAATTGTCCTCCTTTTCAAGTTAATGGCTGGAGCGAGAGATGGAGCTGGATAACTGACAGTAGTAGGATGGGGATCCTATCAACTCTCACTTTCCACCTTATTCCAATGCAAGAAGATTCAGGCAGGCTTTCCTCTTCCTGCAAAATCTCAATTTGGGAGAATTATTAAATGTTCAAAACATGCATACACCCCTTTCCCAAAGGCAGTTTCAGGCTCCCTTGACAAAAAAGACTATTTAAACTCTGTTGCCCTCTTCTAAGATGGCTGCACTGCTTGCATTGCCAGCATCCTCACATTATTCCTGGGATTGAAGGACATGGAGGAAGTGGAATAGAGGAGACTGGGAGAGCCCAAGAGCTGTCCTCACTCCTCCACCTCCAAGCAGTGAATTGTGCAGCCAATGAAAGCAAGAAACAGAGCTCCAGGAAGGCAAGGTAAGTGTTTAAACATCGGACTGAATGAAGCTGATGGAGAAAAGTTAGATGGGCAGGGAGAACAGTATGTATGAACTGGGAGGGGGGGGAGAAGGGGAGGCACTCTGTATATAAATTGAGGCATCTTTCTTTCTTATTGTAACATAACATAAATAGACAGTGGCTGCAATTCTCAACTAGGCTCCAAGGGAATTACTTGTGAATATGCTGGCTTAGGGCTGTGGTCTGTGGTATGCAAAAATGCTATGTTTTAGACAAATTCTGACTTGACTAAAACCCTTCAGCTTCTGATTTTCAACTAGAAGTGACATTATTGGGGCACCTGGAGCATGAGTATGCTATGTGCATGTACAAGAAACATGGAGTGTGTCCAGTATTTGGGTTGAAACCATGTGACATCTCTATTTACGACGGATCAGTCCTTTAATTTGTCCATGTTCCAGGTCTATAGTCCCTGAGCAGCTCTCACAACTGGGAAAGAAAAAACGGCCACAACAGGTTGAAAATGGTGATGGGGAAAGGGGGTTAAAAAGGAACCCTCCAGTCATATGGCAGCCTTTTCCTGGTCTGGTAGGCTGCTATACTTGACCTCTCTAGCATGAGTGCTTGTTTCCCTTCCTGGATTGCCATAAATTCCTGGAGACTCTTGCCTCCTGTTTCCCAGCCTATCAACATTTGAAGCAGCCTGTGACCTAGCATTCCAGCACAAATCCATTCTTGTGAAGGACAATTAAAGATCTTCTAAACCTTGTCACATTTGTATCATATATGCTGCAGCATCCAGAAATCTGGCACAGAGTTTAAAAACACTGTATTGCAAATTCAGAATGTGAAGAAACTTTGCATTTGTGTCTCCATACTTTATACTCCATAGATTTGAGTTTTTAAAGCATCTCGATACTTCTGCCAAGGACTGGGGTGGCTGGGAAGAAAAGGAGATGAAAGGAAATGAAAATTCTGGATAGATGACCAACAAGATCACTAGGGATTTTAATGAACTCCAACCCCAGTAATGTTCAACACACAATTGCTGTACAAAACTATGATACCAGTTAAAATTTAACCTAAATATGCTTAAACTTAGATTTAAAAAAGCATAAATGTAGAGAAACTTATTCTTTCAGTATTTATGCCCAGTTTCTCTCCCCACGAGGGAATTGCAAAAACAAAAAATATAATTTACATGAACAAAGGGGAGAAAACACAACTCCAACTGCTGGATCTGCTGGGACCCTTTTTTATGTAGGTATAGAAAAATCAGACAACTGCATAAATCAGTTGCTAGAATATGTATTTATTTATTTTCTACTTTTCTCACTGAGATCCAAGGCAAATTATACAGTGCAGGTGAAAATACAATAAAATCAACAGTTAGGACATTCACTGAGCAAAGTGCAATAATGAGCAGCAGTTAGGACATTCAGTGAAAAATACAATAGAGTATGATAGCAGAAAATTTGAAAAACAAGCATAAAGCCAACCACAGAGATGAAAACTTTCTGAAACAAAGCATACCTAATTTACATGGCATGTTTAGCAATGTGGAAACTCCCCAACAGGCGGATGTCTACATTAGCAGACAGTATTTAACAGAGTAGCATATAATCCCTGTTTCTACCAATGCATTTCTCTGAGTCACTCCTTAAGAAACAGCCCTATAACCTGGGTAGAAAGTCCACCTGAATAATTTCAGTTCTGCATAGTTTGTGGAAAGCCAGATGAGTGGGAGTTTTCCTGACCACCTCGGGCAGGGGCTACCAGAAAGAAACCATGTGCTCAGGCAGCTGTTGGTTTTGCCCAACTGCAGGGCGGTATCTACAGAAGGCCCTGTCCAGATGAGTGAAGTAACCATGGTGGAACATAGGGGGACAGTAGCAGTCGCATAGATATGAGGGGCTGAGGCCATGAGGGGCTTTAATGTGATATTCATGACCTTGAATTGAGCCTGATAATGATGGGAAGCCAATGGAGTGACTGCAGAATGGGAGTGATATGCATGCTCAGTCTGGCTCTTGAAAGCAAACAAGTTGCGATTCGGTTTCGTTTTCTCGGCCATGTCGGACGTTCCTCTCCGCAGGTCCGGGGGGAACTGTCTGAGCAGGCTGACTGGGCGGTTGACCCGCGAGGGTTAACCTCCAGGACTCCCAGGGAGGGAGCCTGGATCCGGGGCGCCGTGGGAAGAACCCTCTGGAAGTAATGCAGGGGGTAAATTGCCCGCTTGCTCCAACAGAGGCCGGCAGACTTGCGCAGCATCGCGTGTGCTGCTGGGCCATGGAGACACGCATAAGAGATTTTCAAGGCTATGCTTTGGGCATGTAAGATTTAAACACACTGGAAATTTCCCTTTCTGCTGTAAAGCATTCCACACGCTCCTGATGAAGGATTCCGATATCTGCTACAGATAGCCGGCCCCAGATTGAGCGTGGGTTGGAGCTTTGCTTCACGGCTGGGCTTCACCGTTCACCTGCTGAGGGGAGCCCTGGAAAGAATTGTTATAACTATTCCAAGAAGACTGTTGGGAATTGTGTGTGTCTACTGTAACTTGCCCTGTATGATTATGTAAAAGATTATTGTATTGTTGATGTGTGTGCCTGAAAACTGCATCAAGAGATTGTTATTTATTTATTTGAACACAATGATGAAATTTTGTAGCCTTTGCACTCTGAAAACAGCTTTGTAATTTTGTAAATTAGTATTGTATTCCCTGTGGATTTTTTCCTCCTCCATTTTGCTGGGGCCATGGAGAACGGCAATAAGCAGATTTAAGGTGAAGACCTGTAAGTAAGCGAATCCCTTCTGATTTTTAAGCGTATGCGAAGGATAGGTGGGAATTGAAGCTAAAAAGGTGCAGACTTCTTCCCCTGCACCGAGTTTCGGAACTTAGTTGGCGCCCCCCCCCCCCCAAGATGGCGACGAGAAAGCAGAGCCCAGCAATGAGTAAATCGGTGATGGCGACGTTACAGGAGAAGGGGGAAACGTTGGAAGAGCTGGTGAGACGAGCAGTTTTCGATGCTGTGCAGCCCTTTGTAGCGAAACTGAATGAAATGGGGCAAAAGGTTGATTCAGTGGAGAGCGAGGTGAAAGCCATTAAAGAAACAGCGACCGGAGCAGAGCAGTCTGCGCACGAGAACGCAGTACTCATGAAAGCAACAAGTAAGGAAGTGAAGCTTTTGGAGAATCAAATAATAGGATTACAAGTGGACCGTGCCCAAACGGTATTGCGTCTTCAAAATGTAAAAGAAGAGCAAAGTGAAAATTTAAAAGATTTGGTGTCTGGACTTTTGGCGCCATTCGCAAAGGCAACTAAAGAAGAGATAAAAAACGATATTTTGGAAGTCCGGCGGACATCTTCAAAGTATGCAATGAAGCGGCAGCTGCCTCGCGAGATTATTATTGACTTTTCATCTAAGAAGACTCGGGACACCATCTTAGACAATTCGTATAATGTGGACTTGGATTATTTGGGCAATAAGGTTAAAATATTGAAGGATGTTCCATTTTTGGCTCGTAAAAGAAGATTCAAGTATAAGGGACTTGCGGCTTTCTTGAGGAAATGTGATATAAAATATAAGTGGCTGTTTCCAGAAGGCGTCTGGTTCAGATATAAAGATCAAACCTACAAGATTACATCGGACGTGCAGCTGACAGACTTTTTGTTCAATCATCAGGAGTTTCAGCAGGAAGAAAGTTCGAAGTCTGAAGGGGAAAGTGGGGGGGGGGAGGAAAGAGCGGGCGCAGCTGCTCCAGCTGCGCAGAGAGAATTAAGACCGAGACGCAAGGGGGGGGGGGAGAAGTTCTGAATATAATCTGTATTGTATAAAACCTACCAATCTGATAGCATATTAGAAAGTTAACTCTTAAGAAAAATTGCAGTATGAAGGGAATACAAGACATGTAGTGTAGTGTTTGTTGTTTGTATGTTGATTTTCCCTTCTCCCAGTTTTCCCTTTCCCTTTTTTTTTTCTTTCCCTTCCCCTTTATACTTTTGTAGTCTTCTGTAGTTTTTTATGTTAGATATTGAAAAATAAAAAAACTTTATAAAAAAAAAGAAAGCAAACAAGTTGCAGAGTTCTGCACCAGCTGGAGTCTCTGAGTCAACTCTGAGACCTCATAGCAGAAAATACTCTTAAAAGACATACAGAGTTATATCAACACAGATCCTTTTTCCTAGGTGCAGAGACATCTTAGAAAAAAGACAAGTGCATAGCAGCTTTCAATCATATTGAAACTGGATAGCCTAAATGTGTTTTGTTTCTGGACCTTCTGTAATTACCAGCTTAGTAACATCATTTAGAAGGTTTGTGCTTGAACAATTGTTTGTTTGTAAATACAATGTTCTTTCCTTTGACTACAACTATGACAGGGAAGATCCAAGAAATTATACCATCGCTTGCTTCAATTCTGAAGGAACAGCCAGAAACAAAACACGGGAGTTCACCGGTACCAACTGACTAGAACAATATGCAGACCTGGAAAAACAATAAATGCTCAAGGCAATAATTTACACTTTTTATATATATTAAAGTGCCAGAGTGCAATAGTGTTAATAAATAGTGTGCTAATAAATACAGAATAAATATTCAAGTTTTATAAATATCCGCAAGCCACACAATACAAAGTCATCCAATACAGTTTGTAATTTTCATGAACTAATTTTGTAAACAGAGTCCATCACTAGAGCATGAGGAGCGCAGAGCTGTGACCTCCGATATAGACAAACACCAGTCCTCAGAAGAGGGGTTCTAATGCTTTTGAGCCATTTGCCGATGGGATGGTGATGCAGAGCAACTTTATCAAATTCCCGTTTCGAAAATCTTCATCTCCGGGCAAATATCTGGTGGTACATTGGTCGCCTGCGCTTCAGTAATGAAAGTCTATAGGGGACAGCAGCAGTACAAAGTATCAAAATTCCAAACCAACAGCTTCTCATAAACAAGAACTGGTAGAAAACAGCCACCAAGTGAATCTAGTTTTTCACTTGCAGAACAGATTCCTCTCACAATTCAGGTTTTCAAAAGGTTGAATTAATGCAGCCAGCAAACCAGTACCTAGATGGCTTTATACAGATAACACTCAAGGCTCTTCCTATCCAGAGATCAGTTCTGAATCTTGTTTGTCCTACTGTGGGTAGGCATAACTAATTATTAATTTGGGTCATTACTGGAGCACAACTTTTGCTCTGTTAGTGTAGAAAGTAACTGTAATAGGATGTAATCCACCAACTAGAGTAGCCCAGACAAAGAAGAACGAATGCTTATTTCTTAGTAACTGTAAAAATTAACATATTATTATTGGAGATCACACACACACACACACACACACACACACACACACACACACACACAAAATTCCCAACAACTTTTCACATTCTTTTCCTGCTCTTTTTGCTTCAAAATACACTTCTGTGCCAAGCAATGCAATACACTTAACATAAAGCCACTGAACAACCCCCTCCCTCACATATAAAACTGATCTCAAACCTTAGAACACAAGTTTCACATACAGAATCATGAGTTTCTCAAAACTTAGCCCAGGTGGCTCTCCAGGGTTCAGTTAATGCAGTTTCAACTACTCATTGTACAAAGCCCTTTCACTGTATGTTTTACAATGTAACTACTGTTTTTACAGTCATATGTCACTATTACAAGCAAATCCGATATAGAAAATGCTATTAAAATGGCTAAGGGTTATACATTTAATTTGCACCAAGGGGGAGCATTTACTGCTCTCTGATCTCTTGAGTGGTAGTGATGGTTTGCACAACTGTATATTATGTCCTGGAAAAGTATGGCAACAGTTAAGTTCTCAAAGTTGCATTTTAAGAGAAAAAAATTCCTAAATATTTATGTTTGACTTATATTTTCCACTGGCAGAGGGGGGAATCATGCACCTTGTGGCAAAAATCTACAGTGTGTCAATGTAGTCCTTTTTCCTGCTGAAAGTATTTTTACAGGAAGATGGAAACAAATATAATACAATACACACCAATGCCACAAACCAGGAAAACATGATTGCACAACTGAACTATTTTCTCATCATAAGACAAGAAAGCCACACCAGAGAGCCAGTTTGGTGTAGTAGTTAAGAGTGTGGGACTCTAATATGGAGAACAGCGTTTGATTCCTCACTCCTCCACTTGAAGCCAACTGAGTCACCTTGGGCTAGTCACAGCTCTCTGGAGCTCTCTCAGCCCTACCCACCTCACAGGGTGTTTGTTGTGGGGATACTAATAAAATACTTTGTAAACCACTCTGAGTGGGTGTTAAGTCATCCTGAAGGGCAATATATGAATCAAATGTGATAGCAGCAGCAGCAGCAGCAACAACAACAACAACAACCAACTCTAGAAATCCTTGAACTTCAACAAGCAAGTATGAAATTCTGGCATACAAGCTTCTTTCCCAACAAACTCTTACATCCAAACTGTTTTTTGACACAAGGAAATACAAACAGCAGTTTGAAGAGTTCTTCTGAGAAGGAAATTTTAAAAACTCTCCATCTGCAAACATACCTCTCTGAGGTAAAATGGAAAAGATAATGGAAAAATAATGTAAGACACTTTGGATCTCCACTGGAGGGACAGATGGGATATAAAAAGTAAATAATTACAATTGTGGCCTACGTGTTCGTATTATTGTGTCTCTTTCTATGTTTGTTATATGTGTGAAAATCAAGAGGAAAGGTCACACTCCAACATTTTGCATTAGATAAAACTTTTAAACTTTGTTCAGAAGGAAATGGAAACAAGGGTGGGATACAGAAGCCTTGAGACTAGTTCTACCAAAATAGAGGGTACTCTTAAGGTTCCCAGTTGCCTGCCACTGGTGGGCAAACTCCCAGGGGTTTGCCCCATGGCAAGCCCCACAGAGATCGCCAGCCACCAACAAGCACCCTGGGAACATGAGTGATGCACATGCTCCCAGCAGACGCAATGGTGTCACTTCTGGAAGTGATGTTGTTGTACTGGCCATGGAAGTGCTCCAGTGCTTCGTCTGGGGCCAATTATGGCCCCAAACTGGCCCTGCATGGAGCACAAGAGAGCTCCTACTGCTGGCATAATGCTGTCACTTCCAGAAATGACATAATCATGCAAGCACTGGAAGCATGCACTTGCTTTGTACATGCACAAAGAGAAGCATGCAGCAGACAAGAAGTGCCAGGTCCCCTCTACTTCCTGCCAGGAGGATATATGGCCCTGGCAACCCTAAGTACTCTAAAAAATGCAGCCTTGATCTCCATGGACACTATGAGTTACTCTGTCCCCTGAAGCTATCACATAACCATACCACATCGCCATAAAACACCATTGATTTAACAGAACAAAAGCAACTGAGATCTTAATAAAGCCATCCTTAATTGTTAATGAAAGGAAACTAAATGTTCTCATTTTTACTTTCTGTCTGGCCCTTTAGTATTTTTTTTGTAACCACAGGAAGTATCTCTTGCAGTAGATACTTTAGGCACAGTACATATATAATGATTATATGGTAGTAAAAAACTCAGACTACGATTAAATCCCTGCTCAGCCTTGAAGCTCATTGGGTGACCAGTGCCTGATCTCCCTTCCAGAACTGCTTTTGTTAGGGATTTTTGGAAGCTGTCCTGCGACCTAACAGCACAAGGTAAGCGCTTGTGGGGAGTGTGTGTAGAGGATGAGTTTTTGGAGCGACTCAGTAAAATGCACACTTAAAGCAGGACAAGAGGGGAAACAATGGGCTGTGTGGAAATGGCCTCTCTCTCATCCTAAGCCACCACACATGATTGCTGCTGTGAAGATAAAATGGAGGAAGAGAGAGCGTTATAAGCCAATTTGGGAACCCATTGGGATCAAAAGCAGGGTATGATTATCTACAATGAATAAAAGCTTTTTGCTTGCATTACATCATAAAACATCTTTTCCTACTGCCATAAACTTTTCCTAGCATTATTGTTATATTATTGAATTATTATTGCTTTATTACTGCAGACCAACAGTACAATCCTAAGAAGAATTACTCTGGTCTGAGCCAACTGAAATTAATGGGCTTAGACTGGAGTAACTCTACTTAGGATTGCACTAAGTTTTTAACACAGATGTAATTAAGATTTTCCTATATAAGTCCATTCAGTCATGTCTGCATGGTAACACAATTACAATGCTACCGATTAGTTACTTAATATCTTGTAGGACAGAATAAATAACTCTCTGACCTGTAAATATTAGCTTCAGAATTTATCCTGGATGAATCAAAGGCAGTATATATTTGAACTAAGTATTTAGATCTGTCCAACCAGCCTTCATCACAGCAGTGAATTCATTTTCTAATTATGCTTAAAAATAAACACTACAAAAATATAACAGTCATCAAAGTCCATCTTGAAACTCTCCAAAGAACAGCAAATCTGCAACAACTCAAATCTATTTCAGCATGTAAAGGGGAGCGTGCTGAGAAAAATGAGGAGGAAGAAGTAGGCCTCAGTTATAGAGGCATTTATTACGGAATAAACAAAAATCTACCAAGTTAGATATGGATGCAGGTGCAGACAGCATTTTCATTCCTACACCTCTCCAGCTGAATATTTGGTTTTCTCTCACTGGTCATTTTTTTACCATCATCTAAACTAAAAATTAATTAAAGATTCGTTTGCAAACTGCTTTTGATAACATTTTTGTCTCCTTTCTTCCCCACCTTGCATGCAGGGTGGCAAGCTCACAAGTTTTTTAAAAAAGCTATAGGCACTGTATGAACCCAGTCTTGGCTTCATTTGTCACAGTATGAGGGCCAAACAATTTGGGTCAGATTCCCCAACTGCACTTGCTTTCCCTGCAGCCACATGGCAGGTGCAGAAAACCTTCTTTCCCAAGTACTGCAGATGCCATTTGACGAGCCTCTGCTTTCCTCACACACTGTTTTCCTGAGCTGAAAAGTTTTCCAACTGTGGGGATGCATGGGCACGGTTGCAGAGGGAGCTCCTCCCCGCCTCAGTGCCATGGTCCCAATTGGTGTGGCTGCAAGAAAAGCCAGTCTGGGGACCTGACTTGTTATGACAAAGTAGCAAGGTTCTCTAGCACGCCCTTTAATTGGCTATTACTAGAAAGCAGCTTCAACTTTTTAGAAAGACACCCAAGTGGAGCTTAGTTAAAACAGAATTTATAATAGCAACGACATTAATATGAAAAGGCCAGCCTAGCCCAGCTAGCTGACAGTGTAAGTAGGTGCACGATTCAAACAGTTACATGACCCAGAACTGGACTTGACTAGAACTATGCAAACTGCAACGGTGCAGACATTATCAGGCCTGCATCATACTTTCACTATGCCATCATGATATGACATCATCACGTACATGTATCAAAGAGTCTGGGGTGCTGAAAATTTGGCAATATTTAAAATGTGACTATTTGCATCATCACCATGTCCAAAGTAATCATTAGGGCTGGGTACATCACAGCCAGAAGCAGGGTCAGAAAGAGGGAGAAGCATTCCCCAAACCTCATACAAGGAGCTAGCAGCAGTATGTACCAGACAGGGTCTCAGCACAAACAGAACCAAAGGAAAGCCTAGGACTTTAACTCCATTCCCACTCACACTTGGAAAATAAGTATTCATGTCTGGAATGCTTTCAAAAAGTTGTTCCATTCCCTGACATGAAGACTAAGCCCTTTAACTTAAGCCCCTAGACAAGCCCCTGAATGTTTCTGACAGCAGAATGTCTCTCCCCACAATTATATGGGTGGATGAAGTTGTAGGCACTAGTGAACAAAAGGTGGTAGAACATGAGGGAATACAAACTCTCAAATGATATCAGTTCCTGCACCTTTTATATTCGGGCATGGGATAATGAACCATGTATCCTATACAGGTCTTATCTCCAGTGCCTAGAACATAGCTTTTCAAATTAAACTGTCAGAAAGATCAGAACAATGTTCACTATGAACATAAACCTAAAATAAGTGCCAGTGCCTTAGCAATATGCAGAAAAGGGGTTTAAACAGCATTTTCATTTAAGATGTGTGGCGGTTGCCTTTCAGCATTTTCCTGTTTTCAGAACAAGGAATTATACAAACTCCTCCCTTGTCTGGGAAAAAGGAAACAGCAGTTAGATAGGACTACACAGAAAGATTTCAGGGAAAAGGTGGAGTTTGGCACGACTAACGTTAAAATGCTATGATAAGCAAAAGGATAACTGAGTTACTGATGGTCACTCCCACTGTTCATCTTAGTATTCCAGGAAACCCTACCAAGTCAATCCAAATAATCAAAAATGCAACTTAACATTTTAAGCCTCCCAACAATTCTTAATCTTATTTTTATGTTATGCTCAAGAATTAAGCAGAAAAATATTTGTCAGTAGCACACATTTAATATTAAATATTTTCTGCCCGTTAACACTAAGTTACTTTAAAAAGTTGTTGCAGCACACAAAATGCATATACGACTCTTGACAAGCAGCTGGATATTTTGAAATATTACAATTGTGCATTCCCAGATCAGTAAATGAGGGTCTCTGTTGGAACTTTGTGTATTTTTTTAAATAAATTTTTTTATTGCACAACTATTCACAGTACAAGGAAGGTAGAATAATAACCTTAATAACAAAAACATTAAGTTAAGATACAAACAGTTTGTAATCTAAACAGTACATAAGAAAAAAAATCTATGTACAAAAGTTTATAAACAGTTAACAACTAAAAGAAAAACATCAACTTCAGGTAAGTTTCTTTCCCAAAATGTTATCACTTACATTTAACCAATAAGAATGTATCAATGAAAATAAAGCCATTTAGTCATTTCCAATTTACAACATCAGGTTATGAGTCAAATATAGATTGATATAATCTGTTAGGGGCTTGCAATTCTTTTTCAGTAATATATTCATAAAAGGGTAGCCATTTTTCATAAAAATGTGAGCTATTAGAAGTGTTATTCACGTTATAAAGATTATTAGTTATCTTTTCAATGATGTAATCCTAAATCTTCAAGTACCATTGCTTAATTGATGGTTGCGTAGGTTTGTTCCAATTTAATGCAATCAAATTCTTAGCTACGGTTAAGAGTGCAGAAATTAACTCAAGTATAAGCAATGGAATTTCAATATCTTGCCATAAATCAAGGAAGATTAGCTGTGGTGTAAAAGGAATTGTAATTAAAAATATTTGTAGCAGTATGTCTTCCCAAAATTTGCTGATGGAGGGGCACTGCCACCAACATTGGGCGTAAGAGCCAATTTGCCCACAATTCCTCCAGCAGAAGGGTGAGGAACTTTATGTATTTAAAGAAGCTTCATACCTAGGTCCAAACTTGGCCCCTGGAAAGCAGATCAAGACTTCTACACAATATGCCAAGTACAGAAACAGGAGACATTTCTACAAAAAAATCCCCCAAACTTAAAAACTTTTTATATTAGCTATCATTCCAAAACTTTTAATATAGGGACTACATATCTTTGCCTAGACCACCTGACACTGATGTAGCTGTCCTGAGTGACTCAGTGCCTGGCCATTGTGGTCAAGAGGCTACGGGTAAAAAAACTTGAAACTGAATCCTAACAAGTCGTATGTAATGCTGGTGGTATGTTCTATGTCTTGGAGTGAATTACAATTCCCACATGTGAAGAGGGATTCATCTGACCCTGACTGACTTGGTTAAGAATCTGGGAGTTATACATGACCCAGCATTATTGGGAGAGCTTTTATCTTTAATTAGAGTAAGAGAAAATTTAAAAATGATATACTAATATTTGTCGCAGAGAAAATCCAAAGCTTCTTTTAGTTTATACAGTTTTTCACTTTTTTTCTTTGTTCTGTGTGTTTTATTTTTGTTTGTTGGTTAGTTGTTAATTGGGTTTTGTATTTGGCTAGGTCTTGTGTAACTGTATTTTTCATGACCTGCAGTGTTTTGCAACAGCTGGAGTCTCAAAGTCATTTTTGAGGGGAGACCTATGTAGAGTGCATTATAGTGCTTTAGTCTCAATGCTACTGTGCCATGAATCCAGGTGGCCAAATCGGTCGCGTCAAGGTAGGGAGCCATCTTTCAGGCTAGTTTGAGTTGGGATAAGGCCTTTTTTGCAGCTGCATTTACTTGCTTCTTGGTCTAGTAAATTCCTTAGGCTCTAAACTGAGAATGCCAGGTTCAACAAAACCCCATCAAAGGTCAGAAGCACAATGTCCTTCAAGATCTCTGCTTTTCCAACCAGCATCATTTCTGTCCTATCTGGATTCCATTTCAACACTTTGCTCAGAAACAGCAGATTAAAGCCTGAGTGATAATTGGCTACATCATTTTTGTCTAATGATAATTTTTTAAGAAGTGGGCGCATGACCGCTTCTTTGAGAGTCTGAGGGAAATTACCTTCAGTTAATGACTGATTTATGACAGAAATCAAGAGCTATTTATGTTGTCTTTACAATATTTTAGCAGACAGGGTGGGCAAGAATACCAGGGTCCTGTAAATATCCATCAGTGTGACTGGGTCGAAATGTTTCAGAAACAGACTGGATAGTGTGTTATGCATTACTTCTGGCTCACCTATATTACAAGTGGCATCCAGATCAGAGTGTATTGCCATTTCATCAGCAAAAAACTTTGCAAAGGTGTCACAGCTAAGTGTCTGTAGCAAAGAAGTACTATTTCTTTGCTATCACCACTGCTTCATAATGGTCTCTGTAGCATGCTCTTATATTCAACACAAGGTTTCCATCAGCATCTTTCCAGATGTCTTCCATCTCTCTCTAGATGACCCAGCTCTGCAGCAAACCACGGGGCTGGTTTCTGCTATATGGGAGGGAGGGGTTAGCAAGGAGCAATCTTGTCAATAGCTTCAAGGGAGTGCAGATTCCATTCTTCCACCACAGCCTTAACAGAGCATGTGTTTGGAATTCTAAAATCTCCCAGCACAATTTGGAATCCAGAAGGATCCATGAGCTGGGCCCCTCAACTTTTGAAATTTTGTCTTGCTGCTGTATGAACTAAAGAAAGTATTACAACTCTGTGCCTTTCCTACCAAATATTGTGTGACCATACAGGTAGTCAAGTAGTCATCTTTTATTTTCATCCTAGCACACAATCCAGCCCACTGCAACAGTAGACGAGTAGTCCCTCAACAAATTTAGAAGCAAACTTCATTGTTCAGACTTTAGGGTTTCATCTTTCAATGACATTTTCTAATTCTAATCTCTTCACAGTTTCTTGTAATTTTATTAATATCACCACAGAAAGTGTTGTAGTATATAAAGCAAACGTAGGGGCAACCGCGGTTGTCATCATCACAACAAAAAGCTACTCTTCAACCCAGGTATAAACCACCTCTTTTGAAGAACTGCAGAATTACAAGGGGGGAAAAATCAAGTAGGTTCTTACAGGTATGCCCAAGGGGCTGTTAGGATCTCAAGGAAGCCATTATTCAGCATCCCAGCTTCCATTACTGAAGATGTATTAATGCAATATGAAGGTTGTATTACATATTTTCATGCCATAAATACCCGTCCTGCCCTTATCAATCAGGATAGAGTGGAGTGGAGCTTACCAAAGCTATCTCAATCCATCTTTTGTTGGATTCTCTACCACTCTGCCCTCAGCGTTCCACTCTCAGAGTCTCCACATAAACAACTGCCACTCTGAGAACAGAGAGATAGAGAACTGGTCTCAGAAAAAGCTACGTTTGAACCCAGTCTTTGCTTTCATTGGGGGGAGGGGGGGAGTCTTTTGCCCCTTTCCTCTCTCTCCACTTTCTCTTCAAAGGTTCTCACTTCTCAATAAGGAATAAGTATAGCAAAGGTATATTTCACTGCATTGTTCCAGTAATGAATTTTTGGTATTGATTTAAAGCTCCTCCTTTCCCCTTGCAATATAATGTAATCCCAGTCTCAGAAAGAAAGAAAGAAAGAAAGAAAGAAAGAAAGAAAGAAAGAAAGAAAGAAAGAAAGAAAGAAAGAAAGAAAGAAAGAAAGAAAGAAAGAAAGAAAGAAAGCAGATGTTCAGTAGCACCTATAAGACTAAAAAAATTAGTGGTGAGCTCCAGCTCACTTTTTCAGATACCTCATACCCTACCATTAATTTTGTTAGTCTTACGGGTGCTACTGGTCTCTTGCACTTTTCCAGTGCTACTGGCAGTCTAACACAGCTACCCATCTTGATCTATCATCAAAAAAAGAAAGCCTACCAGCCTACATAATCATGTTTATATGTATTTAAACTCCAGTGGCATCTAAACTGCTTAGAAATATTTACCAAAGTCTCATTGTCCAGTTCCCCCAATATATTAATTTACAATCTACATGACATGCCTCATCTACAGAAATCTGTTACCATGAGGAATGTAAACCAAGCAAACAACTGCACTCATGCCATTACCATAATGAAATCTCACTATTTATTATTTCTCAACAAGCAGGAGAAAACATATACCCAGGAAAGAGGTACATGGAAAAAATGCAACCAGGCTATTTGCCAGGCATGTAGTATATACAGAATGATGCTGACCAGCAGTGACTCATGATGAAGAAGCACTAAAAGTTTTTTTAAAAAATTACACCACGGTTTATGCACACAGCCATTATTCACTGACAATAAACAAAAGACTAAGCAAATTGCAGTTATTAATGACCTTCAGCATGTAGAAGAAAACTGCAATGAAAAGAAATATAGGAATGCAGCTGCAGATTAACAGCAAAGTTGAAGTTAAAAGCAATGCGAAAGACAGAGAATAAAGTAGGATCTACAATTCTTGCATCATTCCTGAAGATGTAAATGTATGAAAAAAGACTAGTTTGGACATAGCCATTTAGCGTGTCATGTGTATAAAGAAAGAATCTCTTCCAAGAAACTGGTGAGGGAAGGTTTGTTTTTTTTAAAGTCTTTTAGGCAACAAATATTTCCCATGAGTTAGATACGAGCAAGCAGGTTAGTAACACTTGTGGACTTCTAAGACTGCAAAAAGTATTCTCTGAACTTCACTTACTGAACTTTATTTATTTAGTTTATGTCATTTATAGTCCACCTTTCTCACTAAGACTCAAGGCGGATTACACAGTATGAGCTGAGTACAATCAGTATCAAGTACATTTCCATACAGTATATCAAGTACATTTCCATACAGTATCAAGGACATTTCCATACAGTGTCAAGGACATTTCCATAAACAATGTCACAGGGTAAATATAAACAAGTTTACAAAGACATACCATTAGAAAGGATCCAATACAGAGTAGAAGATATGCTGAAACAGAACATAATGAATTCTAGGACTGATAACAGACAACATGAAACTGAAACAGAACATAATCAATTCTAGGACTAACATTTGACAACATGAAGCACAGTAGTGCACAGGTGTACATATTTAAAGCAGCAGATAGTATGTAAGGCAACATGGTGAAGTTTATGGTCCCTAATTTATTAGTGAAGCATCGAAGACTTCATCCCTACAATACAGCCCTCCTATCTGAGCAAAAAGCCTTTTTGAATAATTCTGTTTTGCATCATTTGCAAAAAGCCAGGAGCGTGGGGGCATGCCTGACTTCCTCAGGCAGGCCATTCCACAGAGCAGGGGCCACCAAAGAGAAAGCCTGTGTACACGCTGCTGTTGATTTCACCCATGTGCAGCCTGGCACTTGTAGGAGACACTGAACAGATGAGCGAAGCTACCTTGAAGGAACATACAGAGGGAGGCGGTCCCGTAGGTATGCTGGACCAAGGCTGTGAAGAGCTTTGTATGTAATAACCAATACCTTGAACTGCACACAGAAACTGTTAGGTAACCAGTGAAGTGACTGTAGGATGGGAGTGATGTTCAAGCTCCAGTTCGCTCCTGATAATAGTCGAGCCGCAGCATTTTGCACCAATTGGAGTCTCCTAGTTAACTTAAATAGGAGACCTATGTATTGTGCATTACAGTAATCAAACCTTGATGTTACCATAGCATGGATCTAGGTTGGCCATGTAAAGATAAGAAGCCATCTTCAGGCTAGAGTGAAGTTGTAGAAAGTATTTTTTGTGACTACCTTGACTTGTTTTTCTAGTAGTAGCACTGGATTCAGTATAACTCCTAGGCTCTTAACTGAGTCTGCAAGGGTCAGATGAACTCCATCGAAAGTAGGGAGTACAATATCCTTCAAGATCTCTGCCTTCCCAACAAGCATCACTTCAGTCTTGTCTGGGTTCAATTCCAATTTGTTGTTTTTCAGCCATTTAACCATGGCTGTCAGGCAGCGATCTAAGATTTCTGCTGCATCCTGTGGAGACCTGGATTGTGAGATATAGAGTTGGGTGTCATCTGCATATTGATGACCTTCAACTCCATAGCTGCGAATGAGTTCTCCTAAAGGCTTTATTTACAGATTGAATAACATGGGAGATAAGATTGTGCCCTGTGGAACCCCGCAAGATAGCTCCCATTCTGAAGATAGCTGATCTCTGATGGCTCTCTTTGAGTCCATTCCGTGGCAAACAATTTAAACCAGTCCATGGCACATCTCTTGGATCCCAATTATTGCTCCCCCATATATTACTGAAATTCAAACCAGAGAGATTTCTAATTACAAAAAGTGTCTACTCCCTTGGAAATTTGAAAAATTATACTTAATGGCTCTAATTCAACTAGTTATCTATTAGCAGTGAAACAGGAGCATCATGCCAATGTGGAAACAAGCTTGCACTGAACATTTTACTTAAATGCCTGTCTGTTCCAAAATATGACCATGATGCACCTCAACGTCTGCATTAAAACAGTTTGAAGACATCTGTCTTAGTATATTCTTGAATTAATTCAAAGAACCAAATGAACAGATTTTTGCTTTTCTGCTTGAAGAAAATAGCTGCAATAGGCATTAATTATGTAAACACTTTATTTTCATGGGATTTTACCACAAGATTTTGTTTTTGCAATTCTCCAAACCATGGTATAATGAAATGCATAAGGAATGTCAAATTCTTTAATATCTAAGATATTAAGGGGGAAGGATTTATCCTGAACTATTCAGGAGCCATAATCTGTAAATTATGTAAATAGAGACAGCCAATACCCTTAGAATCTAGAATAAACAAGGTTTGCAAGAACAACCTTTCTGCTCACAAGTTAAACTTTAAGGTGAAGAAAAAAGTATTTTGACATAATTTTCATTATAGTGTTTTGAGTTTGTGATGGTACAAATGAATTAGGAATGTGATTAGAAAGTCTTCACAAGCTGTTAAATAAAGTTCACCATCTTGAAGGGGGGGAAATATCTAATTCCATTTTCTATCAACAGAGTACAATTTTCTCACCTCCTCCCTCCTGCTGTAACCCAAAATGTCTATCTAAATACTGTGAGGCAGGGCAGTGGGCCCCATGGAACAGCATAAGGGGAAGATTTACAGTGCAATGGGCTTAAAAGGGCATAACTCTGCTTAG